>NC_072793.1:62658968-62960024 GCF_028583425.1 Eublepharis macularius
AAGCCTTCGGTTCGGGAGGCTGTTTCGGAGCCCCCGTCCAAGAAGGCCAAGGCGAAGTCGAGGGCCAAGGACCGTGCATTGTCCCCAGCTCCGACTGTGCTGCCTGGTTCTCCGGCCGAACCAGTCCTGATACCCGACGATGTGGTGAGTCTCCACACCCCGTCGCCTCCTTGCACGCCTCCTCCGTCGGTTCCCGAGGAATTTGTGCCGTTTCCGCCTTTCCCGGATCCGTTCCAATCTTTTGAGCGCTCCCTGCCGTCCGCCCCGGCGCCTTCAGAGGCCTCCGTTCCACTGCCGTCTACCTCGTCGGTTCCGATGCCTCTTCGCTGGCCTGCCCCGGTGCCTGCTCCTCTGCCCCCTTGCCAGCCGGTCGCGGGGGTTGGGAACATGACCTCCTGGCAGGATTTTGTGGCGTGGTTCCAGCAGTCGCTGCCCTTCCTGCAACATCCGTCGGTTCCGATGGTCTCCGTTCCGGCTCAGCCAGTCGGGCTCCCAGCACCCGCTCCTCCACCTCCGGGCTTACCTCTGCGACCGCCGGTTCCTGCAACTTATCCGTCGGCCCCGACCGCTCACCGGTCTTCGGTTCCGACGCAAACCTCGCCGGAGTTTTCGGATTCCGAGGATGATGAAGGTCTGGCGTCACCGTCGGAGTGCTCTTCAGACGCGGCCTCGGATCCTTCCCCGGATGACACCGTGGGTGGGCCCCGCTCATCGTCCCCGAATGACGATTACAGGCTATTCTCCGAACAAATGGTGCGGATGGCCGCCGCGCTGGAGATAGACGTCTCCTCCACGACCTCCAAGCCCAAGAGTAAGCTGCTGGAGGCGCTGTATTCCGGGTCCCCCGCGTCGGTGGCGTTTCCCCCTGTGGAGGATTTTGTTGATAACGCTCTCGCGCTCTGGCAGGCGCCGGCGTCCCTGTCCGCGACGGCAAAGAAGGTGGAACGGTACTACCGTTTAAAGCAAGATGATTGCCCGTACCTCTTCAATCACCCGAAACCCTCGTCGATCGTGGCTGAGGAGGGTCAGGCTCGGTTCCGTTCCGGTTCCTCGTCGGCCCCGGCGGACCGGGAAGGCAGGAAGCTGGATGGCGTGGGCAGGAAACTCTACTCATCCGCGTCTCTGGGATTCCGTATTGCCAACTTCCAGGCCATAATGGGATCCTATAATCTATTCCTGTGGAAGAGGCTGTCTTCTTACCTCTCCGACCTCCCGGAGGATCGCCGCCACCTGGTTAAGGCCCTCCAAGCCGAGGCCGTGAAGCTGTCAAAACAGCAAATGACAGCTGGCAAGGACGCCGCCGACTCTGCAGCGCGAGCGATGGCAACTTCGGTGGTCCTGCGTCGGCACGCCTGGCTCCGGTCCACGGCCCTGCCTCCAGAGAAGAAGGCGAAGGTGGAGGACTTCCCGTTCGAGGGGCCCCAGCTCTTCTCGGAGAAGACGGATGAGTCCCTCTCCCTGATGAAGAAGAATCAGCAGACGGCCAAGTCCCTCGGGGTCGCCCCCTCAGCCCAGTCGTCGGGTCCGAGGTATCGCTATGGTCGGTTCCGATCCTACCAGACCCCTTACCAGCCTTACCAGCAGCGTCAAGGGCGCTTCTTCTCGGGCCAGTCCTACGGTCACCGATCCTACTCTGCCCAGCAGCGTCACCCTTCCAGGCGCTCCGGCCGGTCCAAGGGCAGGCAACAGCCCTCTTCGCCCAAGCCTTCGACCTCGGCGCAGAAGCCCTCGGTCTTCTGACTGCGCCTGAACGCTCCCCCGTTGGCCTCCGAGGGCGCTTCCTCTGCTGCCCAGTTTCTGGACAGGCTTCGACCTTTTTTGCCCTGTTGGCAACGTGTTACTTCTGACGCTTGGGTCCTGTCCATTGTGGCCCATGGTTACAAGTTAATGTTTACGGATGCACCCCCTCTCTCTCTCCCTCCCCGTTGTTCTCCATGTTGTGATGTTGTGTTACACAATAATGTTATGGAGTTGGTTACCAAAGGTGCTGTCCGGGTGGTCAATGTCTCTACTTCCCCATGGGGATTTTACTCCAGATACTTCCTTGTGGATAAAAAGGGTGGAGGTTCCCGGCCCATCTTAGACCTTCGAGGCCTCAATGGTTATTTGAAGGCTGAGAAGTTTCGCATGCTGACCCTGGCGCGAGTCATGGAACTCCTGGAAGTGGGCGTCTGGCTGGCCATTCTAGACCTGAAGGATGCCTACTTCCACATTTCTATATTTGAGGGCCACAGGAAATACCTGCGGTTTGTGTATGGGAATTCTGTGTATGAATATACAGTGTTGCCCTTCGGGCTAGCCTCTGCACCCAGAGTCTTCACAAAGTGCATGGCCACCGTAGTGGCGTACCTGCGGTCCCAGGGTTGCTTTATCTACCCGTACTTGGATGACTGGCTCCTGGTGGGACCCTCGCCTGACTCTCTCCAGGCCCATATTGCCCTCACTTTGTCCGTGCTGGCTAGGCTGGGCTTGGTGGTTAATGGGGATAAGTCTATCCTGACCCCAGGCATGGCCATTAGGTTTATTGGGGTCCATTTCAATTCCCTGCTGGGTAGAGCCTACCTGCCCCCTGACCGGTTGGCCAGGCTTTCCGCTTTGGCCCGGCATTTTATGCATTGCCGGTATCAGACTGCCCTTTTGGTTCAGACTCTGTTGGGCCTTATGGCCTCCACCACAGGGGTGGTTTTCTTTGCGCGCCTGCGTATGAGGCCTCTGCAAAACTGGTTTGTCCGGAGGTACAACCCCCTCACCATGGGTCAGCACCAGAGGTTTTCCATCCCCAGGGTGGTGCTGCGCTCTCTGGCCTGGTGGACTGTCCCTGGGAACCTGTCTGAAGGTTGTCCTTTCGGCCCCTTCCTAGCCGAGGTCACGGTTTATACCGATGCCTCCAACTTGGGATGGGGGGGGGCGCTGTGGACAGCTTTCGGCTCAGGGCATCTGGTCCCCATCTGAGGCATCCATGCATATCAACCTTCTTGAGCTTAGGGCGATCCGTTACTCCCTCGCTTCTTTTGCAGATGCCATTCGGAACAGGAGGGTTCAGGTCCTGTCGGACAATACCACGGCCTGCTACTACCTCAACAAGCAGGGAGGGACGGTCTCGCTCAGGCTCTGCAAGGAGGCAACAACTCTATGGAATTGGGCCATGGTCAACAACGTCCTTCCCAGAGCCGTGCACATTGCCGGGGATCTCAACACCTCGGCGGATGCGCTGAGCAGGGTGTTTCTGCCTCAGCACGAGTGGTCCCTAAACAGGGTTTACCTCGACCAGGTTTTCCGCACATGGGGCGCGCCGTTGGTCGACCTCTTCGCCACTGCCCGCAACAAACAGGCCCCGCTGTTCTGCTCCCGGGCCGGCATTGGCCGCCACTCCCTAGGGGATGCCTTCCAAATACCTTGGTCCCCAGGGCTCTTTTATGCCTTCCCGCCCTTTCCGCTCCTGTACAAGGTTCTTTCCAGGGTCAGGGCCTACCGAACCCGCTGTATCCTCGTTGCCCCTCGGTGGCCTCGCCAGGATTGGTTCCCCCTTTTGCTCTCCCTGTCCCAGGGGCGATGCCTCCCCCTGCCTCACGCCCCGGACCTCTTAACCAGGGACGGGGTGTGGCATCACGATGTGGCTGTACTGAATCTGGCTGCCTGGCTTCTGGGCAACCGGGAATGAACCTCTCTTCTGGGGTGCTTGGGGTGATCTTGAATGCCCGGAAACCGTCCACCAGGTTGTCCTACCAGAGGAAGTGGTCTCGTTTTTCCCGGTGGTTGGCCCCAAAGGGGGTTTCTCCCTTTAGTTGCCCGCTCCCTGTCATCCTGGACTACCTCCTGGATCTCTGCTCCCAGGGCCTTGCGTTTTCCAGTATTAAGGTCCACATGGCTGCAATCTCTGCCTTCCATGAGCAGATTGATGGGAAGACAGTTTTTACTCACTGGCTTTCCAAGCAGTTCCTGAAGGGCCTGTTCAAGACCTTCCCTCCTAGGGCCCATCCCATTCCACAATGGAGTCTCTCCCTGGTTCTCTCCCAGCTGATGCTCCAGCCCTTTGAGCCTCTATCTTCTTGTCCCCTGCCTTTGCTCACTCTGAAGGTGGCTTTCCTGGTGGCAATCACGTCCTCTAGGCGTGTTGGGGAGCTGTCTGCCCTGCGGTGTGACCCTCCCTTCCTGCAGTTTTTCCCTGGTACTGTCATGCTCCACACTAGCATGGAGTTTCTGCCCAAGGTAGTCTCAAGGTTTCACCTACAGCAAAAGGTGTTCCTCCCTTCCTTTTTTCCAACACCTTCATCCCCAGGGGAACGAGCACTACACACGTTGGATGTAAAGCGTGCTTTATTGTTTTATTTGCACCGCACCAAATGTTTCAGGAAGTCTCCTGCCCTGTTTGTGTGTTACTCTGGCCCTCGCAAGGGCTCACCTGCTTCTGCCCAGTCCATCTCTCGCTGGATTGTGTCTACGATTAAACTTTGCTATCAGCATGCTGGAGTCCAGTGTCCCTTGTTGGTTACCGCTCATTCCACTCGAGCGCAAGCTGCTTCTGCTGCCTTCCTACGAGGAGTGCCGCTCCGGGACGTCTGCCAAGCTGCGACCTGGTCCACTGCAGACACTTTCATCAAGCACTATTCTGTGGATGTGCATGCACGACGTGACTCGGCTGTGGGCACAGCTGTCCTGCAGTCCTTGTTCAAGTAGACACTCACACCCGCCCCCATTGGTGAGATGCTAGTTACTCTCCCAATGTGGGGCTGCACAGAAGGACGAAGACGATAAACAGGGTTTCTCACCTGTAACTGTTGATCGTCGAGTCTCTTCTGTGCAGACACACATTCCCTCCCGCCTGCCCCGCTGTGAGTGCTTGGTTTCTTCCATTGTTTCTCCGGCGGCTCAGGTGAACTGAGGGAATGCCGGGGACGTTCGGATATATATGCATTCAAAATTGGCGGGAACACCGGCGCGCATGCGCGGTGGATCCGAACGTCCCCCTCACATCTCTTAGAGCTAGAAAAATCTTTTCCGCGGCTGGCCTGCGCCTGCGCAGTCCCAATGTGTGTCTGCACAGAAGAGACTCGACGATCAACAGTTACAGGTGAGAAACCCTGTTTTTCTCAAACTTTTTTAGGCCACCACCCCCTTGGTTCCATAAACTCATTACCTGTGCCCCCTACCCTACCCTACCCTATAAAAAGCATTGTTCAGAATAGCAGTTTCCACAACCTACTAAGGAAGATAGTAACAATAAAATTCAAAACAGTAACAATTGCACATTTATTCAAAATCCAATTAAAAATTTTTGGTTTAATTATTCAGTTAATTAATTGGTATTGGCATTAATCCATTTTTCAGATACATTTTTTCTTAGATTTTTCTGTTTCCCCCATTTCTATTCTGAAACAAAAATTAATGTTTAATTACTATTATGTTAAGGACTTAACAGCAACATGGAAAATGACTGACACAAAAATACAGTGATGACAGTTTCTCAAAATGTAGTATACTGGTTTGACTAGAGCTCTGGTGGTGTGTTTACTAAAATATTTTCCACCAGATTTCAGCACCATGCAGAGGCAGAAACTTGAAGCGAGGAGGGGTTTTTGTTACAGGCTCTAGCCTGGTCAATCATAAATAAGTGAACAATATGCTCAGAGTAGAATTGCCAGGTCCCCTTACCCTCCTGGTGGGGGTGGGGTGGCCTGGCACACCTTGGTTGATCTCCTCATGTGTGTGCAAAGTGCGTGTGTGCTCCCAGCTGGCACGATGATGTCACTTGGCCCTTGTGAAGTGTAGGAGCATGCCTTCAGATGGGTGTGATGATGTCACCTAAGGAAGGAAGCCTCCCCCCTTGCTGGCCAGGTGAGTTGTGGCGGGAGGGGGCAGAGGCTAGGAGCAGCGGGTGCCCCACTCCCACCAGATAACTGGCAGCCCTAGCTTGGAGGGGCCTATCTTCAGCTCCTCTCTGCCATCCCCGTTGCCTCTTAGCACTCTCCTAGGTAATCCAACAGCCCACTTTTGAAACCACTGGGTTAGATGTAAGTTTTTTGTTGTAATGATGACAACCAGTGTTACTACACTTGTGACAATGTTTGTGTCACAAGAAAATGTGAAGAGGCTAGGATTAGGCTTTCTGGCAGCAATAATTAGAAAAATGTAGTCATTAAAATATGAAATCCTGAAAGTTGAAAAACGAGTCTGACTCCTAAATTTTCCGGTTGACTCCTCAAACCAAAGAAAATTTTTGAAGGCCTAGTATATCAGGTTCTCTGAATTCCTTTTTTCATTTTGAAGAAAGGCCTATATTTGCAATAAAATGTCCTAGAAGATTTACTTTAAAAAATAAGCTGGGAATTCAAAGAATCTGATACATGGATTGTATAGCAATATATAATTACAATAATATTCAGTTTTTGATTTAAAAAACTGGAAGAGTCTTGGTCACCCATGTGGTGGTGGTGGTGGTAGTGGTGGTGGAATGACTGCAGCTAGGGGACTGGGTCAGGATACCTATGGGAAAACCTGCCATGTGGAAACCTTGTTGACAGTGTGTTGTATCAGTGGCGGCAACAGCCAGTAAACTACACAAACCTATCCCTGTGTGATTCTGAACGTTCATTGTGAGGTTCAGAAAATGGATGGCTTATAATTATTTATTTTATTTACATTATTTATAGTCCAGCTTTCTCATGGAGACTCAAGACAAGATTACACATTGTAAATTGATACAGTCAACATCCAGTCAGAAATGTAATAGGATTAGGATTGTAGAAAACGAAAACCAAGCAGAAATCTGAAACAAAGCATGAGTATTACTGTGATATGCTAAATGATGCAGAAATTGCATAGTAAGATATCCATGTAGCAACAGACAACAGCATGTACTATACACACTTGTATAGTCAGCAGTTTCTTTCCCTTAATTAAAGCATCTTTCTGAACTAGTACTTTATAGTATGACCCTGTTATCTGCATAAAAATGCTCTCCTGAATCATTCAGTTTTGCATAGCTTACAGAAAGCCAGGACTAGTGTTTGAGCCTTTCTAACCTCATCAGGCATGCCATTTGATAAGGTGGGGGCACAACAACAAATACACGTGTACAGGCAGTTGTTGATCTTGCTCATTTGCAGCACCTGCAGAAGGTGCTGAATGAAGCTTTTGCAGCAGAACATAGGTGGAGAGGCAGATATAGAGATATGAAGGTCCAAGACCATGAAGGAATTTGTATGTGATACATGAACTGAGAAGCTTCTCACTCTCACATGCAAGTTTCTTCTGTGTATGTATTCAAAAGTTCATAAGAGTTGTTTTTACATGATGTGGGAGATGTGAGAATCAAAGGCAAGTAAGAAATAAAAGGAGTACAAAGGGTCTTGGCACCATATTATGGAAACAGTATGGTAGATAGGCTCCCAGATTTGATCAAACATTTAAAGGTACCTGAATTTGGCAACATTTGAAAGTATTTTTTCTAACATTACATTCTAAAAATATACAGTTATCCAGTCAAATGCAGTAGCAATGTTATCAGTAACACTGGCTACCTTTTGAATCTTGGATCAAAAAGGTTTGCTGTAGTATGACTTGTCTATAACAATTATTTTAAAACACCATTTTAAAGTTTCATTTCATACTGATAGGAGTGGAGCAGGTGGCAATGCCCATGTATACCCAATGCCACGTATACCCAATTACCATGTCTAGGTTTGCCAGATGTCTGGCTTTCAGTCAGACAGTCCCATTATTTGTGTAGGCTGTGTGGAGGACATGTAGTTAAAATACTGGACATATACATGTCTGGTATTTTTGTGTACTGGGGAGGAGTGGCTGGCTACTGGTGGCGGCAGTGCCAGCAGGCCTTTGTGAGCCTCCTCCGCCTCCTCCCTGCATCCAGGCAGCTCCATAGCTTGCCTGCCTGCTGCCCAGCCTCCTGAGCACTGCTGGGAGAGTGGCTGAAGCAAAGCCCCCTGCAAAAGCTGCATTTCCAATAGTGGCATCATTGAACTGTGGGTCAGGAGTGTGCACAAAGCACTCTGCAGTGAGTACTGAGTGCCCTCCCATCCAGTATTTTTTGGGAAGCCATCTGGCAATCCTAACCATATCTTTCATTGAAACTACCAAAATCGTTCATATTGCCTATTCAAAACATCAGTTCTACAGTTACAAAATAAGAATCTACTTCATATTAAATAAAATCATGCTGTGTCCCTCTCTCTATAAGGTCTTGCAGAAAATTTTCATGTTCAATTTCAGTTTCACCTGTTTATGCCTTCATACCTCTAATACACTGGTCATAGATATGAACAATATCTAGAACTGTTCATACACAAGTGTATAGAGGGAGGGGCTTTGCTAATTATTCCATACATAATTATGCATATGTTGGTATTTATTCCATTTTGTGATTGTTACCATGTAGGCTTAAATCTGCAGTTGCTTAGTTCCAACTGGGCAGAATACTTGAGTAACGGTGAAAAAAATTCCACAGGAAAGAGCTTGTGAAATAGTTAGCCCTTTCATTCAATCATGTGTATTTTAGCTGAGGCATCATAACTCAGGGTGCGTCTGTGAAACTGTTATTTGTTGCAAGTGGGATTCTCACCTGATGGTAGCATAGTTCAGTATCTGTGACTAATATTTTGTGAACATTGCTATTGAAATACCACTTGGCTATATACCAAGAGTTTTATAGGGGTTCATTTCTATATACTTATCAGAAGGGTGCTGATGATGTATTCTATAATATTTTGTTGACTTGATCCATGAATGGAGTGAAAATGGGGTCCCATGAGTTGGTTGAGCAATAACTGCTATAGCCTGTGAACTAATAAATTCCTTTTTATGATTCAAGACACTTCTTAGTTTTGTGACTGATGAATTCCACATCTCAGCCAGAGGATATTACTGTACAAAAATGGGGAACTCATTGTCAGACAATATTAAGGACGTTAGAAATGGGTGTTAGGAAACAACGTAGCTTAAGCAGCTTCCTTTTTTCTGTACTTTATAAGTTCTTCAGGTTGATCTAACTCATTTCTGGTCGACAACTAAAACTAACTGAAATTAATGCAGTTGTGTTCCTGCAAGTGGCTTCCTCAGTTGGTTTGGTGGTTGCCTAATTATTTTCTACACTGTACTGTTTTATTCAGTGGTGCTGCAGTTTCTGAGGTACTTAGTTTTCCAGTAACTGATCCTGAATACTTCATCTGTTGCTATTGTGATGACATTCGTGTAAGCACATTCTACTTACTACAAGCTTATTAATAACTAGCAACAAAGCCCGTTGTGGGAAAAAAATACAACGGGCTCTAGAAAGGGGAGGGGGGCAAGCAGGCATTCGCTCCTCCTCCGTCATTGATTCCAGCTGGTGAAGGAAGAGGGTGGGCATTGTCATCTGCTCCATGCCTGATCTGGGCCATGTGAAGGGGTGGTGGGCTTTGCTACCTGCTCCATGCCTGCTCCATGCTGGGTAAAGGGGGGGGGCATTGCCTCCTGTTCTCCGCCTGACTATGGCTGGGTGAAGGGGGGCAGGCCTTGCCACCTGCTCCAAGCCTGATCCCAGCTGGGTGAAGGGGGGTGGGCATTGCCACCTGCTCCCCGCTGGGTGAAGGGAGGAACAGGCATTGCCTCCTGATCCAAGCCTGATCCCAGCTGGGTGAAGGTGGGCAGTGGGCTTTACTACCTGCTTTGCTCCTTATCCCAGCAAGGTGAAGGGAAGAAGGGCATTGCCTCCTGCTCTGTGCTTGCTCCCAGCCAGGTGAAGGTGCGAGGTGGGCATTGCCACCTGCTCCACTCCTGAATCTGACGTTGACTGACGTTACACAACTGCAACAGACGTCGCCTGACGTTACACAACTGCGGTCCCGAACTCCTGAGCTCAAGTGATCCGCCACCCTCATCCTCCTGTGTTCAGGCTGGGATTACAGGCACGCGCCACCGTGCCCAGCTGAATCTGATCCCAAATGGGTGATGGCGGGGTGGGTATTGCCACCTGCTCCGCCACTAATGCCAGCTGGGTTAAGGCAGGGGAGGGCATTGCCACCTGCTCCGCTCCTAATACCAGAGGGTTAGGGTGGGGGATGGGCATTGCAACCTGCTCCATTCCTAATACCAGCTGGGTTAATGCCGGGGGTTGCATTGCCACCTGCTCTGCTCCTAATAACAGGTGTGTTACGGTGGGAGGGGAAATTCCACCTGCTCTGCTTCTAATACCAGCTGGATTAAGGCAGGGGGAAGGCATTGCCACCTACTCTGCTTCTAATACCAGCTTGGTTAAGGTGGGGGTGGGCATTGCCACCTGCTCCATTCCTTATACTGGCTGGGTTAAGGCGGAAGTCGGTATTGCCACCATCTCTGCTCTTTATCCCAGCTGGGTGAAGGGAAGAAGGGCATTTCCTCCTGCTCTGCGCCTGCCCCCAGCCAGGTGAAGGTGCAAGGTGGGCATTGCCACCTGCTCCACTCCTGATCCCAAATGCGTGATGGCGGGGTGGGCATTGCTTCCTGCTCCACCACTAATACCAGCTGGGTTAAGGCAGGGGAGGGCATTGCCACCTGCTCCACTCCTAATACCAGCTGGGTTAAGGTGGGAGATGGGCATTGATACCTGCTCTGCTCCTAATACTAGCTGGGTTAAGGCAGGGGGAACATTGTCACCTGCTCCACTCCTGATCCCAGTCAGGTGAAGGAGGGCAGGCATTGCCATCTGATCTGCTCCTGATCACAGCTGGGCTAAGGTGGGGGGTGCGCATTGCCATCTGCTCCGCTCCTAATACCAGCTGAGTTAAAGAAGGGGGCAGGCATTGCCAGTTGCTCCACTTCTGATCCCAGCTGGCTGAAGGCGGGTGGCCATTGCCACCTTCCCCGCTCCTAATACCAGCTGGTTTAAGGCAGGAGGTGGGCATTGTCACCTGCTCTGCTTCTAATAGCAGCTGAGTTAAGACGGGGGGTGGGCATTGCCATCTGCTCTGCTTCTATTACCAGCTGGGTTAAAGCAGGGGTGGCCATTGCCACCTGCTCTGCTTCTAATAGCAGCTGGGTTAAGGTGGGGGGCATTGCCAACTGCTCCACTCCTAACACCAGCTGGGTTAAGGTGGAGAGAGGGCATTGCCACCTGCTCCGCTCCTAATACCAACTGGGTTAAGGCGGGGGGATGGGCATTGCCACGTGCTCCGCTCCTAATACCAGCTGTGTGAAGGCAGGGGGTGGGCACTGGCACCAGCTCCACTCCTAATACCAGCTGGGTGAAAGCAGGAGGCGGGCATTGCCCTCTGCTCCCATCCTGCTCCCAGCCCGGCCTTCCCACCATGGCACATTTTCTGGAGGGACATGGTGCCTTGCCTAGGCTTCCCTCCATGGCAGCGCCCTCTGGTGGTGCACCAGGGTATAAAGTGAGTTGTCTGAAATACACTTACTCGATTATATAGTAAGATGTGTGACGCTGTGGTACAACTCCTGCTCCTGCCATTTTCAAGCTTATTGCTAATTTTAATTTTTATTCCTTCATGGCTGCTTGCTGTTCAGTACCAGAACTCCAACACTGTGTTGTTCATTCGTCAAGGTCTGAAAGGGGTGGATTTCTCCCTGTCATTAAGGAATTGTTTCTTGTAACTTTTAAAAAATGTCCTTGATGGCTGAACATTCCCTCTACCTACTAAGCTGGAGTGTTAATTAAGCCCCATAATGAACTTTTATTCCCTCTCCCCCTACTTTCTCTGAAGCATTGCTACCTTATCCATTACATAAGGACAAGATATTACACTACACATTTTGAACTAACTCTAGGGGTTGTTCTATGCTAAATATGAACAGATTCGAATATACAGTAATCACATGTATATATCACTTGATCTTTCTGATATAACTGAAAAGGTATAGAAGAGGAAAATGATGGAAGCTACTGTATACACGTTAAAAAGTACCAATAAAAGTACCTCTCCCCTACCACAAGCCTTAAGAAGCATGTTCTCTATGTTCTACAATCCATTTCCCAGGTTTGAAGTAAAGAAGAATGACAGGCTCCATGTTGAAGGATATGAAATTCCGTATCACTTCTACTTTTAACTAGAGTTGACTCAGTGAAAGGACTTCACAGCAGCTGTAAGCTGGGCCTTCATACTGAAATAGTTGCAACAGTAGGACAAAGTGCCGTTTCTATATGTTCTCCAGGCAGTTGAAAATATAGGTATGATCCTTTCATGGATTTGGCTGCAACTGAATTTGGATTTGGCCTTGCCTCTATTGGAACATGGCAAAAAAGGATAATTTTTCATCACACGGGAGATATTTTAAAAGATTTTAGGGCTTGCCAAAACCTAGTTAAAAGTATAGTTTGGAAACAAAGTGCCAAAATTTGAGATGTATCTATCGTAAGTGAATCAGCCCCCTCCTCCTATGTCTGACTTTGAAGGGTCCCTGATATGTAAGTGATAGAAAAGGGATTTTTTTTCTGGAAGCGATTTGAGTGGTATTGGTTAAATTATTTTTTAAAATACTTGACACAAATTCAGCCTTCCTGAAGAAAAAGGGACAAAGAATGGCCAATACCCTTCTATTGTTTCTTTGAGCCTGGACCAATCTCTCCTGAAAATGGCTGATCTAACATGGCCAAGCATATTTGATCAGCATTGCTTGTAAATACTATGAAAATTCCAAATTTATCTTCTGAGAACTCTGATCCAATTATTCCTGTTGCTTACCATTTGTTTCCCTGTATAGCACTTTCCTGCCTGTTGTGCTGTAACTTCAACCATGCTGAGCAATCTGTGTAGACGAGTGACAAAAGCTCATTCTTTTTGGCCATCTATGGAAGTAACGTGTGTTTCTTCATTTGGAATAGGAAGTGGCTCAGTAGGGCTGCCAGCTCTGGCTTGGAAAATTCCTGGAGATTTGGGGGGGTGGAACCTGGAAAGGGTGAGGTTTGGTGAAGGGAGGGGCCTCAGCAGGGTATAATACCTTAGACCCCACCTTCAAAACTGCTATTTTCTCCAGGGGAAGTGATCTTGGTTGGCTGGAGATCAGTTGTAATTCCGGAAGATCTCCAGCTGCCACCTGGAGGATGGCAACCCTAGGCTGTATTCAGGAGTGCTTTCTGATGTCTATATCTGAGAGGCTTTGACTTCATTTTCATCAGAGTTAGAATACAAGCCCTACTATAAATGGATTTATGGACAGGAAGGCCATGTAACTTGCCCTGTTAAGAGAGTTCATGGGTTTTGTCCTAATAAAGCAGGTAATCTGTAGATACAATCGTTTTAAAGATTTTATTTTCATTGTTGCTTACATATTAGATTCTAGTGCAGGTTTAGATTAAATTTAAGAAATAAAGAATATGAATGTTTTGTATTCAAGCCCAACTTTTCTTTTAGGCGCTCATGGGCCTTGGTTGATGGGGGTCCTATGACATTCCATATCTGTCAAATACATTTCAATTGCCAGTGCAAAGTGTTCTGAAAATTGTTATTAAATAGGTATTATTAAAAAAAAAAATTAAATCAGCATTAGTTTATGTAATAAGTTAACTTTGTTCTATTGTGGAATATAAGCTGATTATGTATTGAACATTCCATTTGACATTAGTTATATAAATAGCAGGCAACTGTTATTCAAACAATCAGAGCTGAAAGACTATAAGTAATTCTATGGGGATTTACTTGGAACAATATGTACTTGGGTGTACATGCATGCAGGTGCATTCAAAGCAGTTATGAAAGGTCACCATGGAGCTTACAGTGCTGGGCAGGTACAGTGCCGGGGGTCAAAATTCTGTATCCCACTAAACAAAGGAGAGGGTGGCAGGTGGAAGACTACAGTAAAACCTCTGAACCATAGTTTGTATAGGTAAGGGTCTCCCCCACCCCCCAATCTCCTGTGGTCATACTTCATTGCAATTGCTGCCCTCTTTACTTCCTTACTCTGGGTCTTCTTGCCGTATTGTGTGCTGAAACTGCACCAATATTGGGTGCTGATGGTTTGAATGATGTGAACTAAACTATGAAAGAGAAGTAGTGAGCTTACAGAAAACGAATGAATGCTTATTCCCTCCAGAGCGCAGTCTACCATGTGCTGCTTTGTGTCTGGAACAGGCAAAAAGGTATGGGCTGTTTTCATACATTTTCCTGTGCACCCCTCACATGCTTTACTGTAGCTCCTAACACTGTCTCATAGTGTGGAGGAGTTCTTTTTTAAGCGCTTTGCATTCGTGGTCAAACCAGCCACTTTGAGCATGTAATATCGGCTTCATGGGCCTGTTATTTGTTAAAATGGGTTTATGCTGGGAATTGATTTCGTCAAAAGTTTTGTGGTGTTTTGTAAAAGAGATTGTCTCAGTCTGATCACTTCCAAGGATGACAAAATATTAGATATAGAGCAATATAGTTTCCAGGACCATATGAGCCTCCTAAGATTGGGAGTCATGCTCTCGGCAAGGTCTGGTACTGGTTTTGCTAGAACATTAACACTGGTGGCAAGAGACAGTCTCAGGGGACAGTGGTCACTTAATGTTAGATCTAAAGCCTCGAAGTTGAAAACCCGGTTCAATAGATCAGGAGATATGGCTATGTAGTCAACAGTACTAGTACCAGACATCGCCACATATGTAAAGGACCCCCCTGTAGAATCAAAAGAGGTGCTGCGCAAAATATGCAAGTTGGACAGAGAAAGCAGATTCAGCAGTTTAAGGCCAAACTTGTTTACTACTGAATCCTTTGCTGAGCGCTCTAGGAAATGGGTATTTGTAGGAACCTGTGTGCTCATACCCATCTCTTGCCTCAAACTTGCCTGCCCCAATTCTCGCACTGAAGTCTCCTCATAGAATAACATGTGCATTTGGGTATTGAGAAGTTAACCTCCCACTCATACACTGTATTAAAAAGTTAATTATTTCAGTCCCTGCTAGAGATGGGCACAAACTGAAAAATGAACCAAAATTAAGCACGAACCAGGCCAGTTTGTGGTTCGCTAACCACGATTCGTCAGATCCCATTTCTGACGAACTGCTACGAACTTTTAGGCTGGTTCATTTGGTTCGTTTTTTGGTTCATCACTGCGGACAGCCTGGTGCTTTTGATTTCCCCATAGGTTTCTATCATTATATAAGAACCCTATCACTGGGGTTTTTATCTGCAAACTGATAATATTTCTAACTGTTATCCTTTTCTTGCTGTTGTCAAAAACGAGGCTATTTCTTTTCAAAACAAATGGGACCAAAGTAAGGTTGCCAGTTCTGGGCTAAAAAATTCCTGGAGATTTGGCTGTGGAGCCTGAAGAGGGTAGGGGCCTCAGCAAGGTAAAATGCTATAGAGTGCACCATCAAAAACAGCCATTTTCTCTAGGGGAACTGATCTATGGGAGAACTCCAGGCCCCACCTTGAGGCTGGAAATCCTAGACCAAAGATGTAGTAAGATTTTTAACTACTGTGTGGTAATTCTTTAGACAAGCAAAAAAGGATGTTTTCCATGAAGATCTTTTCCAAAAGAAATTCACACTTGTTTAAAGCTAATGACATGCTTGCATGTAAATCTAGCAATAGATTTTATCAGTGACTTGTGGTATGAACGGTGTTTTCAGTTATCAAAAGCTTGCAAAGAATTTTCCATGCATTTAAATGATTGAACTGCCATCATGGGAAGAGTTAATCATCTACCGGAGGGAAAATGTTCCTTATAAAGCATTAAGGGTTGAGCATTTCGTGGTACATTATCCTTATCTATGAATGGGTGGTTTTGTGAAGAAACATAAAAAGTTTCTTAATGTATACTTTGTAGGTTCCCAAAACAAACTAGCCTTAACTGCAGGGTTGAATCTAAACTTTCTGACTGTGGAAATCAACTTTTCAATAAGATCCCACTTTCTGCTAAAAGCTTAAGTTGTAGCTTTTCTTAGCTGTTGAACTGCAGCCAAATTGTCTCCAAAATTTTAATTTTGGAAATTAAGATAGTTTTTGAAATATCTTCAGGAAGGCAACTAGTTAGGTTATATTTAGTTGGCATGAATCCAGTTATTAAATTTTAAAATATCATTTTAACCAATATATAGTTAGGGTTATACTTTGTACACTGAAAATGGAGTGTACAAAAAAACCACTTATGTCCTCTGAACAAGAATGACTTGTGGTAGACAAAAATCTTATTTAAGGAAATGTTCTCTTATTTGAAAGCAATCTGAATATATGATGTTAACTTTTACTGAGCTGGACCATGAACTTATCCAGTCTAGTACTCTTGGAGGTAGCAGCTCTCTGATGTCTCTTGCAGGGGTTTTCCACAGTCCTTCTGCCATTTAAACAGTACCTATCAGGAGCTGACATTGGGTAAATGGGGGCAGAGGGGAGGGGACTGTTGACTAGTGGCAGTAAGTATGTTTTGAGAGTTGGTGTTGCATAATGGCTAGCATCACAGATAAGACATAATGAGATTCAAGTTCCCCTTCTGTCTTGAAGTTTACTGGAAGACTCTAGCCAGTCAGTCTTTCACAGCCTAGCCTATCTCTCAGAATTGTTCTGATGCAGGAAAAAAAGAAAAGAAAAAAGAATACCAGTTATGCCCCTTTTGTTTCTTGCAGAAACGGCACAACATAGATTAGATTTAGCAGAACACTTCATGAAAGAAGTTGGCAGAGCAGCTATTTCCTGATATTCCCCCTTCCCCAAGTGGGAATGGGAGAGCGTGGCAAGCCAAATGAGCCACAAGACAGGGTGCTGCAGCAACAAAACAGAAGATCGCCTCCTTCACTGAAGGAAGCCCTGAACAAAATTTAGAGGTGATTTTATTTGATTGTCCTATTGTTGCTGCAGAATCCTGTCATAAAATTTGCATGCAAATCTCTCCTGGAGTTCAAACCATGCATTTCACTTCTAAGTTGCAACCTCCCCACCCCCCAGTCCTCACTTCTTTCAGTGACTAACCCATGATCAGTTTATTACAGAGCCACACCTTAGCAAAATGTTCTAATTGGGTTTGTCTGTAAATTGTTTATTTATTTAAATACTTTTATCTCACCTGTTGAGTTGTGCTCTCCAAGGCAACTTACAAATCAAAATCATCATATAAAATATCATAAAAGAAGAAAACTATTGATATGTCAGAGAGCAGCAAAAGCCAGCTTTGACACACTTCAAAAACTAGCTGTCTCTGCTTCAAGTTTCCAGTGGTTGCTCTGAAAGTTGGAATATAGCCTAAGTGCTTTAGGGCTCTCTCATTCCTGATTGTGCTGAGAGCCATGTGTGTGTACACACAGATTCTCTTCTAATCTTTACACCAACGTGTTGAAGTTGAAAGCAGGAAAAGTGTGTTCTGCTGCCTCCCTTGCCTTGAAAAACGTATAAGTAGCTCAGAGTGGAGGGAAGATGCTTTTTAAAAAATAAAACAGTATGAAGTAGCAGTCTTGCTTTTAAAAGAATTTCTCTTGCTTGCCAAAGTGTTTCTTATGTACTTGTTTTGTGTACTAATTTTTAGTCTTTGAATATAAACAAGAATATTGTTAGCAATCAATATGAAAGGTAAAATATTACTGTGCATAATGGGATTAGCTTTTAAAACTCCCGCCTGCCTACCTGTGTTCACTTTGTCTTCATAGCTTTCGGAGAGTTTTTCTTGATAAATTGAATATAGAGCCAGTTATTTTGTAAAAGAAAAGCTGCATAAAAGAAAGAAAATGTATTAAATGTAATGGGGCAGTCAGTTAAGTCGCGTGTAGTAATCCATTAATTTATTCTGATGCCTTGCCTTCAAACAAGATGTGATATTTGAGAGGGCAGGCAGTAAATAAATAAATAAAATAAACAGAATTATGGGACATAATGATCTCTTAAAGATGAACACATAATCCCTGATTCCACCCATAACCAAAAATGTCTAGCATATACAGCCATATAGTATATTCTTTGATCATTAAATTAATGAAACATTATAGAATAAGGAAAAGGAGATTCAAGCAAATTAAAGCGATGCATAAGAAGGAATAAGTTTATCTCTCATCTTAAGCATTTGTTTAGCACAAGAGGCGATGGGGTGAAGGGTGCACTGCAAGTCTAACCAGGTAGAATAATTGTTTCTTGACTCCTGTTGCCAATAGGCAGTGAAATGTGTGTGAATCTCACAACGAGCAATGAGGGAATTCAGGTTCAACTTGTTCAAACTTTATAGCCAGTGTTTGTCTTTGTGACTTCATTAAATAGCACTGAAAGTCCTGGCCAGGGAGTGGTGGTGGGGGGGGGGGAAGGAGTAATGGAAAAGTCACTGGTCACCTTCATAGGAAGTTTCACTCATTTACACAATTTTAATGTTTTTATGTTCTTTGCCAACTTCATCTTATATAGTAGGAACTAGAGATGGGCACGGACCAAAATACGAACCAAAATTCATGACAAACCAGGATGGTTCATGGTTCGCAAACCACCGGTTCGTCAGATCCTATTTCTGATGAACCGCCATGAACTTTAGGCTGCTTTGTTTGGTTCGTTTTTTGGTTCGTCACTGCAGACAGCCTGGTGCCAATAAATCAGTTCCCTAGGCAACAGGGCTTGGACTTCCTGCAGACCTTCTGCTGACCCAGAAGTGACCTGCTGGCCCAGAAGTGACCTTCTGCTGGCCCGGAAGTGACAATTTTCTGACCTGGATGTGTTTTCACGAACCAAACGAACCAGTTCACAAACTGGGGGCAGGTTTGTGAAAGTTTGTGGTTTGTGAAATTTGAGGAACCACGAACCACATGGTCCGTTTTTTTCTGGTTCGTGCCCATCTCTAGTAGGGACACCATATGTCATTCGTCCCCCCCCCCCCCGAGATTTTGGGAAATTTGTGAAAATTACCCTTCTTGTTCCATTAATGGAAAATTTATTCCGGCTTCAATCTGCATTTGCCTGCTAAAATTTGAGGGGAGTCTCTGCAAGCCGAGCCAAGATCCTCCTTCCCTTCAAAGTCCCCCTCTCCCTCCTCCAGCCAGTTGGAATGAAGGAGACTTTAAAGGGGAGGATCTCGGCGTGGAAAGCCACACTGAGATCCTCCTTCCCTTCAAAGTCTTTGAGGTAGGACCACAGCTTCCTCATGATGCTTTTCTATCTCTTCAGACATTTACACAGTTGCTACAGGAAAAACTTGTGCAATATTTACAAGAAATGCAAGAGCTGCATAAAGTGTAGAGCTGCTGAAAGACTTAAGTGGGTAAAGTGCTAGACAGTGTGACAATGTTCAGATAATTGGACTTGTGAGGTCCAGCTGCTTGGTGCAGGTCTTCCTCCCCCTCACACGATAGTCCTAATTGAAGCTTAGCAGGTCAAATAGGTTTTACTGCTGACATTAAAATGCTTAGTAGAAGCAATAACTTTTCAAGCTCCACCTTCTTTGTACTTTTTTTTATTATATTTGTCTTTATTCACCATGGCTAATTTATGTAAAGATTCTCTGCATTTTAGGCTTGAGAGCTTTTCAGTTATTTCGATTACATAGGATATTAAACATGAGGCAGGTTGGAGGAAACCTCAATCCAGTTTACAGCTGACATGTGATTGCACTCACCTTCAAAATGGTATGTGTGTTGGGAGGGGGGTGGGCTCCTGAGTGCATGCAGGTGGACCAAGAGAGCTACTTCTGTCCCAACTTTTTATCCAGTGTGCTTTTGCAGATACAAAAGGGCAATGGAGGGTGGGCTATTCATCGCAGTTCCAGAGACATGTCTCCTGGTCAGATACGTAGAATGGCAGTAAAGGTAAAGGTAGTCCCCTGTGCAAGCACTGAGTCATTACTGGCCCATGGGGGAACATTGCATCATGTTTTCTTGGCAAACTTTTTATGGGGTGGTTTGCCATTGCCTTCCCCAGTCATCTACACGTTACCCAGATGTTACTTTTGCTTATCGTTTTGTTCAGTAATGGGTCCTACAAAGATTTGTTCTTATTAATGAATCTTTTTGTTTTGAAATAGTGGTTGCTTGAATTTACTAACTGAGTTTACATTATCTTGATTGCCGGCCTGCAAGTTTTTGTGAAGGAACTGAAACCCGGAAAGAAGCCTTTGGAAATTCTGTGGACTTGGGGGTGATATTGTTGAAAACCTATTTTTATAATTAAAATAATTTAATTAACTTGGGTGAGTTGTCTGTGTCTAGATTTCAAAGCTCTCATTTCTGAAATTTCCTGAATTAACATGACATTCTATAGAAATTTCTCAGGTAAAATAATCGCTTCTCTTAACATTAACAATTTCATTTCCACTGTTTTCAAATTACAAACAAATTTGAATTTATTCCTGATGAGTTTATTTCTTATTTATTGTCTGCTTGTGTACTTCCTCTCTGCTAAGCGAAGACTTCCTTCTAACTACAATTCATTACACCATACAGTTTCAGGTGGTCTAACAAACTGGGCTTTGTTTCTTCCCCATGGTGGTATAGAACCCTAGGCAAGAAACAAACCCAGTTTGTTAGGTCACCTGATGTCATATTAAATTGTGGTTAGATCAAAGACATTCATAAAGCAGAAAATCTTCAGTTTCTGCTCTGCGCACAAGGTAAGGGGAGTACACAAGCCTGGGAATAAACTAGCCAGTGCAGCATAAATGAACTTGAACCAGAATGTTTCCCTTAGTGCAGATAATAAAGTGCTTTTTGTCAAGGATGGTGGATGATGTTAACATTCAGTGTAACCAGTTGCAATTTTCTGGCACAATGAGAGGAGTTAAGGATGAAAACTGTGCTCCTACCTCAAAGATAAGCTGTATAGTGGCTTTCCTTTTGTATTAACTGGAAGCATGTTTTTTCTCCAAGACTTTGGAGCCAAAGCTTCCCCAATTTTAGGTCACTTATGTGACAAAGGGCATCTTTGAACCTAATCTGAATTGGGAAACTTGTAGAACAGCATACTTCTCTCAGGTAAATAATTAAAGTACTGGAAAGAGCTTCAGCAAATATTGTGGGTGTTCTCCTACATTGTTAAAATCCTTCTTGTATATATTGTGATAGAGTAGCAGTATTTGAGCCAGCAATTGAAACTGGATTTGGATTGGAAAAGCTTATTGAAATATTTCAAACACGGATATTCATACACACACACACACACACACACGCACACACCCATTTTTCAGATAGCCTGGCCTTAATAGCATCCAGACAGTATGGCCTTAATTTTATTAACTGGATAAATTAGATGCCACAATATAAAACTGTGTCAAGTATGATAGTTTGGCTCTAGTTTCCCTAAAATATCTGGATTTCAGTCAGCTTGGAAAAATCCAGTAAGAACACCTTTATGCTTGTATTTTCTTCGTACAGTTTGTCAGAAACAGAGTTGTAGTGGCACACAAGTGACAGGGTAGTGAGTCTACCAATTTAACCTCATTTTCATGGGCCTCAGTAAGAGTTGCAGCTATGTTGACCAGTTCCATCAGTGTACCAAACATGGAAAGTTGTATGTTATTTGATGTATTGTCGAAGGCTTTCACGGCTGGAGAACGATGGTTGTTGTGGGTTTTCCGGGCTGTATTGCCGTGGTCTTGGCATTGGAATTCCTGACGTTTCGCCAGCAGCTGTGGCTGGCATCTTCAGAGGTGTAGCACCAAAAGACAGAGATCTCTCAGACTGAGAGATCTCTGTCTTTTGGTGCTACACCTCTGAAGATGCCAGCCACAGCTGCTGGCGAAACGTCAGGAACTACAACGCCAAGACCACGGCAATACAGCCCGGAAAACCCACAACAACGATGTATGTTGTTTGTTTGCTGTTATAGACAAGAGAGATTTTATAACTTTTTAGGCAGGAAACTCTTTGGCAGCACTTGAGTTCTCTGTCAAGTGCACACCAAGGCAGAATAGTGTGGCTGTTTTTTTACTTCAAAAATTATAGAAGCACCTTAACTCTAATATTTAGAGCTTGAGAGAATCAACCTTTGAGATTTTAAACTCAACGTGTCACCCACCAGTGTTATTTATCCCCAACCCCAGCATACAGTTAATTTTGCCCCATCTGCTTTTACGCCAAAAGTGTAACAGGGACATTTTAAAGGAGAGTAAATGGCCTATGTGAGGAAGTAGGTGATAGAGCAAGCCTCACCAGGTCTACTTAGAATCCTAACAAGGTCTCTTCAATGGGACCTTCTTCAAGGAAAATGTTCTTAGGGTAAGGCATGTACTTGATTCAGTGGCTAGCCTCTAAAGCTGTGTCCTATGTGGAGATGGATTATTGAAAACATTGGGGCTTGCAGTGTTGAGACCAAGGAGAATAAACCATTACAAATACATATTTTCTTTTTTAAAATATGCACATATCAGTCTCAGAAATAATGCAGGTGATACTTAAATGGTCAACTGCAAACCTTTTTGGATGGCTTCCAATAGTGACTGTTGAGGAAAATGTCATGAGCTAAAAAGGTGCTGTTGTAGGGGGTGGGGTATGGGACAGTGTTATTCTTATCCCTTGTTCTGGAATGGAGAATAAAATCTTGTTAGAGGGTATCTTGTGTAAGAGTAACATTGCCAGCAGTTGCTTTGAACATAAAGTGTGTGCTGATGCTTGAAAGCTTTTTAACTTACAGCCCAGCATATCTGTATTCCCCTCCTCCTTGATTTGGGGTGTGTTTTTTGGGGGGGGGGGGTAAGCAACTTATTCTCCATAGCCAGTCAAAACGGAGGAGTAACAAACAAGAAGGAACTGGAAAGCATCCTTCTTTAGTACCCCTTTCCTAGTTTTCAGAGCTCTTCAATGATTTAGCTACATGGTTAATGTGCTTACAAAACTAATTGCTAGCTGCTGGCTTGTGCTGAGAGTAGCAGGCCCCTAAATGTTAACTGTTCTATCTTTGGATGCAGAGTAACCTTATAGTCCTGTCAGTTTCTCTTGTGTAAACTGAACAGATTGATACATTGAAATAAATGTGCATGATGATTAAGAAACTGAGAGGTTTATAACATCAAAGTCAAGCTCCTCATATTATCTAGATGAGGGAAACAGTCGTTACTAATAAATTTGCTGATCCTTAAGATGGTGTACTAGTGAGCAGAAAGTAGCTAAAGTTGGAGTATTTTGAATCAGACTTCTTTGCTGTCTGCTGTCATGCTGCTGTATGCCCAGAACCAAAAGATGTGGGAATGGGTGGAAGGTTTCTGATGTGGTCTTCCTCTGTACTGTGCTAAGGCTTGAGAACCACAGGAGCTAGCGTGAAGGAGATGAAGCAGTATCTTTTTAACAATGTTTGAAAGGTTGTTTTTCTTCTCATTTGACATGCAGCAAGGACATATGGGAGAAGGCGAGGTAACAACATTCCTCTTTAATTTCCTAATGTTTAAAATTGTCTCATCATAGCACAGCTAATGCACAACTTGCTTCTATATAGAAGGCTGGAAGCTGTTTTAAGCCAGGCTTCCTCAATTTGCATGCTGTGGTAACCTTTAATAACTGAATGTAGTGTCTCCCCAAAAAAGACTGTCTAGGCAGAATAAGTGTAATTATATCAAGTTATGGGAGGGGTGGGTGGATCACATGGTGGTTCTATGTAGGTTTGAAAATAATAGATGGTAGTTTTGACTGTGTGTGAGGAGGAGAGAGGGAGACTAGGGAGGGGAGAGTTTAACTAGGGAAGTACTTAAATGACTAATTCCCAGGTCTCTTTTTCAAAGGTGACTTTAGTCATGATTCACTACAAGTGTGGTTTTGATCCATATCACTTCAGCAAGAGCAGGGGCTTTTACTATATCTTTCATAACCAATGGGTTGCTTGAACAGTCTAATATAAGCTGTATAATGCTGCCTAAGAAATGTATTCTTGTGTAATCTGTTCACTCACTGATCTAGCTCTCTCCACATCAGATTTTTCTAGAGACACCTAGAGCCCAAAGAGCTGACCTTGTTTGTGCGAGTGCTTACTTTAGGGAAATCTTTTTTTGGGGTAGTGCTTGTTTCAGAGAAATAGCAGGGTCATGCTTTGAGGTTTTTAGGAGTTTTAGTTCACTTGTGAAAATAGCACTTGGCAACTAATAATGCCATCCTAAGTAGAGTTGCACCTTTCTAAGTCCGCTGACTTCACTGGACTTATTAGAAGGTTGCAGTTCTGCTTAGGTCTGCACTGTAGGTCATGGTAGGTGCTTTTAAAAATTCCCATGGAATGAGAGGCCTGCATTTCTGTAAGCATACATGTTTGATAGATGATCTTAGTATTTGTAACTTTTCTAAGTCTCAGCACTACTGAGGTGGGCAAGATTTGCTGTTCAAAATCTTTCCACGATAACATGGGGTGATTAGACAAGTTAATACTGGACTTAGTGCAATTAAAAAAGAAAAACAGCCCTGAAAGCAACTAGGTGGAAAAAAATGTAATTAAAAGGGACTGATCCCTCTTAGCAGTTTTCAAAGAATTTCTTTAGGGAAAAAGCCATTCTAGAACATAGATGACGAAATTGTGAATGGTATTATTGTATTTGTTCTAAACAGGATGTTTTTGTAAGTTTAGTGGTAGATTTAAAAGACCAGTTTATCAATGACTAATATTTTGCTGTCAGGTTAGATTGGTGGGTCTTCCTTTTGGTGATGGTAGTAGCTTGATTCAAGGGCTGAAAAATAGGAAGATGTTTTCTCTGCCACGTCCCCCAACCATTTGCCATTCTTACAATCTGAATTTTATAGCTGACTGTATATTTTTCTACTAACTGTTAGCTTATTCAATTTTCCATATTCAGTATAAAGAAAGATTTCCAAACCCCCACTATTTAAATTCTTCTTTGTATTTTTTTCAGCAGTCTTGATAATCTCTGGACAAAACTATATTGTAATAACTCATATCAAAATATTGAAGGGATTTTAACACTGTTTTCTTTTATTGTGAACTTAATCTAAAATGATCTAAAAAACTAGTTAGAAGTGCAAGTTTTCCCAGTCTGTCTTGAACAGATAGAGGAAGGCTAAAGGAATCAGTTTTGTTCTTACATCTGCTAAGTAGTGAAAAAAAAGAGCACTTTCCCCAGTAATGTACAGAATAAGTATTGTAGCCAAAAGACATCTATAGAATCAATAGAAGAGTGCTTTCTGTATTACTTTCCTAAAGAAACCATGAATTAATCGTGTGTAACATCCAAAGCGACATTTACTACGAAGTGACAAAATCATCTAAGGCCTTGTTCTCACTGAAGTGGTAAACCTGTATTTGTTTGCACCACACAGACTGTAAATGGGGCGTCCTTCACATAAAAAATTCCATGCACATAGAAAACTACCATGTCTGAAGGTATTCCTCAGCCATGCCAGTTTTCTCGGTATGTTTTTTTAATGAGGAAGAACATTTCATCATGTCAGCTCCCATCTGCAGCACGTGCAGATTGAAGTAGTATGACTGGTTACCATCTTGGTGAGAATTGGGCCTAAGAGCTTTCATGATTTTTGTTGTTGTCGTTTTAGGCGCTGATAGGTTATTTTTCTGTCTCACCTGCTTTTGTCAGATGATAGTAGGTTTGTGAGATCTTAATGTATCTTCAGTAAAGGATATTTCATTTGAACTATGCTATCATGGATGTGACTGAAAACCTTCAGTTCCACAACAGTTTCTCATACAACTGAGGAAAGGGCACTTTAATAAATTTTATATGGATTTCTTCTGAGGCTTATTAGTTTCTTTGCTGATTAGTAGCAATATTATGTGACATCTGAGTAGAGATTTTAGGAGTGCTGTTTAATAATGTAAGAATACAGTTTTGCTGTAATTTAGTGGGTAGTGGGGTAATATTATGCATCTGTGTAATTAATGAATCTTTGTCTATGAAGATGTGAGACTACCAGAATAAGAAAGAACGGATTAATATTAATTGTTTTATGGTAGCAGTAGAAAAATATGCTGCTACTAATTGCTATTGAAGTAGAATATTCTTCTGCTAGTATGCTTTGCATTTGTTGTTGTTGTTGTAGGTCAGTCCTCACTGTTCCCAATGGAAGATGGGTTTCTGGATGATGGGCGTGGAGATCAGACTCTCCATAGTGGTTTAGGATCACCACACTGCTTCTCACACCAGAATGGCGAACGAGTGGAACGGTATTCCCGCAAGGTGTTCGTAGGTGGCTTGCCACCTGATATTGATGAAGGTATACCAATGTAATGAAAAATTCTCACAATAACCAAGTGTCAGACACGTTTGAAAAACTGAAATGCTGTGTGTGTGTAAAAATGGAGAGTTTTGCTTGCAATACTGAACATGTGCACCAATCTCGTGTCCTGAATGTATGTAGCTTTTAAGATTGTGAAAATTGTTACCTAAATAACAACATGCCAAATATACAAGTTAATAGGTTATAAACTGTGAGGAGGAGTAATGAGCAGCACTGCTGATGCAATAATCTTTGGCCTGGTTCAGACATAACGTGAAATTGTGCTTTATTTGATCAGTGGTCAGTTTGTAAAACTAAATTCCAGGTTACAGATGATCTCTCAGTGATAGTTCATCTTGACAAATCCTAGCATTTGACCTTTCCTGCTCTCTTAAAAAATGCTGTTACTATCCCAACCTGCATTATGGAACCCGACTTTAAAGGTGTCACCAGTTGCTTCCTATTGGCCAGAGTTACTTTAGGTCTTTTCTGTTTCCCTGACATTGATCCCTTTCCTCAAAGTCAAATCAGAAAACATCTTGATTGAACTGAACAATAAACACATCCAACTTTGAAGAATCTAACCCCCTGCCAGTTTCATTATTGGCTAGAGTTCACTTTGCATGGTAGAGAGGCAGATATGGAGGTCAATACACTTCCCAGATTCAGCTGGTGGTGGCATAGGTGACATGGAAGAAGCATGCAGCTTCCTTACTTGTGCCTGTAGCACTCCAGCTGCTTCTGAGCTTGCAGTCTTGGTAACTGCCAGTGTGATATAAGTGATAGGCTTGGATTGGGCAAGACATTTCTTCCCTCATTCACCTTCTTCCTTTGCTGCCCTGAACAGATCAGGCAGGATGCAGAAGCCAAATCTCGGCAGCCTACTTTGGAGCCCAGCTAGGTGGCAGTGACATAAATGTGATAGGTGAGGGGGAAATGCATCTTTCAGACATGCTGTGCCAAAGCATGGAAGAGCCAATCTTGTACCACAGTGCAATGAGACAGAGCAGGGCAGGGGCATGACTCACTTCCCAGACCTGCTTTGCCATAACTAGGGAGTGCTCCTAAAAAACCCTGATGTTTTTCAGATTTGGATTTTGAGAAAGGTATAAATACCAGTATGTGATGCTATTTTGATCCCCTGGGAATTATTCAGGTTCTAGTATTCCCTGGCAGGGGAAATCTTTCTGGGGGTGGGGTGGAGTGGCTGATTTGCAACCACATAAACCTAAACTTCAGGGAACCTAGTTGTGCCTGATTGATCAACTTTCAAGTGAATTGGATCAAGGGATCCAGTTATACAGGTCCTTGAATAAGGTTCCACCAGCCATCCTACTTGTCCCATTGTTTCCATGCTTTCTCCAGGGCAAAACAGCCAATAGCTAATCATGCAAGAGCAACCACTAGCCAAAAGCCTCCTAATACAACATCAAACCAGAGAATCCCAGCAGAACCATGGGTCAATGTGGCAATCTCAACACAACCAATGTCAAACTAGAGAATCTAAGCCAAAGCAACCCGACAAGCCAGAAACAAGACAGCTAACCAGACCTGGCAAGAAACTAACACATATATGCAATAACAACACTACCCCAAGGAAGGCCTCAGAAAGTGAGAGGAAGGGGGTTGGGGGCACTGGAGTTCTCTTCTGTCTGCAGCCTATACTGTCAGTGGCTTGGAGGAGCATAGAGCCTGAGCTGCAGCTGGCCATCACTGGTGCACTGTTCCCTCCACCCCTCTAAACATATGCAGTACAGCACACATGAGCTTCATGTGTGCACAGGAAACTTCATGAGCTTCATGTTGCACAGGAAACTTGTTAAATGGAGGTGGAGAGGGGGGGACCTAGGATTCTTAATGTTCTAGGTATTCCTCGATATTTCCGAAAATTTTCAGGACCTGAATACCGGTATTCTTGAGAATCTTGTATATCATCTGGATACTCAAATATACTCAAAAAATTCCAATAAGGCATTTGGTATATATTTCAACCAGATATATATGAGTACGCATCCCTAGGCATAACCTTGCTTTTGGTGGTGAAATAAATAAAGCTCTTTTTGATGAGCTTGCCAGTGTTCCTGTACCTTTAATATAGGAAGAGATAGGTGTTAATGGAAGAACTGTTTGCAGAAGGTGGTAAAGCTATTTTGATATCGAGCTGCTGTAGCCAGGTGTCTGTGAGGTGGGCACAGTGCTGGTGGGAAACAAGGCACAATATTGCATTTGTGTGACCATAGTTAAGAGGAACTGGGTTAATAAACCAATTTCATATTTGTCTTCAGAACCTTCTTTATCATACCTGATCAGAAGATCTTATAACTATTGTTAGTTTAATTAAACCATGGTTCCTTCCACATTTTGCCTGAACCAGGCCTTCTTTGATTCAGCTAATTTCATATTATGTTGAATAATATCATAAAGCTCTTTGGAAAGGTCTTGAAATTCTTGAATTAGTTATGCTAACACTTCATGTTAAAGGCATTAATATAGGTACAAATCTGAGTACGTATTAGAATTCTTTGCTTCAGATATAAGGTGCTGCCTTTGTGCAACCATCATTTATTTCATTGGTAAATGACTTCTGCTTCCATAATTTTTCTAAAAGCTTCTTTTAAGCAAAGTAAGTGCTCCTTGGGAGTATGACCAATCTGATATCCGAGATCCCTAGTTTTGGCAATATATACCTTTGTTTAAAATCATCATAAATAGACAGCCTTAGTTCCCTCAAAACAACTAGCTGGAAGAGTACAGCAAAGCTTCCTTTATTATAATGTTATAATTTAAAGGAACAGTCACACCTATAGTAATTTTCAGATGCTGATGATTTGGTAAACTGTTTCCATTAAATTACGAGCAAGTGAAATATCTGATTTTAAGTGTGTGGTACAGACTAGAGAAGAGAACAAATTCTGTGAAAGAACTTAACTCCTGCTGTTAGTATGAGGGCCAGATAATTTATATATTTTTATTTTGCAGAGAGCCAAATATGGTACAAAATTTCTGCTGATCTAATACTAATTATGAAATTCTGTATAGTTTCTCATTACTACATAGCTTAGCAATATCATGCCTGCATTCATTGTAGTTGGGGTGTGGAGCATGGCATTGTGCCATTATAAATGAATCTATGTAAGCTTTTCACAACCATATGCCCATCTAGGAAGAGTGCCAGATTTTCAAGGATCCAACACTGGTCTCAATGTGCTACCTGCCTTTTAAATACACAGGTGTTGTCTTGTACAAAAAGAGAAACTGTTTTTCCCAAGCCGAGTGCTTCTGCTGCATGTAAATAAAGGAATATGAGAAGAATGTGGCTATATTAATAATAATTAAAAACCACTGTCTTGCAAGTACTTGAGAAAAGGAAATCATTGTAAGACTATATACAAAATTTAGAGACTGGCATGAAGATTTAAGTAAAATAAGAAATATTTGAAGGAGGATACATCAAGGATTTTTAAATTGTCCTGATACTGTGTTGCATGCAAATTCTACATTTTTCCTGTCCTTAAAATAGCTGTAAGTTTGACCTCTTTAAAAATGAGTGGAGGCATTCTGTTCTGCCCTTTAAAAAGCTGAGCAGTAGCTGAATATTTGTAGCATTAACTGGTATGCAAGTCACCTGAGCTGTATTTTGAAATGGAAGGAGGCTTTGAAATGGCTGCAGCAAAGGCTTCCTGCTAATCCAGTGTGTACGCACTGTCTGCATCCTTTTCTGTTAAGCTATTACATAACTGCTTTCTGCAAGCACTGCTGAAGTTAGTCTGAGGTCAAGCTCAGATAATGTGTGCAGATGTGGCATATGCATGTGATGTGAGCGGGCATGACTAGATCGTGTGATATTCTTTTCTCCTTCTCCTACCCTTTTGCAAGACAGCTTGCAGAGCAGACTGTTCTGCATTCTGATTTGGACTCTGTATGCTATCTGTGGGAGAATGCCTGAAGCTAGGAGCTGTTCAGAGTCTGTGATTTCATTTCTTTGAGTGGGCTGTTGCAAATCTTTATTTGTAACCTGAAAGAGACAGCTTTGATACCTGTACTGTTTTCTTCATTGGTTAAACATATGTTTTGACATGTCAAGCCCCTTCTTTCAACAGTTAAAATATTATCAACTATCTTGATCTGTTGAGATTGCAGAGCATGTGTGTAGAATAGACCCAAGGTATTAGCAAATCATTTGAAATCTTGTTCCGGAATTTTCTGATCAGTGCATGAAAACTTTTTCCTGCTTGTCCCCCCCACCCCCAACCCACAGATGAGATCACAGCTAGCTTTCGTCGCTTTGGCCCTTTGATTGTGGACTGGCCTCACAAGGCTGAAAGCAAGTCGTATTTTCCTCCAAAAGGTAATATTTATTTTCTATCCTTCCCTTCCTCCAGATAATTCAGGGCAATTAACCATCACCCCTTGAGGTAGTCTAGACTAAGCGATGGTGACTTGCCCAAGTTCATCTAGTGGAGGGTGTATATAAATCCAGGTTTAAGTCTAACCATCTATTCGGTGCTCCACATAGGTTGAACTCAGTAGTGCTGAAGGTTATGTAGTATTTCCAAGCCTTGTTCTTTGTTGTTTGAAACTCTTCTTTCATTGCTGCTGTTGCAGTTGGGTCCTCCAGACCTTTACATGGGCTTTAGAAACTGTGACCTATTTAACAACAGTTAAATTTTTTCTTTTACTTCCTGTCTTTATTCTCAATAACTTATGTATCTTGTCTCTTCTGTTCCTTGTTCTATTCAAAATCTTAAGAACAATTGGATTTTTAAAAATGAATTATAGGATGTACTGTGTAGGTAGCATACTAATGAAATTGTTTTGAAATAATGGTCAATTATAGGCAAGAAATGGGGGAAGCCTTGGCTATTGCAGTTACTTCCTGACTTCCTAACAATAGCTATTTGTTTAAATCTGACCTTTTCCTACTGCCTTTCTAAAGAGGCTTCATCCTTTCCAAGTGTGTTACAAGGATTTACTCTTCACACTTTCTATGGTCCTGCAGAGTCTAGGTACTCACATTTTTGTAAACAAAATAGGATGTTAAAAATCCTTCAGAATCCTTGCAAGGCTGTCTATTTCTTTATGTAGGGTACGCATTCTTGCTGTTTCAAGATGAAAGCTCTGTACAAGCTTTGATTGATGCATGCATTGAAGAGGATGGAAAACTCTACCTGTGTGTTTCTAGTCCCACAATTAAAGACAAACCGGTAGGTGGAATTGTCACATACTAATTGTTTGGCAAAAAAAAATACATAAAAACTGGGTGCTTAAGTCAGGTCCAGATGCTAATTTTTTTAGAGACTGAACCTGGCAACATCTCAGTAATACTTGCTCTCTTTCTCCATAATTGTGTTTTTACTTTTTTTTTTTTTACAAAAGGTGCGATGGTACCTGCTCTTAGGGTTAATAAAGCGTAGGTTAGAAGCTGTTTGTCCCAAAGTATGGGTTACAACACACTGTGCCAAACCTGGGTAGTGTTTGCTGAAGAGATGTAACTGAAAGCAACTTTGCATTTTCCCCACTGCATAGTATCTGGATACTCCATGCTGTTATGCACTTTAGCCATTTTCCCTCAAGTTGAGATACAAGCAAAGGGCTCTTTAAAGCCCACCATCACCACCACCAGGGTGAACAGCAATGAAAGTGATGACAAAATTCTGCTCTTTAAGGACTTCAGTTGCTCCCTCTCATTTTCCATGTCTTTGCATGTGCATAGAAGTGAGCAGCTGAGGCACATAAATCTGGCCTCTCTATTGAAGTCTCTTTGCTCTTCATGCCTGGGAGAGGGTGTAAGAAAGAGCCCTTTGCCTGTGTCTTGGCTCATGTAGGAACAGGTCAGTGGGGACAGAATGTTACTGGACCTTAACCTTTTACTAAACCCAATATATTGTCCATTAAAATTGGTTGGTGACCATTGCTTTACTGAAAATATGTTTTTCCTTGGGCAAGCCCTATGATACACACTAACCAATTAGCCCTGTGAGATGTGCCTGTGGGAAGGTGCCATTTGTACATGTCCCAAGTGCACTCAAGTGGGAGCCTTTGGCTAAATGTGAGCCAGTCTCCTGATTCCTGTCTTTTTTTTTTTTTTTGAAAAATTTTTATTGGGTTAGAATCCATTATTTCCACATTTACATTCAATTTTCCCCAATTTTTTCATCTCTAACCCCCTCCCTTTCCCCCCCTTTTTGTTGACTTCCAACAGCTTTCCAACCCTTTGTCCCCTTTCCCTTACTTTTATTAGCTTCCTCTATCTAAAACAAATATATATTCTCCATTATTCTAAGCAGTACATCCTTAACTATTTTTAACATTATATGCCCAAACTGTAAGCCTTTGTTTCCATCTTAGATAAACAATTTATCCCAATTTTTCAATTTCAGGTATTTCTATATATCATAAACCATATAGATCATACATTCGTTTATATCAAACAATTTGACTTATTCTCTATATATATTACTCATTCTATCTTTTTATAATAGTTCTATATATCTCTCCTCACGTAGTCAATCAATTTGACCCATCTATATCTTCAGACATTCAGTTTGGTACAAAACTTGTCAGAAAAAAAAAGAAAATATTGTTAGTTAATCGCTCCTTATATTTAGTCCTTATAATTAATTATTTTCTCTATGTTCTGTTTGTTAACCTATATATATCTATATATATGTCAATCTATTAATCTGACTGCTTATTAATTCACATTTATCTCTTCTCCCCCCGGTAAAGTCTCCCCCCTCTACTTCAATACTTCAGTAGTTCTCAAACTGCCACAGTTTTCCTCCCACCTCCCATTTCTTCTCCAGGTATTGTTTCAGCTTCTCCCAGTCTGTGTTGAACTGCCCTGAGTCCAGATCTCTCAATTTTCTTGTCATCTTGTCCATTTCAGCCATATACAGCAATTTATAAGTCCAATCTTCAATAGTTGGCACTTCTTGTACTTTCCTGATTCCTGTCTTGATAGTGCTTCTGGGTAATTCAGCATATGAACAGAGCTTTGATTTGATGGCTGAGCTGTGTTTTGACTAGATCTACAGAAACAATTAATAGAGAAGCCCAAACACTTGTCCATAATTTGTCAAAAATATGTGTAATAAACTCACTTTAGCCGCAAGTTGCAGCTGATAAAAATATTATAGAATTGTATTGAGAAGTTAGCATTACATATCCTAGGTTCCTTTTCGAACATATAACCGTACCCAAGAAACATTATGCAGTAATGCATCAAAAGTTTATGCTACAGTATTTATATTTTGTAGAGTTGGATCAGGCCTTGTTTACAAAAGAAGCATGATTGCTTAATTTGACAGATATTTGTGTATGACTTGTTGAGATAGGAAATAGTCTGGTTCCACTAGCACAAAAATAGAATTTAGATTCTTGTGCAGATTATGATAATGGTCTTCTGGAAAACAGGAGGCTTAAAAAATGTACTAACAAATAAGGGAGAAGAGAACTTGAATACGTCCTAGCTGCTGTTTGTAGAATTCAAGTCTTAACTGCCATATTTGGTGCTTGGAAGGAAAGAATATTCTTGGTAAGATTGGCAAATGATTTGTTCATGATCTTGCCATGTACTACATGGGAAAGCTCACTTGAACCATCTAGGTTAGATTGCTTTTCTAGTTTTTATTGTATTGTGTTATAGTCAAATTACCTTACAATTCAGGTCAGTTAAACTGTTAGGTTGGTCTTTAAACTGGGTAAAAATCTTGTACGATCATTCTGGTTGCTTTGTAGCGCACTCTAATCCAGATAAAGCACCTGGGCTTTTAGTCTTCAGGTGCTTTTCTGCCTTCTGATTTTATGGTTGATGTGGCTCCAATTTAGAAGATATCCAAACAACCAAGAGTGCCAAAGAAGTTTTTATCATTTTAAAAACCTGATTTGGGATCAGAATTAAGGCAAGTAATGGTAGGAAAAGTATACAATAGTATATCTGACAAAACTAGCTTTGATTCAAAAAAGCTTTATACCATGGAAAATTTTGTTGGGATTTAGGATTGTTTCTGCTGCTACAAATTAACGCAGCTACCTACCTGAAACTATATAATAGTTTTATGATTCAGTGAGAAAGAATCCTGGATGTAATTGTTCTCCTCCTCCCCCAGAGATGAAATTCCCAGGGATTTTACCTCTTACCCATGGATCCTTCCTCCCAGATTTCAGGTAGATAGGAAAAAGCACCCAGTTCTAAAGCAATTTAAATTCTTCTTTGAAGAGTGACTATAGGGAGGAAAGACTAGGCATTTTGATGGTTTCCCCCCCTCCTTTCTCTGGATCTTCAAGCAAGGAGTTGAGGGAGTATTGCTTGTTTTGTCTTTTTTAAATACAGAACTGGAATGTGTGGATGAGGGGAGCTAAAACCTGCAACTTCTACACATTACTGTGCTCCATTTCTTTCAGTATTTTTCTCCCTGCTCCACTGATTTCCTGTATTAGGGCCTGGCCAGGAGAAAATATGCCTCAGACAGCAGAGAGCAGCAACATGAAGCAGCAGGGGGGAGGATTAATACCCCCCGTGTGTTTTGCTTTCATAAAATTGTTAACCATGAATGGACACCTTTCCAATACAATACTAGGCAAGATTTGCAGTTTCAAAGTTGTAATGTCTTCCTCCACCCCAGCCAGCTGATTATCTCTAAGAATTGTGTGAGAGAGTAGGTGAATGTTTCATTGATTTGTTAACAGTCAGGGAAAGATCTGTTCCATGAGCAGTGTTGTTCTGCCTATGGTTTGTTGGATCCCACCCTCTTCTGCCTAGAAAATATAGTATCAGAATGAAATAGATGCGTTCAAGAAGCCCTAAAAACCTATGAAATGGTGCAGTGGTTGGTGGAATGCAATTGGGCTCATTCTGTTTGGGAAAGTATGCTAGCTGTTCTACTTAAAGTATGTACCTGTCAAGCACATATCTGCTTTCTCCCTCCCCACCCTGTTTGCCTCCTCCCCCCAATTCCTGGGAAACAGAAAGTAGGCAGCACAGTGCTAGAACAACAGTCAGATTAGTATAGTTCTGCTCAGTCCTGGATGTCTGAAATAATTGTTTGTATTGAAAGCATTTACTATATTGATGACTTGATCTGGCTTGGTTCAAATCATGATTAGTAGAGTTCTCAGTGCATGTGCTAGTAATGGAGCACTTGGATTTCACCTGATGACTCTCTGCCCCAACTAATAGATTAGTGGTGTAACAAGTTTCTCATTGACTGATCATCCATTACCCAGGAAGGAACAAATTTCATGGACTGAGTCCAAGCACTCTTCTCCCACACTGCCTAACAGCTGAATAGGGCTGTGCGAGGCATTGCTCAGAAGCTTCTTATAGTACTGGTCTTGCTATTTAAGGGTGAGGAACATGAAGGCTGCAAAAACAAGTTGCTTGATGTGTTCTCTTCCCCCACTGCAATAGCTTATTGTGTTCCTGCAGCAGCAATTTTCACATGTGGGAACCTGACTGTAGTATTGCTTGACTGGTTAGAATGAGTGTTAAGAAAGCAAACTGTAAAAGGCAATGGAGGAGTGCCATAAAGGGATACAAAATTCCTTCCTTCCATGTGCAGACTCTGTTAGTGTAAACAGTATGCCAAAAAATCAGTCTTAACTGTGTTTAAATTGTGAATGGCACTGTCTTGTTTTTTGGTTTTAGGTTCAGATTCGGCCTTGGAATCTTAGTGACAGTGACTTTGTGATGGATGGCTCACAGCCTCTGGATCCACGGAAAACAATTTTTGTAGGAGGAGTTCCCCGACCCTTACGAGCAGGTATGATATCCAGAGAACAAGGGAAATAGTTTGTTGATGCTGTCCAAGCAGCCTTACTGCTGTGAGGGAACATTGTGTCCTTATTTCAGCCATAGTTATATGCCAGTGCTTGCTAAATTTAACTTTGCTGACATGCCAATTATTTCCAGATAGAAAAGTACTAATAAAAACATGCATGCCCGGGGTTTAGAAAGAGAGGAGATTTGTATGTAATAAAGTACATAGTACATAAATTGTTTACTACTTTATTTTAGTGGAGCTTGCAATGATAATGGACCGGCTGTATGGAGGAGTTTGCTATGCTGGAATTGACACAGACCCTGAGCTGAAGTACCCCAAAGGAGCTGGGCGTGTTGCATTTTCTAATCAACAGAGTTATATAGCTGCTATCAGTGCCCGCTTTGTTCAGCTGCAGCATGGAGAGATAGATAAACGGGTAAGGGCTAAATGAACACATTCTGTTTATTACTCAGCGATCTGTTGCTGGCTTATTTCCATATAAGTGTCGGGGTTTGTGGCAGTAGAAAAGGCTTTATTAAATCCAGAGTGGTTTTTTTCTCCCTGTTTCTAAATTACATGCTTAAACACCATCCCCACCCCCTCAGTTATACCATAGGTTGAGGAATCTAATTTTAAAATTGACTTTTTAATACTTTCTAGCACCTTCTAAACTGGCTGCTCCCTCCAGAGATATTTCCTGCAGCACACATAAGCCTGTGTTCCTAATGTTATCCTGTTACCTCTGCATGACTTGCTTGCTATTGGCCTCTTCTTCACCCTGCCTGTGTATTAGAAGTAGACCAGTCAACTAGTTCAGCAGTGTGGAAGTACTGCTGCTCTACTGTCTCCATTGCTTTTTACAGGACTTGTTTGAAGCTCTTGCACAAGTTGTATTTTAAATGAATGTAGGGTACATAGCAACAATACTTAAAACAGTGCTGTTGTGCCATCTGCAATGCACTTGTTGCAGCAGTTATTTATCGATCAGGCTCTCCTTTTTGCCTCAGACACAAACAAGTACCTGCTCTAACACAGTAGCTACAATTCAACACAATCTTTGTACAGACCCCTTCTGAATAGCATCTCCTGGGCACAGAATTGTATTGCAGAGGCAGATCTTCTTGTTGCATCTTGGTATCTGGAACCTGAAATTGTGTGTGTTTGTATGTGTTGTTACTCATGGTGAATAAGATCACAGCTGCAAGACCATGCAGATGATTAGCATTGTCAAAGCTGACAGTACCAATCATGTGGCTTTTTAATATGAGTAGAGATTGAAACTAGTTTCCCCCCCATCTGGTAGAAATCTACACTGTTCGAGTTGACAGATAAGCATGTGTTTGGCAATTGTGCATGCAGAGAATCTTGCACGTAGCAGGGTATACGCAATGTGCTGCTGTGCATAGAAGTGGTGCATATGCTGGTTCAGTGTTTCACACAACACGGCCTAGTTGCCACTGTTACACATTTTTAAAAAATCTACCTACCTACTTGCAGATCAAGCTCTTCTTGTGTAAATGGGTCTTTGGAAATTCATTTAATTCTTGGATACATGTATAAATTCCTAGGAATTAATCTGCAAATATTGACTTGCGTGCATACACACACGTTTTATTAAATTCAGTTTAAAGCAAATCCTATTGCAGCCTCTAAAATAAATCCCTCCATATATCATGTCAAATGGAATGAGTTGATTCACCATTTTCACACTGACAGCTTACTCAGAAGTAGTGTTGTTCAACAGCTCTTTTTATAAATTGCTCAATAAGAGCTCTCCCCACTAGTGAGACATAGAAATATCCTAGATTTTAAAGCAATTCTTCCTTCAGGAAAAAACTGAATATCCTATTCTTATGTGGATCTTCAGAAATTATAATTAAAATTGTTTCTACTTTCACTTAACAGTTTCCTCCCCCTTCCTCCCAAGTTTCTACTATATACATCAATTATTGTGTAATTCAAAGCCAATTCTTGCCGCCTTCAAGCAGTACAGTAGGAGGACTTCGAAGTATATTCTTCCTGGCATGTAGCCACAGGATATAGGGGCCATTTTCACACTGCCAGGCGCCGGAAAGATCACGCGAAACTCACGCCATAAAAGTGTCTTTCTAACGCAATTTCTCAGCACGATCCCGTTTAATGGCCCTTTTTCTGACCAGCGGGTCATTAAAGGGGATCTTCCCGGGAGATCGTGCTAGGAAGACACTTCATGCTGTGAGTTTGTGCAATCTCCCAGGGCGCGTGTGAAAATGACAAGGGGTCAAATCCACATTACTCATTCTAAGTCGCATGTTCCCCGCATTCCCCACGCAATCCCGAGTGCCGGTCACATTACCTCATTAAACAGACGCATTTCATTCGCATTTCTCCTGAATATGTGGTCACAGGTTTTCAACGGGAGTTTCACGGTGGCCGTGAACGGGCCAATGCGCAATTTACGTGGTTTTTTTAAAAACCACCCCCCTTCCTGTCTCTCCGGCCGTTCCGAGAGTTCCTATTGGCTGATTCAACTTGCAAGTGCTCTGTAATCTGCAAAAGACTGTTTTTGACTTCATAGCATTGGATTTATTGATTATGCTGTTTCTGAATCAAATCTGGTAGTTTGAAAAATCATTTTGGGGTGAATCCATCCTCAGAACGGACTCGCGAAACTTCCTTTTTAACTGTTTTTTATGTTTTTTATTTTATATTACTGTAATGTCGAAATTACGAAATATCAAAATAATGACACTCCAAGGAAGTGAAACTTCAATAAAATTCAGGCACTGAATTGTCCTGCATAGGAAATGCCCACGAAAGCTTCCCACATGCTTCCAAATTTCCAAAAAAGAAACGGGAGAGAGCCATCAGTGCTGTCAGTGAGGGAAAGAGAGGCATCATTATCTTCAATGATGTTTTTTTATAAGGCAAGATCGAAATAACGGAAAAGTGCGCTCAAAAAAATAAAAAAAGGGCGGGAAAAAAAGGTCCTGCCCAAAAAAGTGGTTTTCGAGTGGCCGTGTGACTGGAGGGATGCACGAGAAAGACGGATTGGAAGCAGGAATGTGAACGAAGAGGAAAAAATCACGGATTGGAGGCAAACAGAAGATATCCAATAAACATGCGGGTAATGGGTGAATGTGGATTTGACCAGGGATGGCTTTTTGAAAAGATTTTAAAAAATGGAAGATTGGTATATCTATGGTTATTAGACTGGCTAACCAAATGCAGTCTTCAAGTTCAGCGGCCATATAGTGTCTATCTTTGAATGCCAGATTCTGGGGACATACTAACAGGAAAAGCTTCCTGAGACCATTCAATTGGCTGTTGTCAAAAACAGAATGACAGACTAAATAGGCCTATGGTTTGATCCAGCACACCTCTTCGTGTGTTCTTAGCCCAGTTCATTGAAACATCTCTATTACATAATACCTATAGAACAAGAATTGTTAAAAGAAATAAAAAATTTTTCTCTCCCTCTTTCAACACAGGTGGAAGTTAAGCCATATGTCTTGGATGATCAGCTGTGCGATGAATGTCAGGGGGCCCGTTGTGGTGGAAAATTTGCTCCATTTTTCTGTGCTAACGTTACCTGTCTGCAGTATTACTGTGAATATTGCTGGGCTGCTATCCATTCACGCGCTGGCAGGGAATTCCACAAGCCCCTGGTGAAAGAGGGAGGAGATCGTCCGAGACATATTTCATTCCGCTGGAACTAAGCGTTACTGCAGCGTGTTCATATGCAGGCCTCAAAATAAGTGCACTCTTCTGTTATCCTGATTTCCTGGCCCTGCCCTCCTCTTCTCTCTTACTCAAGATCGCATGTCCTTCTGTTGTAGTCTGTAATTTAACAATAGCATAATGAAAGAATGGCCTATAATCATATAGGTATTTTGTAGAATCTTGTCATTAAACTGTATTGGGAACTCCTTTTCATATGGATAACACAGTGCATGGAAGCCAGGTTCTCTTACCTTTATTTACCCAGAGGACACTGCTTTCTTGCTATCTTTTCTTAGAGAAGAGAGAACAATATTAAGAGAAGAGAAATGAAACAATAGAGTATTTTGTTTTTTAATTAAATTATTGCTAATAACAAAATCAATAGAATACTTTTATTAAAGTAACCATGAGATAGGAAGGAACACTATGAATCTATTCTGACACTTTGTCCAGCCCTCCCTGTCCCGTCCTTCTCCCCTTCCCCACCTAAACCTTTGGGAAGCCTGTTTTCTTGCCGCCTATGATTTTATAGCAATGGAAACAGTTAGCCGTTAACCTAGTAACAGGAAAGAGCATGTTTAAAGCAACAAAAATGCATGAGCAAGGTTTAAAGCAGCATTAATTTAATTTTTTATTTAAGGGTTCCAAAGCTAAATTTTTAGCACAGTATGTGTGTCTCACCGTGCCTCCGACTTCCCACCACATTCAGACTTTTACTAATTGAGTAGGCGGAGCTTAGATCTGTGTTCTTCATCCAAGCAATCACATTTTAAAAGTTCCCGAATGTAAATCCTGGGTCAATTTACTACTGGGGGTGGGTGGGGAGTGCACTTACTAATTTTTTTAATTATTTTTATTTTTTAAAAAAAGAATCTTCATTATCAGAATACAGCCCTAGAAATTCTACCAAAGCTAAAGTAATGACAACTAGTGAACTGGCATGTCCTCTCCTGAAGAACAAATGTATAGATTTTATTTTTGATGGTTATATAGAACTCTATATCCTAATTTACTAATGTTAATCAGGGGCCAGCTTTTGTTCTCCATTTTGACATGAAAAATATGAAATACAAGAACCTAAAGATATACCTCAAGATTATTGACACCTGCCCCTGCCCCCCCCCCCAAGTGCTAATAATCCAATTTTAGGACAGAAATCAAAATTTGGCTGCTTATTGGGTTTACTCTGGGATGTGAAATCTGTTTAAATAAAGCTGTATCATAGGAAGCTTAAGAGGGACAAAGTGAAGTTTGTTTCCAGGGATGTTTTGCACTGTTGGCTGAATGATTAGGCATGCATGTTTGCAAAGAAGAATATGCTTGTCTTCCAGCAGACAGCAAGTGAGTAAGGAAATCTTAGTATAGCAAGTAAAAAAATTACAGGGCTTTGAAATACCAACTTGCAGAGTATTGCACATGGGTTGTTAAGGATATATAAGCGGGAACACTGTACATGTTAAAGCTAAGTCACAGGATGGTGGTGGTGGTTAGGTTGAAATAGTCACTTGATGCTCTGTAAATCTGAGACAATTGGTAGGAGTGAATGTGCTCAGCTCTTAATAGATGATCTTGTAGCAGTGTGCAAAACAAACCAGTCCACTGGCAATCAGAACTGGCATGGTACCACCATAGACTCTTAAACCAAAGACTTGCCTTAGCACAGCTACAGAAAAACATCTCTTCTGTAAGTCCTCTCCCTTCCCCATCTCCAGTTATCTTTGAGAAGCAGTTTTGATTTTCAATACAGAAAACATACCTTGTTATTTTCCAAAGGTCAAAATGGAGACATTTGCTGTCTACTCGTCAAATAGAGGAAGAGAGCTGCTTTTAATGAAATCCCTGCAAATATTGACAACAGTAAATGCAAATGGAGAGTGCTCTTTTGTAGACTGTCAGGGACCTTTTTCTCTGAAGTACATAATTATAGTTGGAATATTCCTTTTAATTTTTTAAAATGCTTGTAGGTGGCTTGGGGTGTCTTATTGTGCCGATCCTACCCAGTGAACAGGTGAGAGATGGGTTACCATTACAAGAAATAACACTGTTTGAGAAGTAGCTTTGAAGAATAATTTTTTCCCTTTGTACATGACCTGCTGAATTTCGGTACAGTGTTTTTGTAGCTAACTTATTTTGTCATGCACATAATGTATATTTGTTATGCACTACTTTTGTATATCTTGTTTTTCCAACAGTGAGCATTTTTAGGCACACTTTTCACTGACGGGATATCTCTTTATGCAATACCTCAATTTTTCATATTGCAAAGAGTAGCTTTTTGTACTTTTATTACTGAGAGATCTTCATATACTTCATTTTTTAATATAAATAATTTTAATAAATTTTATTTTCTTATATTCTGCTTTTTATACATTTCAGTGCTCTGCATACATTTTGAATTATGGATGTTGTGCACTGGCAATGCTATTTTAGAATTTGCAGAGAAAAGAAAGCATGTTGCTTAAACATCTTTAGCCCAGCACCAGGTATTTGGTGTACATATAATTTAAGAAATACTTATATGTAAAGTTGAGACTTAAAAAAAATTTTTTTTAAGCATGAAAGCGACAAATGAGTTTGTCTTTAGACCCTTGAAATTTAATGCATAAGCATAGCGTAGAAGTTTAAAAGTAACATCCCAAATTGTCTACCGCTTCTTAATAGGTTTTTAAAAGTAATACACAAATGCAGATGTTTTGGTGAATGTTTAGCCATTTTTAATCTTAACAAATTGATGTTAGGTGTTTGCAGAGATGTCTGCTCTTTTAAATCATATTTAAGGAAATAAACCCAAGCCTGCCCATTGGTGGGCATGTAATGTTAGTATGCATGACTAATATTAAGAAAAATGTTATTCTACTAATATTCACTTGTGGTGATTGTGTGAAAAGCGTGTTTACAGATTATTTGGTTACACTTCAATTTACAGGGCATAAATGATTATCTATATTACTCTGTACTCTAAGTAGTGTTAATATAATCTGTCCTTCTGAATATGTGGGAGGTGGAGTTGCCATGTCACTCCAAGCATAACTAATGTCATTAGTTTAAAAATCTTAGGGTCTCACTTTAGTTAAAGGGGTGTAAACAAGCATGTCATTTTCTCTCACAAGCATGGCATTGGCCATGTACTTACAGTGTAGTTACAGAGTAATTACATGGTTATTTTTGCAATGTAAAATAAAGTGTTTCTGATTATTTTATATGTAAAGGAACCCCCACTGCCCCGTGCTTTTTTGGTATATAGTATCTACTTCTCCATACACAGACCTCTGCAGAAAGCAAATCTAAAACTTGCAGTGAATGACTTTAGTGTTTTATAAGGATGCTGTTGGAAAGACTTGATAATTCACCCCTTTTTGTTTCTTGAAGAGTTAAAGCCTTCTGTTTTAAAAGGTGATTTAAAACTTGAATGTGATGAATTGTGGCAAGTTAACTTCAAGTTATGTGCAATACTTATTTCAGACTTCTGGAAGATCTTTGCAGTGTAATTCTTTGTTTTTAATTGCAGACATTTAAAAATGTCATTTTCTACTGTTCTAGTAAATCCTCTTTCTTGCTGGTGTTTCTAAAGAAAAGAATCAGAAATCAATCTTTCTACTAATGTAAATTTGAGATTATTTTTTAAAAAAAGGAATAAAAGAGGTTTTGGTCATTTGCTTTATTTTATTATCTTATTTTAAAGCTACTGTGATTGATAGCATTGTAAGAATTGGGACAATATTGTATTCAACTGTTTTATTTTTTATATTTTTAAAATTTAAAGTATAATTAGTTTTTATAATTTTCATCAGATTCTTTTGTTATATTTTTTGGAAGTGAAACTTTTAGCAAGTGGGTGTCTAGTTTTTACTAATCCCTAATATGTTTTCCCCCAATGTAATGCTCATATTATCAGAAGGAAAAGTTATTTAAGTATGTCAGTTACTTGTACTACTTGGCTGAATTTCCATATAGTTTTTACTGTGTATGGGGAGGTTGTAGTATTTATTATAGCATTTTAAATAAGGGTAATTCATTTTTTATTAAAGTCATTTTCACATTTTAAGTTCATATTTTTGTATGTTCTACTCTAAGTTATAACACAAGTTTCTTTTTTAAGAGAGTTCATTTGTTGAAGTGCTAGTGGAAAATTAATGTTATTAAATAGTTTGCAAATGACTATTTATACCAGTATGCATATAATTTTTAAATATTTGTAATGTGAGATGTTGAATGAATAAAACTTTTAACTCAATGATTATTCAGCTTGTTGCTTTGAACTCTTGAGGGAAAGAACATAGTAACTACTGAAACACTTTGCGCACTGAATAACGAAGTTTAGCAGTGTGGGATTCCCATCAGATACATTCTCATCAGATGCATAAAACAGCATGCGTCAGTGCAGCACAGCAGATAATGTTGGCTTAAACCAGAGAGATTCACATTATTAATTAATTTATTTACTTAGAATCTATTTTATGCTGCTTTTCCATGCAGCTTGGAGCCTCCAAGGCAGCAAACAATCAAAGCCATTAAAACAAGCTTTAAAATGTGTATACATATGTGTGTGTGTATATATATATAAATTAAAATAAAAGAAAACAAACAAAAAGAGATCTTTTTTAGTCACGAAATATCTTTGAGGTAACCTTGGGGCAGTCACTTTCCCATATACTCAACAAGGTGGTTGTGACAGCCAAAATGGGATGGTCAGGAAATTTGTAAAATAGGTTGGACAACTTGGAAGAAAAGCAAAACAACCCCTAGTATTTAGAAACACCCTGGCATGAAAATGCAATCTCCAGCTGTTTTCCTTAAAAGTTGTTTGTTACTGTCGAAGGCTTTCACGGCTGGAGAACGATGGTTGTTGTGGTTTTTCCGGGCTGTATCGCCATGGTCATGGCATTGTAGTTCCTGACGTTTCGCCAGCAGCTGTGACTGGCAGCTTCAGAGGTGTAGCACTGAAAGACAGAGATTTATCAGTGTGTCTTTCGGTGCTACACGTCTGAAGATGCCAGTCACAGCTGCTGGTGAAACGTCAGGAACTACAATGCCAAGACCACGGCGATACAGCCCGGAAAATCCACAACAACCATTGTTTGTTACTCTCGTGACATTCCAGGTCTTTATTTAATACTGTATTAAAATATGCCATTACCCTTGGGGCCTTTGGTGAGATGAAACTTGAATGGTGTTGGCTTTGATTTGTTCAAGGTTGTAAGCAAAATCTTCCCTCTTTAATCATGTCACTTTTCCTGTAGTAGTTTGCCAAATATCCCTGGGATGGTGATAAGCATTTGCTCTGCCAATGAGGAGGGTGCATCAGTCCTGCACTGATTCAAGCCCAACAATAGGGATATCCCTAAAGAACTTTTTTCACATGTTGATGATCCTAGATCGTATGCTGTGAGGATAAGCCCTCAGCTGTCTGCTGAAATGTCACCCTGGGGGAAGAGCCAAATACTGACTATTTATATTTTGTGAATTTGGTACTTGGGGAGATCTGCTATCTCTGTCTGGAGTCTCATGTGACTTCGGCATGAATCTTCAGCAAACTCAGCATCATAGGATCTATTTTTAAACACACAGCCTTCTGTTTGTCAGCGAAGCCAAAAACGAGCAGCCAAGTGTTCAGTCACCTGCTTCCACTTACTGCTCTTCTGCTATTTAATTATCAGGGGCAAAGGGGAAGCCTCATATGATGCTCCAACAATGGAATGTTGGATGAGCAGCAAGACTACTGGGATGGCAATGTGTCTGCAAGAAGAAGAATGCAAAGCACTGGCAGCTATTCTGCAAACTGTTCAAAAAACCTGACCAGATTTGCTAAGCTTGGGTGGGGCAGCCACAGGTTCCTGCAGATTTCTCCTGTATCTCCAAAGCATACTTGGAAGCTATTTCAGAGGAGAAACTGGAAGGCGTTTATCTAATGTTCACACTGATTTTTAATTAATTATATAAACCATGGCCTTTTTTGCGCTGTTGATTTTTGTTAATCATCATGTTAATCAAGCAGGGCCTCTAATTTCTATACTCTCTGCTTCCTAAAATACATTCAAACGATGCTGCTGGTATAAAGGACTCAGATCAATATCTGGCAATATGGATTTTGTTTGAAGCTGAAAGGATTTAAACTGGCTGACACAGCAACAGTTTTACTTCTGGCGCTATACAACGAACATTTCCAAACAGCTGGCTTATTGTTACCCTATATAGCAACTAACAGGTTTTGTTACCATATGTACATTTGACAGGGAGACATATCTCAATTCCATGTCAGAGGCATGCATACTTATTTAATAAGCACGATCAAGTATGTTACATCAACATGTCTACATTTTCAGATATACACATGAAATCTTCCAGTATTAAAAAAAATAATGAGGAAAGTGGACCATTATCAACACATGAAGGAAAGATATATCATTTGCACTTTGCATTTGTTCCCTATGATCTGTTTCCAATACAGTTGCCTCATTGCAACATGGACACCAGGCCAATATCTTTACATTCCATCATGCAGAAGGAAAGGAGGCACGAACTGCATCTTTTACCCATTTGTTCCCTAGTCCTGCTGTCTGCCTTCCTCACCTTCACAGCGCTGGGTTTTCCACATAGAGGGTTTAGGGAAAAGAGAGATGACAAGAGTGTGGAAAGGAAGGAATGTGTGAGAGAATTTTCCTACCATTTTCCCACCAAGTCAAGGGATTTAATGATGTGTATGATCAATGTACAGATTGTGAAGTTTCAACCCAATCTTCTCGCTCAAATGTAAGGTGTGATTGCTGTGCCAACTGAAATCCTATTAGATTAGCCAAGCCATTTAGTAGTCCACAACCACCTTCCTGGACTGAGCGGAATTCTTGGGCTACTTGGGCTGAATGAATTGTAGACTGCAGCTTTTCTTGTCAGGTCCCAGTGTTACTGCCTTTCTCTGTTGGTGTTAACAGAACACATGAGTTATAACATGGGGTGGAAATTGGGTACTTTATGTGAGTATGATAGTACTTTGGGTGTCTGCACTAATAGTTTGTGCACATATAACTTTAAAAGGGATGTGAATTATTCAGTGTACAATCAAAGCAGGCCACATTTGGCTTGAGAAATCTTGGGGATTTTTTTTTGTGGGGGTAAAATATGCTTGGGTATCTTGAAAGCACAGTGCAGTGTGCCCCAAAGGCACAAAGAAGAGAAGGCAAACAACGTTAACCTTTGTTTCTGAAAAGGTGCTATAGACAGCTTCAAGAGGGGATTGGATAAACATATGAAGCAGAGGTCCATCAGTGGCTATTAGCCACAAGGTATAGATGGAACTCTCTGTCTAGGGCAGTGACGCTCTGTATTCTTGGTGTTTGAGGGGGAGAGGCAATCAGTGGGAGGGATTCTAGTGTCCCTTCCCCACTGGCAGACCTCCTGAGGACACCTGGTTTTTGGCCACTGTGTGACACAGTGTTGGACTGGATGGGCCATTGGCCTGATCCAACATGGCTTCTCTTATGTTCTTGTTTGCTTTCATCTTAGAGATCTCATGGATTTGGCTGTTGTCCTGGTGGCTCTGGGGGGCTGCTGGGTTTTCTTTGATACTTCAGCATGTAACCACTGTGGGGATCCCAAATCCGTGGGTTAGTTTCTTGCAATGTAGGTGTCTAGAAATCAATATGGTGACAACATAAATACCTCTATCTTACTCGTTTCCTGGCTTGGTTTGAAACACATCTGACTCTGAACTAATAATGGCATATGAAAGCTCAATTGTGTTTCTTCTACTAATTCAAAATGTGCTGTCCTGTAAACAAATCACTTTGTTTCTAACACCATCAAAATAGGTAGCCTTACAAAAATGACTTGCCATTCAGCCAGATCTTCAATTTAATTAAAATGACACCTCGGTAGTATATCTCAAATCTTCGCCCTTTGCCTCCCCACCAGAGTAAAGCCCATAATGTTTTTCCTTTTGTACATGTATGAAAAAGAGACACATGCCTCTCAGCTTGCTTTTCCTGGGCTCCTGAAGGCAGCCCCCCCTTCAGACAAAGGAGAGGAAAGATAAAGGAATGGGTGGGAGAGCTGGGCAGGAAGTACAACTTCTATCTTTGGAGTTTTCAAAGGGATAGGATGTATAGGCTGCATGTGGCAACCCTATTTTCTAGCTCTGTCTCTGCTAAAGTGACCCACTTGTTCTTGATCTTACATTTTGAACATCAGTGATTAAAGGTATTTGGCTGCCAGCAGGGTCTGTGATTTGGTGGCAGAACATGTCCTTTGCATGTGGAAGATTTCAGGTTCAGATCCTGGTATCTGTAGGTGACATGCCTTAAGAAGAAAATCCTGGAAAGTTGCTCCCTGAAACAGTTGAACTAAATCGTCCAAGGGCCTCAGTCAGTATATGGCAGCTACCTATGGGTAATGAAGCATGGTTGGTGATTTTTTTCTGACTAATTCAGAATGCACTTCCACTTTGTGTCCCCAGGGATTCATTGTGGGAAGTCAGGTAAGTGTGTCAAAAGAATGGCATGTAGTGCTGGTGGTGATCCTCTGAAAGATCATACATTGTCACAAGGAATTGATTTGGAATGGATACTGAACAAATTCTGTTCAAATAACTTATCTAAGGGCAGTTTACATAGTGAAGACATGCATCATTCTATTTACTGCACCTCCATCTTTGAATATTTTGATTTTGTTCTAATTATCAGAATGTATGAAAAACATCATTTTTGGGGGTTGTTGTGATTTTCAGGTGACTGATCTTCCATTTCAGGCCTGCATATGCATGCCCTTTCATTTTGGGAGTGGAAGCCAAGCAGATCTAAATGAAGGGGTGTCTTTTCTCATGGCTTCAAATGGATTGCTCAATAGCAATTGCCCAGCAAATGCCTATGAGGCGATTCCTCAGCTGCTCTTTATTCATTATTATGAAAGCCTGCTCAGACAACAGTTCCAAAAGGCCCATTGCCTGCCTACAGGAAATTGGAGACAAATAATGGCCTTGGAAAGGGTAGCTGAGGAGAAAACATTGACATCTCTTCTTCTCAGTAAAATAAGCCAATTCAGTCCATCAGTATGAAAAACAGCCTCTGGGATGAGGCAGCTGCCTTTTAAGGAATAAAATTTAATTAAACATTCAAGTGGCTTAGGTGAAAACACCTTTCATTTATAATACTACAGTGTGTTATAATGATCACTTTTGTGTAGTCAAGGAAGTATTACCTGTTTTTAAAGGTAAGCTGCTGAGTGACTGTTTTTACTAGTGAGTGAGAGAGGTGTTTTTCTCTGTTTCTAGTACTCAAGAGAACCAGCCTCTTCCTCTGTATATGAAATTAACACTGTGCTCCCTCTGCTGGACGTATTGTAGAGTTCCATTGGTACTTAGTCATGCAGCCAGGCATTTTAAAGGCAAGAGGCTCCTTAAAATAACAACAGCAACAACAACAACAACAACAACAACAACAACAACAACAACAACAACAACAACAACAACAACAACAAAAGGCCAGTGGAGCTGTAGAAGCAGGGCCACCAGATTTGGGGAGGGGGGGAGTACACTTTACTGGGGCCTGCAGGTCCAGAGGGACCCAGCCAGGCTGCGACCCCTATTACTATGAAGAAAAAATGCAGGATAAACTGTGGCTTATGCATGAGTATATTTATAGAAACTGATTTCCTTGTATCTTTCTATCTATCGTCCAAATATTGTGAGATTTGTTGAAGCCAATCAAGCTGTGTTCAAGCAGAAAACCCAAGCAACAAAGTGAAATGCTGGATCTCCTGAGTCTATCGTATCAAGAATTATCAGTACCAGAGTTCCTTGTGCCCAGACAGGAGGGATTAACATCTGGTGGGAAGGGAAAAGCAGAGCACCATAAGACAGTGGGAGCAAGTGCTGCTGCATCTTCTAGCAGGCATTGCAGGCCCGAAATATATGTAAGCGCCTAATTCACTCACAGTTAAAACACTTATGTTCCCTGCTGCCATATCTGGTGGTGGCTATACATACAAATCAGGCAGCCAGAAATGTAAGGAAGTAAAAAAATGGAACAAAAAGAAACTAAAGAAAATTAGTTTACACTCCAATTTTTTAAGTCAGTTGAGGCCTTTCTATAGTCAGGCAACAATACAGTAACTAAGGAAGCAGATGAACAAATGTTCAGTGAAATGAGCAAAGCCCTATGGATTCTTTGCACATTGCCTGTGATTGTGGAAGAAGCTGAAAGAAGTTTCAGCAACCAAACATTAATCAAAAACTGCAGGCTAAAATGTGGCATTTTTCAAAAGTATAGAATATATAACAGTAATTTCATAACTAACCTCCCCCCCCTTTTTTATGCTTCATTAGATTGTATGTATGGGATGAGGGATTGTGGTGGTGTGTATGTGTGGCAGGGTGGCGTTTAAAAAGTTTGAACTCAGCCTGAAAAACTAAAGCTTGTGCTCTACCCAAACAACACACAATTCCGAGGGAGTAAGATTCGGGTCCAGTAGCACCTTAAGATATGGACTAGATTTCCAGGGTATGAGCTTTTGAGAGTCAAAGCTCCCCTCGTCAGACACATGGAGTGGAAAAGGGTAGGAGTCTTTAAAATCCATGTGGAGGCTCTCTCCACGTGTCTGACAAAGGGAGCTTTGACTCTTGAAAGCTCACACCCTGGAAATCTAGTTGGTCTTTAAGGTGCTACTGGACCCAAATCTTGCTCTTCAACTACAGACCAACAGGGCTACCCACCTGAAACTAATTCCAAGGGAGTGTAGCAGGGCCCACAATTTTGCGTAAAGAATTTTCTGTTTGGGTAACAAGACAACTCTTCTGTTCTCAACTCTGGTTGATTCCAGATTTCTACAATACACATCCTATTGCATTGTTTATTGGATATCCCATCCTGTTGATTGTAGTGACTCTCTCTGTGTAATCCCCTTTGAGTCCCAGTGAGAAAACTGGACTATAATAAATAAGTAATGAATAGTTTTGGATTGAAAGATAATGACAGAATAGAATGATGAATTTACTGTTTACTGCAGGGCTTTGTGTTGTGTAATGTTGCATGTGATAGCTGAAAAATAATCATTCATAAAGATTTAGTGGTGATATTAGACTGATGAGCTCCTAAATTACCTGAAAGTAGTAGTTGGTTGTTGTGGGTTTTCCGGGCTGTATTGCCGTGGTCTTGGCATTGTAGTTCCTGACGTTTCGCCAGCAGCTGTGGCTGGCATCTTCAGAGGTGTAGCACCAAAAGACAGAGATCTCTCAGTGTCACAGTGTGGAAAAGATGTAGGTCATTTGTATCTACTCAGGAGGGGTGGGGTTGAGCTGAGTCATCCTGTAAGAGTTTCCCAGGGTGTGGAATGCTAATGGCGGGAGGCTTCACTGTATCCTGAGGAGGTTCTTTTGCATATGGATTGGTACTTGATGTGCTAATCTTCTCTGCAGGGCTATTGTCGGGGATAGAAAGTTTTGTTAGCCTGGTGTTTTTCAGAACTGGTAACCATGCTCTGTTCATTCTTAAGGTTTCTTCTTTCCTGTTGAAGTTTTGCTTGTGCTTGTGAATTTCAATGGCTTCCCTGTGCAGTCTGACAAAGTAGTTGGAAGTGTTGTCCAGTATTTTGGTGTCCTGGAATAAGATACTGTGCCCTGTTTGCGTTAGGCTATGTTCAGCCACTGCTGATTTTTCAGGTTGTCCAAGTCTGCAGTGTCTTTCATGTTCTTTTATTCTTGTCTGGATGCTACGCTTTGTGGTCCCGATGTAAACTTGTCCACAGCTGCAGGGTATGCGGTATACTCCTGCAGAGGTGAGGGGGTCTCTACTGTCTTTTGCTGATCGTAGCATCTGTTGTATTTTTCGGGTGGGTCTGAACACTGCTTGAAGGTTATGCTTTTTCATAAGCTTTCCCATCTGATCTGTAATTCCTTTGATATATGGCAAAAACACTTTTCCTGTAGGAGACTGTTTTTCCTTGGTTGTTTGATTCATCCTGGGTTTGATTGCTCTTCGGATTTCATTTCTGGAGTAGCCATTGGCCTGAAGTGCGTGGTTTAGATGATTAATTTCCTCAGTGAGAAAGTGCAGCTCACATATCCGTCTTGCACGATCCACTAATGTTTTCATTATGCCTCTTTTCTGTCGGGGGTGGTGATTGGAGTTTTTGTGTAAGTACCGATCAGTGTGAGTTGGTTTCCTGTACCTGATACCTTGCATACCTTGGTCATCCGCAAAGCAAACTTTCAGTTAGGTCACAAGGTCTACAGGAAACCAACTCACACTGATCGGTACTTACACAAAAACTCCAATCACCACCCCCAACAGAAAAGAGGCATAATGAAAACATTAGTGGATCGTGCAAGACGGATATGTGAGCCGCACTTTCTCACTGAGGAAATTAATCATCTAAACCACGCACTTCAGGCCAATGGCTACTCCAGAAATGAAATCCGAAGAGCAATCAAACCCAGGATGAATCAAACAACCAAGGAAAAACAGTCTCCTACAGGAAAAGTGTTTTTGCCATATATCAAAGGAATTACGGATCAGATGGGAAAGCTTATGAAAAAGCATAACCTTCAAGCAGTGTTCAGACCCACCCGAAAAATACAACAGATGCTACGATCAGCAAAAGACAGTAGAGACCCCCTCACCTCTGCAGGAGTATACCGCATACCCTGCAGCTGTGGACAAGTTTACATCGGGACCACAAAGCGTAGCATCCAGACAAGAATAAAAGAACATGAAAGACACTGCAGACTTGGACAACCTGAAAAATCAGCAGTGGCTGAACATAGCCTAACGCAAACAGGGCACAGTATCTTATTCCAGGACACCAAAATACTGGACAACACTTCCAACTACTTTGTCAGACTGCACAGGGAAGCCATTGAAATTCACAAGCACAAGCAAAACTTCAACAGGAAAGAAGAAACCTTAAGAATGAACAGAGCATGGTTACTAGTTCTGAAAAACACCAGGCTAACAAAACTTTCTATCCCCGACAATAGCCCTGCAGAGAAGATTAGCACATCAAGTACCAATCCATATGCAAAAGAACCTCCTCAGGATACAGTGAAGCCTCCCGCCATTAGCATTCCACACCCTGGGAAACTCTTACAGGATGACTCAGCTCAACCCCACCCCTCCTGAGTAGATACAAATGACCTACATCTTTTCCACACTGTGACACTGAGAGATCTCTGTCTTTTGGTGCTACACCTCTGAAGATGCCAGCCACAGCTGCTGGCGAAACGTCAGGAACTACAATGCCAAGACCACGGCAATACAGCCCGGAAAACCCACAACAACCATCGTTCTCCGGCCGTGAAAGCCTTCGACAATACATTGAAAGTAGTAGCTCTGGACAACTTTGTATTCTTAAACTCCACAGATCTACTTATGGAGATCGGTAGTTTCCAAGAGCAAAAATAAAATTGTAGGAGTTCCCTTTAAAAAAATGACCCAACTTTAAATCTTAAAAGTAAGTATGAAGTTTGAAATCGCTGCTTTTGAGGATGGTTAAATTAGAACACTGCTGTCTATATATTCGTTGATCTATATAATTTACAGAACTAAGTCTGCAATCTCGAAGGTCACTTTCCTGGAATTAAACCCGACTGAATAACATGGGATTTACTTCTGAGTAGACCTACTTAGGATTGCCTCCTATATGTGACCACTAATTCTACTAAGTAATAGCACTTTTGGCTTGCAGTTTTTCTGTAGCACATATGGCATAACTAGTGGCCATTTATTTGACAATGCTGCTTAAAAACATAACCCTGTGGTTTGTGTGTCTTGATGATATGTTTGTTCAAGAGTTTTATCAAACCAACAATACTCATGGAGACATAGCCAGCAAGGAAACAGTTCTTCTGAAAGTCAGCTCAAACTGTCTTTCTTCCACATGCTCACATATAGGACCATAAGCAAAAAGCTCACGTGAACTTGGCTGTATGTGTGGGGAACTGGCAGGCTTTTCTGCGACCCTAGCAGCTGTAGTTTATACCCAGCATCTTAGGACTGCAGAAATGGTTGCTCGCCCTTCCTGATTTATACTGATCCTTTTTCAGTCAACTGTGTACTCCACATGCACAAAAATGTGAACATATTCAATAAGATGAACTGGTTCTTCATTCCATTCCCTGGCTGGTAGAATGCAACTGCTTCCAAAACATACAGCCATTTGAACAGTACCAGATAAATTCTAATTTAGGATTTGAGCATAGGTATGTCTTTTGAGACCCCCTAGCTTGTAGGAAATACTTTTCTATCAAGGTGGGAGAGAGACTCTGACTCTTGCTAAAGTTCTGCCTTGTTCTAGACCTTAATTTGGGGAAGCAGTACTGTTTCAGAAGCTGTGGAATCCCCTTTCACAAAGTTTCTCACGAGTCAAGGAGTAGGATCTGGGGCACTAATGATTTCCTGTTCTGATCACAGGATCTCTTATCAGATGCCATTTTGGAGGCCAGATTCCATCTATTTCAGGAGTTGCTTGTTAAAGAATGTGGGGGGACCTAGATAGATGGGGGGTTCTGAATCTTCTTGAGCAAGTGGAGGATTCCTGTTTGGTATTCTGGATAAGCATTGATCAAAGGTGTCTACAGAATTTGGTTACAGTGGAGGGTACTCGAGACTGTCATCACGTCTCTCAGCATGCTGGCTGTGAAGGTGAATCATCTGTTCTAGCTTGCTATGCTATCTCAGTAAAGCATCTCTGCAATGACTCAAGAAAAGATTTTAATTCCTACATCTGTGATACTGTAACCAGAGAGGCTCATTTGTTAACTAGCTTAGAACCAAGCTCCAAAATATCTATTAAGGGAGATATAAAAGTACTTTGGTGGTTTTGTAGTCTGAAATCACAACTTGGCATCTGCATGCTTATTAACTACTATGTGTTGTCAGACTTCTACCACATCAGAGATGGCATGAGCACTTCACTGGATTTGTAAGGAAATATCATAGGATGAGAGGAGCTGCAAGTTAATCACTAAATTTGCAAGCAACGTCAATTCTGTACTAGCTGATTCCTTCACTGTAGTTTAATCAACCCCCACCCCCCGCTGTGATCACATCACTTTATTCCTTGAGATTCTGCAGAGTCCTGCTGTCACAATCCAGATTAGTCTCTTCAGCTTCTAGTTCTTAGTGTAAAGCACCTCTCCAACTGGATCACTTTTTGTGTCTCCCTTTGTACCTTTTGTGATTCTCTCAATTTTGCACAAAGTTGTTGGCTATTTGCCTTGTTTTGTTATCATCTTCAATTATATCTTCTTCGCTTCAGGCCAAACTGCTCCCTGCCCACCTGAATACTCTCAATTTGGCCTTTAAAGTCCTTTCTCTTTCTGTAAGTTCTCCGACAAAGAAGTCCTTGAGCCACTCTAGCCTCCCCTTTCTTGTATGTGTATTGGTCTCTCTCCTATTCTGGTACTCATTTACAGGTAATTTTACTGCATGTTCCTCCTACCTTGCCTATCTATTGCACACTCGGAGTCATCCAGGAAGGCACTGTCAATTCTGTCCGTGATATGTAATTGCTGTTAGTTAAAAATATTATAATTGTCAAGCTATATCTGTCATGCAAAATGAAAAAGGAACTACATTCACCATTGAGGAAGGTGAATGAGAATGTGAATAATCTGTTTATTTTAAAAATGTGTGTCCTACCTCTATCTTAGATAAAGGCTGCTTACAACAATGAAAAAAACCCCAAAGAATATAAATAAAACAAAAGTTAGCATTTAAATAAAGTACAAGATACAATGCTCAGAAATAGATCCTGTTCAAATTTAGCCAAAATTAAAACAGCAATCACTTCCCGCAAATCAAAAACAGGGCAGTGACTCAGAAGATCAACAGGAGGCTCACTAAAATAGTGTGGCTTTGCACAATCTGTGAAATTTAGTTGCAGGAAGTGCTCTTTGCTCCTCTTCTGAAAGTCTGAAAGGGGGAGTTGCTGCCGCTGAGAATAATTCTTATAGAGGCTGAACAGAAGATAGGGGGATCTTTCAAAGAATGTGTTGTGTGGACCTAAGACGGTAAGCAGGTCTGAATATCAACTGATTCAGCGATCAGAGGCAAGAAGCCCTGTGGTCTTTTTTTATGCCTGTTCACCTTGGAATGTGGTAGAAGTCATGAGGACTAGTGATGTGGTAATAAGCAAGATATTTATACTTTGGTTGTTGAGGGTTTTCCGGGCTGTATTGCCGTGGTCTTGGCATTGTAGTTCCTGACGTTTCGCCAGCAGCTGTGGCTGGCATCTTCAGAGGTATAGCACCAAAAGACAGAGATCTCTCAGTGTCACAGTGTGGAAAAGATGTAGGTCATTTGTATCTACTCAGGAGGGGTGGGGTTGAGCTGAGTCATTCTGTAAGAGTTTCCCAGGGTGTGGAATGCTAATGGCGGGAGGCTTCACTGTATCCTGAGGAGGTTCTTTTGCATATGGATTGGTGCTTGATGTGCTAATCTTCTCTGCAGGGCTATTGTTGGGTGTGGAGTGTTTTGTTGGCCTGGTGTTTTTCAGAACTGGAGCCCATGCTCTGTTCATTCTTAAGGTTTCTTCTTTCCTGTTGAAGTTTTGCTTATGCTTGTGAATTTCAATGGCTTCCCTGTGCAGTCTGACAAAGTAGTTGGAAGTGTTGTCCAGTATTTTGGTGTCCTGGAATAAGATACTGTGCCCTGTTTGAGTTAGGCTATGTTCAGCCACTGCTGATTTTTCAGGCTGTCCAAGTCTGCAGTGTCTTTCATGTTCTTTTATTCTTGTCTGGATGCTACGCTTTGTGGTCCCGATGTAAACTTGTCCACAGCTGCAGGGTATACGGTATACTCCTGCAGAGGTGAGGGGGTCTCTGCTGTCTTTTGCTGATCGTAGCATCTGTTGTATTTTTCGGGTGGGTCTGAATACTGCTTGAAGGTTATGCTTTTTCATAAGCTTTCCCATTTATACTTTTTATATTAGTTCCTAGAGGGGAACCCTTGAAAAAACAGCATATACTATTTGTTTGAAGTTTGCTGCATTTGAAGATTGGATTGCCTACTCTGGCTTGGGAATTTCCTGGAGATTTAGAGCTGGAATCTGTGGAGAGCAGGGTTGAGCAAGGAGAGGGACCACTGAGTCCACCTTCCACCATCCATTTTCTCCAGAGAAACTGAACTCTGTAGTCTGGACAATTACAGGAGATCTTTAGGCACCACCTGGATATTGGCAATGCTAGTAGCGTGTGAACTAATTCTGCTTTGAGATTATCACTGTTTAGACTAAATATTACACCTCTGTCATGTCTTCTCAATCTGTACAAAAAGTTTTGGGGGGAGTTACCTAGATGTTGCCATTTTTCTATGCTTTCTTCTTCACCGGAAACTAGTTCTGTAATATTGAGCTTCCCATAGTTTAGGGAAGGTACTAAAACAGGGATAGGCAATCCCCAGCATATATGCCAAATGGCAGTGTGCCAGAACATTTGCTTGCTACAGCACCTTCCTTGCTCCACCCCCAAAACAGGGGTGGAGTTAAGATATGATGGGCTGCAACATAGTTCCAGAGTGTTTTTGAACATGAAGTGGTGATGTCATCAAATGGAGTTCCTTCTGGCCAGGCCCTCAGCAAGAGTTGGCAGCACTACCCCTACAGTTGCTTGTATACTGCACACATGTGTAGTAGTGTTGCTTTAGTGTGCTCAGACTGTGAGGTGGGTGCAGGATGTTGCTAGCTGTACATATGTAGTGCCTCTCCGAGAGGCAGAAGCAATCCTCCCCAGTTTGTGGAGCTGTCTCTAAGGTCTGCACAACTTCCCAGGCAGATGTTACATTTCATTGGGCATTTGTACTAAAACAATATTGGGGAGAGGAGTGGAGACTACAAACCTTGGAATGGAGTTTCCAATGATGATAATGATGTTTTTTTTAATGTATAGCAGAGCTTGACTGTACTTTATTAAAGTTGTAAGAGAGTTTTCACAATGCAATCTTGAGCAGAGTTAGACCCTTCTAAGCCCAGTCAAATGAACAAGGTGTAACTCTGTTTAGGACTGTACTGTCAAAGGGCTGTCATTTCAAAGCACCTTCCCCATTTACTCAGTGTAATGGAAGAATGTAATATAATCAGATATTTGCAGGCTTCTTCCCACTAGGGTGATATGTTTGTGCTGCAGATGAGAGAATGACTTCTTTTCTCAGTTGGCTGAATTACTGGTTTGTTAACTTCCAGGGTAGCGAACAAGCTCTACCTGTTTGGGTGTTTCTTATTTCTTCCCAACCTTTCCCACAGGGAAAGGGTTGTTCTGAGCCTGTTTGAAAATGCTGGAAAGTAATTTTATTTTCATTTCATTGGCAGTAATGCTACGTGTATGTAATCTCGTTTTTATTTGAATGAGCATCTTGAGATTACAATAAATTCATTTTAGTTGGTGGGAAACAAATTATTATCCCTCATAGTAAACCATCATGCTTTGTTCTGCAACTTGTGCTTATGCAAACAAAACACATTACCTGCAACATAAAAATATATACACCTTAGGGGTTGGCTTGTTATAATGGCTTCTTTCTCATTCTTACTCTGAAGCTTTGTTTAAACAGCAAGAGTAATGTGAGAGGTTTTTTGACAGCTAAGACTGCCATCTTATGGTTTGTATCTGAAAAACATTTTGAATGCTTTTATGTAGCTGTTTTGTGACAATGAAAAACTATTTACATATAAAGGAGTACTTTAAATCAAATACATGTATATATTTTGATTTTGTTAAATTATATCACCAAATAATGTTGTGAATGACAGATCCCATTCTCTTGTCATGAAATGCTCAATGTGCATGGGACTGCAGAGGTTAATTCCCTAAATGTAAAAATTAAAAAAAATGGATTAAACTGATGATTTGAGTGCTGCTCAGCAAGTAGTCAGGAGGACTGCTTTGAATTTAGCAATAGTGAATATTTATCTGATAATCACATTTGTCTTCCCTCTCTCTGGCATTTTTCTCCATCACAAAATTGGCTTTAGGAGCCCTGGGTATGGGCAGTGCAGAGGAGAGTATAATACATGAACACTTAGATATGATAGAAACATCAGACAGTAATTGTTAAGGAGATGTCTGATTTGGGCTTTATAGATGTAGTTTGTGGAAAGCAGTAAAACTCCAATATGCTCCAAGAATTATTTCATGAGATTCACTGCCTCTCTTTCTCCAGTCTTTAGTATTTATAGCAGCCATATTGTGATAGTTCACTGCAACGACTGCTAGTGCCCAAGAATTCTCAACCAATGCACACATGAACAGCAAACCAAACATTTATGTTATGGAGAAATGCCTGAAGCCCTCAGGAACTCAGGGGCACTTAATTTTTTTTATAATGCAATCCTAAGCAGAGTTATACCCTTCTAAGGCCCCTTTCACATTTTTGTAAGTCAGTAACTGGCTTCTTCCCTTGTGGCGATAAAAGAAAAAAAGCATATTTCTACAAAGAAAGAGGCTAGAGTTACTTTTTTCAAAAAATGGGAATTCAGAGAAACTGTTACACCTATCATTACAATGCTATTGAACTAAACTCTTCTGTTAAAAAAAATAGAATGTGCTGGGAAAATAAAAAAGGTGGCACTGCTGAAAGTACCGTTGACATTTCAGACAGTGCACTGCAGTGAATCAGAAGCTCACAGAACACTTGAGAATGGAAGAAGAGTGTTTAAAAAGAACCGGCTCAACTCTGTATTGCAAAAGGTATACAAGAGGCTTTGATTGAAAAGATTTTTTTAAAAATCCACTAGCAACCAGCAGCCAAAATGGTTTACAAAGGCTGTGTGAAACGGGCCTCAGTCCATGAAAATCAATGGTATTAGACTCGTGTAAATTGGTTTAGGTTTGCACTATTAATGATTTTTTTTTATATCTTTCTCTCAATGCCAAGTTTTTTTTAATGAAATGTTTTATTATGAATTCCACACATCCATGAAAAAGAAAACTAATCTGGTATATGTGTAGAGTTGCCAACTCTGGGTTTGGAAATTCCTGGAGATTTTGGGAGGTGGAGCCTGGAGAGGGTTGGTTTTGGGAAGGGGAGGGACCAGCTGACTGTGCACCCCCCTCAAAGCAGCCATTTTCTCCAGGGGAACAGATCTCTGTAGTTTGGAGTTTGGCAGCCCTAGCTGGGTTATAAGGTAGGCATTGTGAGAATAAGACAAATACAGGATGGAAGATCTGGTGTGAGTAAGGTGTTTTTTTTTAATGGATTGGATAAAGATATTGGAAGCACTGCAGATGTACTATTGTCTGAGGTGTGGCAAGTGGTGGTGCGTTTATTTACCCATTCTTTGTAACTGAATGTGTCTCCTGAGCAATGACAGAGAGGTTGAACCAATATTAAAGCAAGATTCTGAAGTATTTGAGGGTTTGGGGGGGGGGCGGTTTGGCAAAGAAGGTTACCTCAGAAGTTGGCTGCTCCTGTGGACTTACTGTAGGGCCTCTGTTGTGAAGAGAGCTGCTTTCTGAAACCCTGAATGGTCAGGTTGATGAACCTATGTACTCCTCCTTTCTTCACTGCAAGAAGCTGGAATATTTTTAACTAAGGCCTCCCCCTCTGGGAACAGACTGCTTACTCACTGCTGCTGCTGCTGCATTATGATGTGGCTTCACTCAGGCAGAAACATAGCATTTTTTTTCATCTACCTATTGTTGGAATGTATTGTGTGGTTTTCAAGAAGCTCCCTGATTCTTCCCCCCTCCATATTCCAACTTTGGCCTCATCCAGAGCTCCCTGTTTTGTGCTTTGGTCCATCCCAGACTCCTCCCATGTCTGTGAGGGGAAAGTGTCTTTCATTCACACCTCTGTAGGACCAAGTAGGCTGCTGCCATTATGAAGTTCAGTTTTGGTTCTGGCTCTCGCTTTGGACGAGATAAATTCCAGACAGTTTATGTGAACAGTTTTGGGAGCCACCGCTGTGGTACTGTGATTCATTATGGGGGCAGGGGCCACCTCAGGCACCACAAGAAAAAGGCAGTATCAGATGCCCACGTATGTGTTTCTGACAGAAAAATCTCAGGAAGTACAGCTTATACTTCCCTTAGTAGAGAAAGGAGACCATGCCTTACGCCTGGAGCCCCTCTTAGCACAGGTGCTAAAGGACCACAAAGCAGAGGAAATGAGGTCACTGAGTTCAAGTCCCTGAAATGGCCTAAAGCCAGAAAGGTGATGACTGAGTCGCTATCCTCAATGAAAGACAGCAGTAGCAAGAAAAAATCATTAAGTTCTATGTCCTACGGCAGTCGGAAACCAATTGGTATGACCAGAGCATACAATATTACATTGGGTTACTGATGTGGTGCGTAATGATATGGATAACAAACTGAATGTAGTAATTTATTATGATTTTTAAATGAGCGAGGGTAGGGGCTTTTCCTCATGTTGTTCCACTGTTCTGAGCTGCATTAAACAGCAGCTCCTTTAATACACAACAGCATCTTATAATTTGAGGAGGGCAATACCAAGGCTTGTCCGCTAAATTGATGCCATTATGAAATCTCAGCTTTCCGTTTTTAAAGAAAGGTTCTAGAACTTAGGAAAAACTGACAGGTTTCAGCAAGGTCCTGTGATCCCACATAAATAAATAAAAAGTTTCTTCTCAAGAATTGCTAAATTCACACAAACGCATGCCCATCTTGTGACTTTAATGGTGAAAGAGAGAATTTTGACAGTTTCTCCTCTCAGTGTAGCACTAGAAGAAGGAATTACATCTACTGAAATTCTACCAGGAATACAATTATGAATGATAACAGAGCTCTGACACATGATGAATCAAGGTCTACACACACTCCAATTTGTTTTAAACCTATTTCAAAATGATGTTTTAGTTCACTACCAGAGTGAATATGAACACTAGATATGTGTATGTATGTTGATACTTAAATCACTCAGAGCTTATTGCAGTGTAAGGGATCGTAATAAATTTTGTAAAAGTATTGATCTTACAACAGGTTAATTTCTGTTTTCCAAACTAAACCTTAATATGCAGTATGAAATAACTGTACAGTCTAAAGTAAAATGAATATATTTTTATGAGTGGAGGACCAGCAGATTTGTAGAGAAGTCCCTCCCTAGCTCCATCTTGTGGAGCTGGTTCAGAATCAAATATATAGTATTAATCACTAGTTCTAGTCGAGTGCTTATTCACATGTATGACAGCACCAATGTCTATAGTTTTCTATATGGGAGGCCAAATGGGTATGCACTTGTATGAGAGGTATGGAAGCCTCAAGCATGAGGGGGAAAATAAGATTTTGGGGCATATTTAAAGGTAGATATGAATTTTTTAAATTACCTGACATATATTGCAGTCAAAAAGCCTTATCACAGTAGCAGCTGGCAAGATATTGGATCCCCAAAAGTCATCCATTTCTGATTGCATCTTCCCTTTAGTTCCAGCTGCTATATCAAGAACAAGATAAATTACACAAGGCAGCTTTGTCCAGTGCCCTATGGGAGGTTGATATTCATGCTTCCCAGTGATATGGGGTATTGATCTTTTAAAAGTAGTTTGTGAGAGACCAGCTTCTAAACTTGCGCTATGATTGCAATGGGGTGGACATAAATAAGATTGTAATCAGAATTGTGTGATCAGCTTTTAAAACCTGTGATCTCTCACAGCTGCGAGGTACCATGTTGATGTCAGTAATTTACATGGGAATACACAGTAAATACAGCTCAATTGTTTTAACAGGTAGCCAGCAGGAGACTCAAGGAGATGCATTTGAATTCTCTTCTCCCTTGGAAAATACTAATAATCGTGTGAACAGGCAGCAAAAGAGAAAGGTAGAACAGCAGTGTAATGACTCATGAAGATGCTTTGCGTAGCTGTTGCAAAGCTGGTTAACCCTGACTAACTTATGTCTTACTTACCGTTCTGAATACTATTTTCACCATTCTGAATAATACCATCTGCAAACTTGGCCTCTATGCTGCTTGCTTACTCCCAATTCTAAATTATTTATGAATAGCACCAGTCCAAATACTGATCCTTTTGGGACCTGTTCACTTCCCTCCCTTGCAAGAACTGTCCATTTACTTCTACTCTCTTCCTGTTATTAACCAACTTTTAATCCATAACCTGGCCTGTTATCCTATGACTGCTAACTAAGTTTACTCAGAAATCTTTGGTGACATATCTTGTCAAAAGTCTTTTGGAAGTCCAAGTAGATAATATCTATCAGATCACATTTATCCACATGCTTGATAACCTGCTTGAAGAACTCCAAAAGACTGGCAAGACAGGATTTCTCTTTGCAAATACCATGCTGATTTCCCCTTATGTTTAATTAGTAGAGTGTTTTCCTGTGAAATGTATTTTGTTGCCTACTTTGTGTGCTGCTTCAGAGCACAGGCACATATCATACATCTACTTGTGGACACATTTAAAATGCCACTCAGGATGAAATGCCAAAGTTTAATACAGGGTTGCTCTAAGCAGTGGACAAAAGGGGCGGTTGCTGGAGGCCCACAACCAGATTCATAGTCTTTCTCCTTGCTACCACCTCTTCCAGCTGCTCACTTATTCCTCTCACTCTGCAGAGATGGGGGATAGACAACAAGCATAAACCACCACTATGACCCACCAATATGAGTTGGGGTGTGTGTGAGATGCTCTTAAAATGGCCTGCCTCTATATTCTTGGTAATTTTGTGAGGCATCCCTGTGGCTAGGAACTGGACCAAGGCGTGGGGTGATGGCTGATTGGGGAGGTATACAGTGGCAGTCAACAGGGCTGAAGCACGTTAGTGGTTAATTGCTCAAAAGTTCAGTGGCTTCTGGTAGGACCAAGGCAATGAGGCTCCTGTGGTGTCAAGATGTGCTACAGTGGCTCAGGCTGTGTCTCACTACCTGAGTCCTGCAGCTGGCTCTGAAAGTGTTGTCTTCCCTCAGCTAGCTAGAGCTGGGAAGCCCCACTTCAGGGAGTAGAGGAACTTTTGGGTTTGCGGGAAGTTGCATCTGAGATGACTTGGTGAGAGGATGATATAGACATCACTACCTAGGCAGGCAATTTCTGTGCAGGAGAGAAATTGTTTATGAAGTGGCTCTTGAAAGTATGGCGAAAACTGCAAGCAGCAGTTGAAAGAAGGACATGCTGCATTCTATCATTCCATTTTAATGCATGAAGCAGTTTGGTAGGTCTTATTGCTAGGAAAATAAATGAGGTTGATGAAGTTGAGTAGAAAGAAGTAATGGTCATGCTAAAATTGTCTGTAATATCCATTCATCCTGACATACAGCAGTGGAACACCAGACATTGTGCATGAGAATTGCCATGTACTCACCTGCTAAATATATGGTTGATGCATGTTTTATAATGGAGAGGAGATCCCAGAGGGTCAAGCAAATTCAGAGTGAAGTTTCATTTCAAAAAGACTGGGAAATACTGAGCTTACCTGATAGCGGGGATTACACATGTATAATAAAAAAGTGTTTGCAACCTATGTGCTATGTGCCAGCTGGGTTCCATCAAATGATTTACAGACACTTCTCATTTGGTTGAAATGGCCAGAACTTTATTGATTACTGCCCTTTGGAGCATTGGCAAGGCATATGGGCAGCGGATCCCCTCACATTGAAAGGCCTTTCGCTGTTCGATGCATTGTTCCCCAGCCCAGATGCTGGCTACTGCGGGATGGAAACTGGTGTTCTGCTGCCAACAGCTGCTGGACGGCCCCTGCCTCCCTATTGACTGCAGGGGTGAGCCGCCTGTTCTGCCCTGCTTACCCCTTAGGGATCCAGCCCAATGTTTCAAAACTGCCTAACATCTAAAGTTGTGACTGGCCCACTGACTGCCCATTAGTGAGCGGTGGGTGGATGGTTGGGAAAGCATCCTGCTCCTGCCATGGATCCTTTGGAATGGTGCTGAACACATTCCAGCTTGCAGAAGAGGATCTCCTTATGTGCTCCTCCTCTTCGTGAGCTGACCCTTGTCTCCATCTCACCCTTGCCCCTGGTTGCAACACAGCCCATGGTGAGTCTGTGAGCTTCCTCTGTTCTCAATAAAGATTTTTACCAAGTGCTTCCAGGTAAAATTCATATTTGTTTATTAAATTGACAAGTCATTGTTAGTCTTGCTTTACTTTACACATAATAATGTGCTCAAATGTAATATGTTGAAATGTTGCAAATGCATGATTTAGAGTAAGGAGAACTGCTGCTGCTCCCTATGGAATATTTTAATAGTTTACTATATGATCAGTGCAATCCTAAGCAGAGTTACCCCAATCTAAGCTCATTTGATTTTAGTGGGCTTAGATGGGTGTAACTCTTCGCACTGGGTATCACTGACAATCGATTAACATTTTGGGAAGAAGAGCAAGAAATAAGCCTCATAGTTTTGCCTTGAAAAACACTAAAGCTGTAGTTTCTTATTTTCATTAAGTTTCAACCACTTTCTCTGCTGATGATTCAAAGTACATCATCAAATATATACAGGAGCAACATTGATGGGATATATATATTAGTTTATGTGAATTTAGTTTCCACATTTGATGGCCATATTGGGTTTGGATACAAATGTGCAAATTGGTGTTGGGACAGTGAAAGACAAAAGGAAATGAGGTATAACAAGCACTAGCCTGCAAGGTTGAAACCATCAGTATTTGATAGATCAGTACTGACTGCGGTTGTTGCCAGGCCAGAGTTTGAAAATGGATTCTAAATAGTTCTGGTTAGGAAGACTGTTTCTTTCATATGTGAGAGAAAGAAAGTTATCTCAAAAGATATTACTATCCCTATAGAGATCAGCATCTAGATCTGACCTTGCATAACAGTTTCAGAGATGGCAGTGCCCAAATGTATCAACTTTTGTTGAGAATGGGAACAGAAGAAGAACAGGTAAAAGTATGTATGCTAAAGTGGGCAAGGAATTTTGGTTATAATATACAACTTGAACAATGGGAGAATATGTGGTTGAGAGGTCTTAAATTTACTTTAAATTCTGGTTTGAAAGAAAACTTATATAAAATGATGCATAGATGGTATATGTCACCAGAGAAATTAGCAAAATTGTATAAAAATGTTTCAGACAGATGTTGGAGATACGGGTGTGTGCTTCGGGTTTCTGATTCGAGAAAAATACCTGAATCAGACCCGATCTGTAAAGATTCGGGATTTACGAATAGGAGCCAGCATGCTGGCTGTGATTCGGATATCCCAAATCAAAGCTTCCCAAATCATTTGGGTTGCTTCAGGAAGCTTTAGCCCGGGGATGGCTTCAGTTGGCAGGCTGGGGGATCCACCCCGCCTGCCAGCTGAAGTTTAAAGGGCCCTTTCCCTGCCCCTTGCAAGCGAGAGGGCCCTTTAAACTTCAGCTGGCAGGCGGGGGAATCCCCCTGCCTGTCAGCTGAAGTTTAAAGGGCCCTTTCCCTGCCCTTTGCAAGAGGCAGGGCCCTTTAAACTTTAAATAGCCACTGCAGTGGCTATTTGAGGGCCAGGAAGGGCTGGAGGTGGTGACTCTGGCTTTTCCCACTGCCCAGCTGGCTGCTGTGGCCCCGGAGGCAGCAGCAGAGGAGCCGGCTCCGGGCAGTCCTGCCCCTCAAATGGCTGCTGCGGCAGCTATGTGAGTGGCAGAAAGGGCCAGAGGAGGTGGATCCAGCCTTCCCTGCCACCTAGCTGGCTGCTGCGGGCCCCAGAGGTGGTGGCGTAGTAACAGAGGAGCCGGCTCTGGGCCACCCCGCCCCTCTAATGGCCACAGTGGTGGTGGAGGTGGCAGAGGAGGTCCTTCCTTCCCCTCAAATGGCTGCTGAGGCAGCTATTTGAGGGGCAGGAAGAGCCGGAGGAGGTGGCTCCAGCCTTCCCCGCCACCCAGCTGGCTGCTGTGGGTCTTCCAGGTAAGTGGGGGGAGGGGAGAATAAGTGGGTAGTGGGTGGGGGGCAGGGAGGCTAAGTGGGGGTGGGTGGGGCTGGGACAAAACTTCCCCCCTCACTTTAGTATGCTCTGAATCTTTACGGAGCATACTGAAGTGATTGAAATCCGAGTTCCCCCTAATACACAATAAATGCTATACACTAATCATTTAACTGAAATGGAAGTGGCAGATAAATGGGAACTTGGTTGTTTGCACTCCAGTCTTCACAACCCTAGAAACTCTCAGTCATATTAAAGAAAAGGTAATGTGCTTGTGTCAACATACGTCATGTGTCTGTCTTTCTAGTCTACAGCCTGGCTTGGAGTCTCAAAAGTAATTTCTAAAATGGTAGAAGAAAATGAATGCTTAAGAAATAGATTGATGTCCTGCAGCCAATCTTCACGAGAAGGTAGGCAGTATGTATTTATTTATTTGTTTGTTTGTTTATTCAACTTACATACCACCTCACCACCATATTTGGTGCTGTCCCTTGGTGGTGTTCCTGGTATCATTGTGGTGTCTACCTGGACTACCAAGTTGTAGTGATAAACTGGCATACTTTTGCCTACTCCATCTAACTAGATTTGTTTCATCTGTTTGTATCCTTGGGACCTGAACACTCCACTTACCTACGTAGGACTTTTCTTTAGCAATTTACCAGAATATTTGTCAGAAAAGAGAATGTTCACTTTACGTATGTTGGCTGGAATGTCTTAAATTACTGCTTTTCATATTGTTTACAACGAGACGCTGTCCATTACCCTGGTAAGGAATGTAATGCACACCTAAGTAAACAAACTAAAAACAAAACAACAAAAGCATAAAGACAATGAAAAAATAGATGTATCCTTCCTGCCCAAGAACTGGTAAATTCAATAAGGGACTACCTACCTCAGATGCCTGAGATTATTGATACAAAGTCCATGTTGTCATACTGAGTAATAATGTCTCCTCCCCAAAAGGCTTAGCAGAGGGTAACATGCATGTTTCTGCTGTGCCGCTATACTGGACAACTGAAAGCCTTTTCTTCCCTTCATACTGCTTTTATAGCAAAATTTCATTGTGCTTTGAATATATTCTCCTGCCTTTCCCCTCTTCCTAACATTTTTGAACAAAAAGTTTTAATGACTTGTTTTTATATTGATAATTTATTATTCTAATTGTATGCCACCTTGACCAGGACTCTGAATAAATGGCATAGAAATCTACTAAATAAATAAAACTTGAAGAATGAGGCAATTGCTGCTTAGGATGTTACTAAGTACTACACAAATCCAACGATCCAAGCATGATTCTGCAAATCACATTATAACAGACATACTTGAAGTTACTCATAAGCTAGTTGCAAAAAAAGGAGAGAATTTCAGAAAATACAGGAAAATCAAAAAGAGTCCAGTAGCACCTTTAAGACTAACCAATTTTATTGTAGCATAAGCTTTCGAGAATCAAGTTCTCTTCGTCAGATGCATGATGCTTCTGACGAAGAGAACTTGATTCTCGAAAGCTTATGCTACAATAAAATTGGTTAGTCTTAAAGGTGCTACTGGACTCTTTTTGATTTTGCTACTACAGACTAACACGGCTAACTCCTCCAGAAAATACAGGGTTTTTAAAAAACTTATGCGTGACAAAACCTGCTCAAATTCCCTCTTGTATACAGCTGGTAAAGGTAACTTTTGCCTCTTACTACCTTATTAAGTGGTAGTACTTAGAATTAGAATCAGAATGAAATATACTGGGCCTGTATATTAGAAGCAGAAGAAGTTAACAGAGAATTCTGGGGTTCTTTCACAATATGAATGAGCTATCCTCTGAAGCACATTCTTCTATGTACATGAAAGAGTCTGTTTTCATCCCAAAATGTCATGAGTTTCTTCATCTGTAAAATCAGAAAGAAGTCAAGGAGATAATTTCTTAGAGTACATGTATAAGCCATAAATAAACTAGCCCCCATGTATGCTGACTGTGAGTTATAGTAATATAATTTTAGAATATTTTTCCTCCAATTTTGGTCAGGATGCACCAATTTCATTACATGAAAATGAAGCATGAATTAAAACTGACATTCTGTTGATGCAGTTTCCATTAGAGCTTTGTAGCTCCTGCACAATTCAAAGTAACACAATATTATGCTTACAAACATAATTGGAATTTCTGCCTTCACAGTTTAATTAGTTCTAGGAAACAGATTTACCAATCCATTAAGCATTATCTGTTAAATTTAAAGTGACATTCTTTCCTTCAGTATGCCTGCTTAGCTCACAATAATGTTAATAGAAATTTGCAAGGGTAGAATATATTCCAAGGTTCTGTTGGTAGGTTCAGTTAGTAATGCTTTATATTTCTCATTATATACCCCATACTTCATTATATACCCCATTCAGCCAAACTGCAATTATCTGAAGTTCCTAATTATCTGTTTAAAAAGTCCAATCTTGTAGATATGCAGTTAAAACCTTAGCTTGAGCAATAGCCTGCACCCCTGCAGTGATGCTATGCCAGTACAAGCACCAAGATTGGATTAGAGTATTAAACTTACATTTAACTTCCTCAGACTAATCCAAGTAATTTTGACCTAATGGTTGAAATTCTGTAAAAGTTATTGGCAACTAGGTGCCAGTCAAATCAATTGGGGCACAGCCTAGCCCTAAACATATTTAATTGGAAGTAAATTCCATTGATTTCAGTGGTTTGATTTGTAGAGCTAAGCTAGAAGTGACGCCTGACACAGGTTGGACACTTGTCAGCTTCCCTCAAGTTTTGATGGGAAATGTAAGCATCCTGGTCTTGCAGCTGTAATGGAAAGCCAAGTTGTAAAACCAGGATGCCTACATTTCCCATCAAGACTTGAGGGAAGCTGACAAGTGTCCAACCTGTGTAAGGCGTCACTTCTAGCTTGGCTCTTAGTCTCAAACCATACTATATGCTTTAGCTGTATTGATTTCAGTGGTATTGGGTCACAACAAACTTTTGCTAGGTTTCACACTCTTCTGATTCACTACTTACTGGTCTCCGTCCTGTTGTAAATTCTGTATGCGAGAAGTGAAACTAGCTTGTGGGCTTTGTAACAAAGCTGCTGCATGCAACTGTGGTACATAATGTGGTTCAGAGTGCATGAAATGGGATTTCTCTAGACTTTTCCTGCCTTGCCTTCTTGCTAGATATCAGTAAAAAATAGAGTTTTTTTTTAGGGTGCCTGTGGGTTTTATTTGAAAAAACACATACCCCTCTGAATTCATGTAGACGAGAAGATCTTAAAAATGGCAGAAAAGGATAAATGATTTTGTATGGAATGGGAAGAAACTAAGAATAAGATTTAAAATATTACAAGATGAAAAAAGCCGAGGAGGGTTAAGCAAGGATATCTGGATTATAAATCCAAACATAATATAAAACTGGAGATAATTGATACTAAAGAAGAAGGAATTCATAATTATTTATGGATCAAAAAATCATTAAAAATTATTCAAAAACAAGTCAGCATTCATATTTTAAGGCAAGGGCTACTAAGAATATGGTTTCAATGCAGAAATAGATTAAGTCCGCCAACTTTGCCATTGACATCCCTAATTGATGCCTACTATGATATTCTTATAGGAAATAAAACTGATTATATGAATTATGAATATATGATGGACAAACAAGGAAAAATAAAAACATGGCAAGAAATTCAAGTGCAGGGAAAAAAACATTTCATGGCTGATATATTATCAAATGGTGTCTAAGCTTAAAGATCAACTATCCAAAGAATGTGGCCAGTTGAGAGAGAAAACAGTGTTTGAACAACTAATCACTGGAGATTCAAAACACCTATTAGGAAAAGTATATAAAATCTTACTGCAATATACCACAGACTCAGAACAAGTAAAAAATGTATGATAAAATGGATGCAAAACTTCGAAGAAAGTATATGTATGTGCCAGTGGGAAAATGTATGGACTAAAGGAATGACATTTACAGAACGTCAAATATTAATGGAGAATTAGTTCAGAATGTTCTTCAGATGGTATATTACTCCTAAGGACACTGCAAAAGTTAATAAGGGTTACAGTGGAAAGTGCTTTAAATGTCAAAAGACAGATCCAACATTCTATCACATGTGGTGGACATGCAAGAAAGTGAGGAAATACTGGATAGAAATACACGAAAAAATGCAAAAGATACTAAAGTTTTGCTTTGTGTTGAACTCTAAAAATATGCTATTAAATAACTTACCTAGTAAGATTTTAAAAATACATAGTGAACTATTTAAATATATGGTAACAGCAGCAATAGTAGTATATGAAGCAAAATGGAAGGCAGAATGCTGTCCGGAATTGAAAGAATGGATGAATAAGCTATATTAATATGTGTCAATGGTAAAATTATTTATTTATTTTATTCAATTTTTATCCTGCCCTCCCTGCAAATGTGCTCAGGGCGGGTTACATAAAAAATAAATACAAGTTAAAATCACAAAATCAACTATCATAATATCCATAAAATATACAATCTGCAATCCTCAAGAGGGCAGGTCCTCAACATTCACCCCTTTTTATAGTAAACAGGGGAATGAAGGGAAGGGAAGGAGGGGGCAACATTTGAGTTGGACTGATTTGTAAGGGGGGCCAAGATGATAACACAACCCCCTCCCAACAGAAGACTGGTAGGGAGGCTCACCAGATAGCACAGAATGGCCTCAACCATGTGCTTGGTGGAACATCTCTATCTTACAGGCCCTACCATCCCCTCTGTTAAATTTCTTAAAACACTTTCTGTGAGATTCAATGGTACTTACTTATATTGAGATACATTTATATTCAACATTTTAATTACAAATCTGATAATTAATCTATTTTACTGATAGCTGTTCTTAATTATTCTTAATTTTCTGCTAGGTACCTACCTAGCTAGCTGAAAATTAAGAATAACTAAGAACAACTATCAGTAAAATAGATTAATTATCAAATTGTAATTAAAATGTTGAATATAAATGTATCTCAATATAAGTATCATTGTATCTCATAGAAAGTGTCCTAAGAAATTTAACGGAGGGGATGGTAGAGAGAAATACTTTGTGTTTTATATATTTTGTTATATGTAACTATCTCTGATTTAAACAACTGTGTTATACAATCCTTTTTTTTTCTTTTTGTATCCCCTCTTACTATTATTTTGTTTTTCAAAATACAATTAAATTATATTGCAAAAAAGGAAACACACATGCTCCCAAACCTAAAATCCTCTCTTGAATCCCATTAGCAAACCAAAATAGTTCTGCTATTGTGCTTTAACGCATGTGCAGCACTTTTACTTAGAAATGTGTCCCATGGGTGACAGTCTTGTTCGCAAATCAGGCAAGGATGGGCATAAGTAATCCCCCCTCCCTTACACACGTGTTTTTTGAAGCCCATTTCAGTTTATCATCCATTAGGAATTACATAGTGGTGATTATCTTAGGCTATAATTTGCATCTTTTTGAAAGAAACCATTACGTTACCCTCAATACTAATAGTAGTTCATTTTTTCCAGAGCTTTAATTGTGGCTCACTTATTAAATTCTATTTAGCTGAAAGCCCTGGAATCTAATGCCTTATTTCTAATTAGCAGATTTATGCACAATATTGCACCAAGGAGATAAGTCTCCTATTGATCTTAGTTTTTATCAGATAAGTAGTGAAATACATCAGAGTAATCCTGGTAGGACTATAGATGTGGATTAACAAATGAAGAATCAACAAGCTCCCTTTTTGGCACTGAGGTGGTTGCATGATTAATATAAAGTAGCAAATTAAGTCCACAATATTGTTATCTGGGTAAAGTTCTTTTTTCTTGAATGGTGATGATATATTGCAGTTTTAATCCTAATGAGAATTAGTTTCAGTACAAATGAAAGTGATTATATGATTCCTTCACATTACATTCTTCCATAGGCCCTGCTACAAATCAGAATCCACAAAGGGAAGGTTCTCGCATTGACACAGTGAGTGAATCAGCTTGTTTGGGTGACAAAACCAGGAGCATGCAGAGTTCTATTTTTATTTTATTTTACAAAATTTATACCTTGCCGTTCTCCTTTTGTCAGGGCCATCAAGGTGGCTAACAAATTAAAACATAAACAGTAAAATCATATCTTCAAAATTATTAAAACTAACAAGAACGCATCATTAGGACTACTAAAACCAGAACTAAAATACACACAAAAACATAAAAATAACAATTAAAACATTGTAAGAAAGGAGCGATTGCTGAAGGAACAAACAAAACAACAATCTGTTTGTTTTCAGAAGCCAAAGCAGGTAAAAGAGCCCATATATGAAACGGACCTTAAACACTTCATTTTTCCAAAAAAACCCAAGTATGGAATAATAAGATTTATTTTATCACATGGAGACATTTTCCTGTACAAATATATTGTACAGAGAGCAATCCTATGCATGTCTTCACAGAATCCAATCAAGTCTATTAATTGGGGCTTACTCTCAGTAAAGAGTAGACATGGGCACGAACAGAAAAAAACGAACATGGTGTTCGTTGTTCGTTGCCATCCACGAACAACAAACAACGAACATTGACGAACATGACCTGTTCATGAACATGTTCATTGTTCGTGGGGGCCAGCAGGCTCTCCTCCAGCCCTCAAGATCCCTACCACACTACTCCCAGAAACCCTACCTGAGCAGGCAGCAGGAAATGTACCAATAATAAATAATAGCTTGGGTGTAGAGCCTGGCGGCAGCCCTGGAACCTGAAGGAGTAGATCCCTACTGCACCACTCTCAGAAACCTTACCTGAGCAGGCAGCAGGAAAGGTACCAGTAATAAATAATAGCTTGGCCCAGAGCCTGACAGCAGCCCTGGAACTTGAAGAGGTAGATCCCTATCCCACCACACACAAGGAAAAGTCAAGCTCCAATGCACTCTCCCTGTCTCTCTCTCAAAATGCCAACAGCAACTGTCTCGCGCTCACTGTCTGCAAAACCAGAGCTGGGAGCCCCCCTCCCCCCTGCTCTTTGCTTCCTTGTAACAAATTTGGAGCTCCACACTTGAAAGGAAGACCTGCCTATCAAGCTAAATTGGGCTTAGATTGGGGTTTCCAGGGCAACAGCAGGAGTTCAGACAGTTCAGGCAGTCCCTGCCTCAGGTTGCCAAGGGAATTGATTGCAGGTGCCAGATTGTCTGGCTTGACAAACAGCAACCAGAAAGGAGGCTTGCAATGACCACCTGTTCGTTTAGAATGAGGCCTCACAAACAGCTTGTTCGCAAACAGATGGTTGGGCTGTTCCTGGCTTTTTTAAAGTTCCTATTGCTGTTCCTGCCCATCTCTAGTAAAGAGTACTTGGGATTACAGTGATGAGAGACTCACCTTTGCTTAATGTAGACATGCCATTATAGAACTGAAGTTCCTCAGTGTGCACATCTATAAAAGGAAAATGTTGAAACCAGCCCTTTAGTCTTTTTAAAAAGAAATGTTAGTAGCTATTCTGTAATCTTGCTTATTAGAAATTCACAAGTGGGAGGCTTACAGGGTGTATCTCATCCCCCCTTCCCCACTATTTCTCTTCCCTGAAGCCCCCATAGGCACTCTTCTTTCCTGCTTCCTTCTGTCATTCCTACCCACCATCAGATTTTTTTTTTTGCAAATTTGGGGCATTTTTCAGGTTTGTAGAAAGGTCTGCCTTGTCTGTTCATGGCTCCAGTCTCCAGATTTAAGTATCCTCAGATCTGGCCAAAATGAGAATTAGATATATTGATAACCAAACTTTTATCTTCTTTTTCCATTAGGAAGAAGCCATTTTTGGATGGGTGTAGCAAACAAAGCCAAAAGAAAATGAGAATTCTTTGTCAGAGTTTTGTGCTAGATTGTTTCTGTTCAAATGTCTATCCAATAAGCTGTTAACTGTACAAAAGGAAAATGATTCTTGATGTTGAGCTGTGCATGGGTTATATGGAATATGTTTCTTATTTGTCTGTGTAGTATAACAACTTAATTGTAAAGTATGTTTGATTAAAATTGTAGGTATTTTGCTGAAAGACTGTTAAATAAATCAGCACTGCACTTGTGACTATTCAGCCGGACTACTATGGTGTTTGCAAAGGAATACAATGAGATATGAACATAGAACAATGGAAACATTTTAATGTTGATTGCACATTTATTGTTCTAATCTGCTTTTCAGAATAAAATATGGATCTATAAAAGTAAATGCTCAAGCCTAAAGCGTTTGCGTAACTTAACTGATTTTCATTCCTATTGCATTAAAATGCTGAATAATAATCTTTGCATATATTTTGAAAAATACATGGTGGACATCATCAAGCACAGCTGACTTGCAAAATCTGGTTTTTAAAATTGATCATCTTAATAATATGAGTTTTAAATAAGTAGTGTACAAAAAACTGAAACAAATGGCAAGATTTTTTCATATTTATCTCTTTAGATGAATGCATACTTGCATCTTTAATCTATTTAAACATTGAAGAGAAGTGGCTTAGTTATGAGATTTCCAACTTCAGCCCTGGGTTATGACAACACAGTAGTGAGCATGGCACAGGGGATAGATTTAAATTTATACTTTGCAACAAGGAAAAACTGCATATAACTGTTTATAGTTCAACTAGGCCAAGCTGCTCTCAGAAGTAAATACTTTTATAGCAAACAGATGTGTGGTAGAGTAATCTTCATGTTTAAAATAGTTAACTGTTCAACTCACATCAGCAAAGTACTGAACTAAACATGCAAAGCTGCTTTATACTGAGGCAAACCATTGGTCTGTCTAGCTTACTACTATGTACACCACTGCTCTTTAACCTCAGGTGAGTTGCAGCAGGTGAGTACAGCTCCTGCTTCTCTTGGCACACATACTGAGAGGATCGCCAAGGCAGGATAGCAAAGGTGAGTGGATTCTTCCAGACTCTGCCACTGGCTTGTTCCTCATTACCATATATTTCCTAATGCTCAGATTTTCTATCCCAAGCTCTTTTGGTCTGCTGCCTACGTTCTTGACTTTTACAACAGTGAGGTAACTCTGCCCAATCTTCTTCTGTAACGATATTCCATCTTCTTGTCATGTGACTCTGATGTCATGTGCTTGCAGCTCAGTGGGTCTGGCTGTAGACCACTGGTCTACTCTGACTGGCAGCAACTACAGAAAACTAACACGGCTAACTCCTTTGGATCTAGTCACAAAAAGTCATAGATCCAGAGGAGTTAGCCGTGTTAGTCTGTAGTAGCAAAATCAAAAAGAGTCCAGTAGCACCTTTAAGACTAACCAATTTTATTGTAGCATAAGCTTTCGAGAATCACAGTTCTCTTTGTCAGATGCATGGAGGGCAAAAAAAACCTGGTCAGATATAGAGGAGGAGAGGGGAGGGCGGAGTAGATGCAAACAGCTCCTTCTGATATGGAGATCAGTTTGCTTCTGTTGAGGAAATCAGTTACCTCTGATAATGAGATAACCATTCATAGTCCCTATTCAGTCCCAGCTTGACAGAGTCAAATTTACATATGAATTCCAATTCAGCAGCTTCCCGTTGGATTTTGTTTTTGAAAGGTTTCTGTTGAACTACAGCGACCTTTAAGTCTTCGATGGAATGTCCTGGTAGACTGAAGTGTTCTCCCACTGGTTTCTGGATGTTGCCTTTTCTAATGTCAGATTTGTGTCCATTTATTCTTTTGCATAGAGGTTGGCTGGTTTGTCCAATGTACAGAGCAGATGGATATTGTTGGCACATGAGGGCATATATCACATTGGAGGATGAGCAGCTGTAAGAGCCAGAGACAGTGTAGTTGATGCCATTGGGTCCTGTAATTGTATTCCCTGGGTAGATATAAGGGCAGAGCTGGCATCTGGATCTGTTGCAGGGCCTGGTACCTGTGCTGGTGACTCTGCTAGCCGATTCATGATCGTAAATGAGAAGTTGTTTAAGGTTGGGGGGCTGTCTGTAGGCAAGGAGAGGTCTTCCACCCAGGGCTTCTGAGAGAGAGGTATCATTTTCCAGGATGGGTTGTAGCTCACTGATGATACGTTGGATGGGTTTGAGCTGGGAACTATAGGTGACAACCAGTGGTGTTCTGTTGTTAGTTCCTTTAAGTTTGTCCTGGAGCAGGCTGTTTCTGGGTACTAGTCTGGCCCTGTTGATTTGTTTCCTCACTTCATTTGGTGGGTACTGTAGCCCCAAAAATGCTTGTTGTAAATCTCTTAAGTGGGAGTCCCAATCAAGAGCATTGTAGCAGATACGGTTGTAATGTAAGGCTTGGCTGTAGACAATTGACCGAGTGGTATGTTTAGGGTGGTAGCTGGAGGCTTGTAGATATGAGTATCAGTCTGTGGGTTTCCGGTATAAGGTGGTATTTATCCGTCCATTATGTAGTTGTACAGTGGTGTCCAGGAAGTGTACGTGTTGTGTAGAGTGGTCCAGGCTCAGGTTGATAGTAGGGTGAAATTTGTTGAAGTCCTGATGAAATCTCTCAAGGGCTTCCTTCCCATGGGTCCAAATGATGAAGATGTCATCCAAGAATCTTAAGTATAGTAGTGGTTCCAGTGGATGGGAGCTGAGGAAGCGTTGCTCCAAGTCCGCCATGAATATGTTAGCATATTGTGGTGCCATGCGTGTGCCCATGGCTGTGCCATTAACCTGTAGATATAAGCTGTCACCAAATTTGAAGTAATTGTGAGTGAGTACGAAGTGACAAAGTTCAGTGGCAAGGTGTGCTGTGGTTTTGTCTGGGATAATATTCCTTATGGCTTGCAATCCATCTGCATGTGGGATATTGGTGTATAAAGCCTCCACATAGCATGGTTGCTAGGATGGTGTCATCTGGTAGGTTGTCAATGGACTGTATTTTTCTGAGGAAGTCAGTGGTGTCCCGTAAATAGCTGGGTGTGCTGGTGGCATAGGGCCTGAGGATAGAGTCCATGTATCCTGAGACTCCTACTGTGACAGTGCCTATTCCTGAAACAATAACATTATCAGAGGTAACTGATTTCCCTAACAGAAGCAAACTGATCTCCATATTAGAAGGAGCTGTTTGCATCTACTCCGCCCTCCCCTCTCCTCTATATCTGACCAGTTTCTTTTTGCCCTCCATGCATCTGACGAAGAGAACTGTGATTCTCGAAAGCTTATGCTACAATAAAATTGGTTAGTCTTAAAGGTGCTACTGGACTCTTTGATTTTAGTCACAAAAAGGTATTTCTTCACAATGTGTGACAACACTGCAATGTACTTACTTGATTCACACTGATGTACATTTAGAGGCAAAACCAAATAGGCTTCTTTTCAGCTGCAATGAAGTTTAAATCACTGGCTCATATATCTTTCTAGTTCAAGGAATGGTCTTAAAAGTGCAGGCCCTGTGAAGACAGGAAGGGGAGCAGAAAATCTGGCACTGCACTCTTCTAGCCCCTCAACCATATTGCATTGATGAGATAACTCCTTCTGTAGAAGACTCCCATTGTGTACTGCCTCCTTATTCACAAAAAACACAGACGATCTCTTCCAAACCATAGCACTGTTCCATTAGTGGATTCAGAGCATGTGTGAATGTTCAGGGTTGGATAGGGTGGATTCAGACAAATTGTCAGGGGATCCAATCACACCCAAGCATTTTGAATTATATGTGGCAAGATATTGCCATGGCTCTTGAACTTCCATTTTGTTGCTTTTTGTCATTACCTTCTTTCATGAGAGCCAGTTTGGTATAGTGGTTAAGAGCACAGGACTCTGATCTGGAGAGCCGGGTTTGATTCCCCACTCCGCCACTTGAAGCCAGCTGGGGGACCTTGGGCTAGTCACAGCTCTCTGGAGCTCTCTCAGCCCCACCCACCTCACAGGGTGTTTTATTGTGGGGATAATAACTGCACTGAGTGGGCATTAAGTTGTCCTGAAGGGCAGTATATAAATTAAATGTTGTTATCATCATCATCATCATCTTGGGTCTGTGAGAATGTTCACGTAAACAGGAGAAATTGAATTTGTATCTCTGTCTGGATATTCTAAAGTAAAATGGGATTAAAGAATTAATCATTTGCACATTCACAGTATTTGGGGGCAATGATCTCCTCCTTAGAACAATTGCTAATCTTTCCTTTAGAGATAAACACAGGGGGTGCTTTTTCTTATTGTAGTTTCTGGCTAGAATCTGGATTAGTGTTTTGTTTGTCTTTTCAAATAGTAAGTTATTATTTATAATAGTAAGTAATATATTTTTAAAAATATAAATATGTAATTAGTAGGGGGATCTTTATAAAAATAATCTTCAACGGTCTATTTCATTTTCAGGTCCTCACAGAAACAAAAGGTTAGTTAAAATGGGTGGTGATGGAGCAAATCTTTTCCCCTCCCACCTTCATTATATACATACTACACAGTTCACACAACAAAATAATCTGATTAGCATAAAACTGGGCTTTGATTAAAAATGTCATTAAAACAAAGTATCGCTAGAATAAATGTATTTATTTTAAAAGTTTTGAAATTTTGGTGTACTAGCCATTTTCTTACAATGGAGAATTGTTAATGTCAGCCAGGGCTTTTTTTCAGGGGGAACGCGGGGAAACGGAGTTCTGGAACCTCTTGAAAATGGTCACATAGCTGGTGGCCCCGCCCCCTGATCTCCAGACAGAGGAGAGTTGAGATTGTCTGGAGATCAGGGGGTGGGGCCACCAGCCATGTGACCATTTTCTCTGAGGGCAACCCACTGAGTTCCACCACCTCTTTTCCCAGAAAAAAGCCCTGATGTCAGCAATTAACTTTCAGAAATGCATTAGTAAATAAGAACTAAAATGCATTTTTGCTTCTAATCCCACAATTTCAACTGAAATGTCGTCATTCTAAGGGCCTCAATAAAGATTTGGCATTTAGGATGAGGAAGGAGTAAAATAGTCTGTGGAAATTCTTTCCAGCTAGAAGGATTTTTCAGTGACTTAGCTGCAGAAAGGCTACAAGGTTACATACAACAAGCAGCATGTAAGAAAAATGATCAGGAACCTTGGGAGCAACATTTCAACAGAGCCAAGGGACACAGAGGCATCTATGTTACTGCATGCATTGTTTGCTATACTGCTATGATGTGCATGTCACTACACATCGGTTATGGGGATCTCATCATAATCCCCCCACCACATGTTAATTATTACATTTTCTGACTATTTTTCAACAATGTACCAATGAACATTTCAATTCTCATTTTATATCATGAAACTTTATTAGAAAAAATATCAAAATACAATAATTGCATATGACATTACAAAATCCCTTATAATATACCTCCACAATTTCAAATACTTGCTACTATCATACATAAGCAACTAAATTCTTCATATGCCATGGCACAGGGAACCAGTTTTTATTCAGTTTCTCCGAATCTCTGAACTGCTGTCAGTTTGACTAGTTATACAAGTCTACTTTTTTTTCTGAATTCTAGTATACACTATCCTTGCAGCCACTAATAAATTTAATACATGTTCCTGATATACATAAATTTAATACATGTTCCTGATGTTGTTTTGCAGTTAATGCTAAGTAATTTAACAAGTTTAAAGATACAAAATGGAGGTCAACTTTGACATCTTTATTACAGTATCGCCATCTATTTTTCAAAATTTTTGAAGTCACCTTTCTCTTTCATCTTTCTTTTTGAAGTCACCTTTCTCTTTCAAATCAGTGCTCTCCAGAAGGTTTTTTTTTGAAGATCCTTGCTTGCTTCTAAGTTATAAGATGTCTCAGGCTGGCTATCTAAAAAGCAATTTTCTCAAATCTGTAGCCTGAGAACAATGATCCATTTGTATACAAACATTTCTATACTTGTAGATTAGTTTAATGCCAGAAATAAAACTATTTATTGTCTGTTTAGACAGAACATTAGCCTTGTATTGCATAAATATGGAAAAATATCTGAGTCTAACACAATATTTTTATGATCATTTTATTCTACAGCACCATTAATCTTCTTGATGTTTTGCAAAGTAATATAAGCAAAACCAAAATAAAACAATTTCAACTTTGATAGTAGGAGAGGGATGAGAAACAGAAGAACCAAAAATAATAGGGGATGGGGATGCAGAAATGTAGTTAGGCATGGTGAAGATTAAATTTCTGTTTGGTCCTGCTCAAGTTTTTTGGATAAATAATAATAACATTCGATTTATATACTGCCCTTCAGGACAACTTAACACCCACTCAGAGCGGTTAACAAAGTATGTTATTATTATCTCCACAACAATCATCATGTGAAGTGGGTGGGGCCAAGAGAGCTCCAAGAAGCTGTGTCTGATCCAAGGCTACCCAGCTGGCTTCAAGTGGAGGAGTGGGGAATCAAACCTGGTTCTCCAGATTAGAGTCCCACCACTCAACCACTATGCTAAACAATATGAATGTCTCCCCCCACCCCCGGGCATGTTTTCAGACAGGCATTCCATGCAGGCAGAACAATATATCAGAAGAAGTTTTCATAACAAGAACAGGATAATAATATCCTAATCCACACCTACCCCTACTAAATATATTTTCAGACTCCCAATACCATTATGGACCTGTCTGTCTGAACAGAATGGACATTCTGACACTTGGTCACATTAATGTGTGTCGAAGAAGCAGAACTCAAGGTGGGGCTATATAAACAGGAACAGGCTTTTTGGCCTAGCTTCCATTAATAAGGCCCATATGTAGTGAATGTAATGCTGCTTGGTGTCTCTCCTGGTGGGTAATATAGATGTCTTCCACACACTGCCCATTATAATGATGAGAAGAACTTTGCTCATTGTAATGGGAGAGTTTAATGCCAGATGAGGATGAAACATTTCACTTCTAGTGAGCAGCTGCAAAAAAGAATTGTGAACAGGTAAAAAACCGATATGAAAACATTTGTACTTCGCACTTGAGGATTTCTCATAACAATTCTTCTTGACGTGCGTAGGAGTTAGTTCATAGTCAGCTGATTGTCCACACACTGGACAAGTATGCTTGCCATCTTGCCAAACTTATTCTCAATCATCTTAGGGAGCCTGAATTTGGAAACATCTTCATCCATCAGACCCATTTAAAAGGAAAAATGTTCATCTTCCTCCAAGGTCTTTGAGACATTGTACTTGTATCTGAAAGAGATTTCACAATACCACCTGCAGTCCCTGTGAAAATAGTTCCGTCAGTAGAGCTGCGAACTCCTGGTTGGGAAATACCTGAAGATTTGAGGGTGAAATCTGGGAACGGCAGAAATTATGGAAGGGAGGGACTTCAATGGGGTATAATTCCATAGAGTCAACCCTCCAAAGCCACTATTTTCTCCAGAACTGATTTCTGAAGTCTGGAGATAGTTTTAATTCTGGGACATTTCCAGGACCCACCTGGAGGTTGGTAACCCTATCAGGGATGAGTCTAAATCATGCAGAAAAGATTTATGTGGAAAATACATGTGATATATCTTTGACTATTGAGATACAATCTTCTACAAATGTAACTCACACCTAACTGAATTCAGTGAAATTTACCAGTGAGGTTCTTATGTGCTTTTATGCTCTGGGTTTTTATTGATTGTTTTTTTGTTAATTTTAATTTTTAAATATTTTAATGATTTTATATTATTTTATGTTGTGAGTTGCCTTGAAGAGGTCTTTGAAGAGGTGGCATTTTCTAAATAAATAAAACCCAGTTCCATCTGGGCTGTGCATCTTTCTCAAATGATTTGCAAACTGCTATATGCTTATGAGTTCAGTGCAATAAGTGGCTAGTAGCCAGAACTGAATTTTTTTAAAAATAGTGTCCATATCAAGAGATTTAAAAAGAAATATAACCGGGCAGAGTAGCAGTTTTTCCCCTCTGGTCCTGATCGACTCCTTCCCTTGCTGCTGCTTGAGTGTGTCTATGTCATTTGCAATGGGGTGAGCAGATCTGAGGAAATTTCCTTTTAAAGTCCCTTTTAAAAAATTGAGGAGCTAGACCTCTGTGTATACATCATAAAGCTCAGGTGGGTCTCTGGCCTGGGGCAATGGTATCTTCCAGTAATCAATAATTTGCAGATTCAGATTTTGGTCATTTCACACATCTCGGCATAGCACTAAGCTCACGGAACGAGGGCCACTTCATGGCGCGATTTCTGATGTCATTGCACCACAAAAACAGAATCATGGCATGATGACCTCAGAAATCGCGCCATGAAGACACCCTCATTCTGTGAGTTTAGCGCTATGCCGAGACGTGTGAAAACAGTCAGGAGCAGTAAAGGACAAGGAAAAAAAATAAAATTAGATTAATCCAAATGCACTTTGTAAGAGATGTTGATTGCTTTTGTCTCTCCTTGATTTCTGTTTTTTTTTTTTAATAAATTTTTTATTTTTCATAGCTACAAAACACTACACAAAACTATCACAAGGAAAGGGGAGAGGGAAGGGACAAAGGGGGGGTGGAAAAAGAAAAGGGGGGGAATGAACTACAAACACTAAACACTACACTTCAATGTTTCCCTTCATACTGTCATAATACAAAAATAGCTCCATAAAATAATGATGGAGTGGTTAATCATACAGAGAATAAACATTTCAAATTCTGATTAAACTTTCCTCCCCCTTCTAGGTCCCGGACGCAATTCTCTCTGTGCAACTGCTGTTGCGATGCTCTCCTCCTCCCCCCCCCTCCGGCTCCTCCTTTTCTTCGTTCTTGGTGCAGCAGAGTTCTGGGTTTTTATTCTCAAAATCCTTTAGTTGATCTTCTGATAATATCTTATAGGCCTGATCTTTATATCTGAACCATATTCCTTCCGGGAATAACCATTTGTACTTTATTCCATGGTCCCTCAGAAGTGCTGCAAACTTTTTATATTTAAAATGCCGTTTCCGGACTAGAAATGGAACGTCCTTCAAAATCTTGACTTTCAAACCCATAAAGTCCAAATCCGCATTGTATGAGTTATATAGGATGGTGTCCCGAATCTTTTTAGATGAAAAGTCAATAATGATCTCACGAGGCAACTGTCGCTTTGTTGCATATTTTGAAGAAGCCCGACGGACCTCCAAAATGGCGCTTTTGACCTCTTCTTTAGTCGTCCTCGCGGGTGTCGCCAGTAGTTCCGAGACCAAATCCCACAGATCCTCATTTTCCTCCTCTTTCACGTTTTGGAGACGCAAAATTGTCTGCGTTCGTTCCACCTGTAGCCCGATCAGCTGGTTCTCCACCAACTTCAGCTTCTTTTTTGTAGCCTTCACAAGTGACGCACTTTCCAGAGCAGACTTTTCTGCCCCCCCCCCGCTGCTGCCTTAATGGTTTTCACCTCGCTTTCAATTAAGCCCACCCTTTGATCAGTTTCGTTCAGCTTGTCAACAAAGGGTTTTATAGCTTCCACCACCGCCCTGCGTACCAACTCTTCGAGCGACTCCCCCTTCTGCAAGGTAGCCGAGATTGACTTACCGAGAGCGGGACTTTGCTTCTTTGCTGCCATTTGGGGGGGGGGGGCGCCAACAAAATTCTGGAACTCAACGAAGGGGAAGAGCGAGTCTTCTTCAGATCAACCTCTCCTTCACAAACGCTTGTAGAACAGAAGGGATTCGCTTGTTTACAGGCTTCCGCCTGTTTCTTTTACTTGCCGTTTCTCGTTGCCCGGCGGCACTCGAGGCGCCGCGCACATCTGCCGGCCTCCATAGGGACAAACGGGCAATTCCCCCCCCCGCATTGATTTCGGGGAGTTCTTCCCGCCGCGTCCCGGACCCTGGCTCCCTCCCTGGGAGTCCTGGGGGCTAATCCTTGCGGGTCAGCCGCCCGGTCAGGGTGCCCGGTCGTTTCCTCCCGGACCAGCCGAGAGGAGCGTCCGGCATGGCTGAGAAAACGAAACCGAAATCGTCTCTCCTTGATTTCTGCATCTCAGGATTGGGATTTTTTGCTCTTTATATATTACATGTGTCATGTAAATGAAATTCAGTGTACTACAACCTATGGTTTAAGTCAAACCTGGAAAAAAGAAGCTTTTCTGAAATAGGGATGTTAGTGCATTTGATGATGAACATGCCTGATTTGTATGGTAGAGATGAATTATGATGGGGATGAATTAGTTTTGTTCTGTGCACACGTTTGGAATTCTTGAACAGATAAACAACAGAGGGAGAGCACAAATGCAGAGCCACTATTCGAATGTCCACAGGGAAATGTGTATACTTCAGCCAGCATTTTATCATTCCTCTCTTTTACGTTTAAAAAAAGGCATTTACATATTTTGGTATTCTTTTGTAAAAGTTTCCCTTCAGTCATTGTAAGCTTGCTTGGATAATAGAGTTTGGGATCTTACTCTGCAATCCTATGCAGAGTTACTCTAGTTTAAGTCAATTATTTCAGTGGGCTGAGATTGCATAGGGATTGCAGTGCAGGAGAGCACTTGTATTAAAGGGAATAAGGATGTAATAAGAAACTCTGATTTTTTAAGGCAGCTTTCATTGCTTTATTCCTTCTATATATTAAACTAGGCCTTTTAAAATGCATTGTTCTATTTTTGTAATTCAGCTCTGTTGCACTGTTTGTTGTATGCATTATACTGTTCTTAGTGCATTGCTCTCTGATTGTGAAATCCATTTTTATTCACAGTTGCTTTTATGTTTTATACTGTCCTTATTGCATTCTTTTGATTGTGTGATCTACTCTGAGTCTCAACACCAAAGGTACACTATAAACAAAGTAAATAAATAAATAAATTGTAGGCCACCCACTGCGATAAGTGGCACTCGTTCCTAAGAACTGTGCCTAAGGCTGGAACGCTGCTGTACTCCGACAATGGACTTCACTGTGTGGTATCGCCAAATGTTTCTATAGTTTTAGACTGCTTAATAGAAGTAACACAGTCATCATTATAAGAGTAAAAAGGGGTGGAGAAACGAGGCTGCCACATGCTTTCATTTGAAGGACGACCAGAACAGATGCATCCATTTAGCATCACCATGAGGATGCTCTCTGTATGATGTACCTTCTCTTGCCATTGTAGCACATGAGCTAATTTATTTGTTGCTCTCACTGTAATGAACAGCATCTGTCATCTGAATACATAGCTATATTTTCAGTTTAGCTCTGTTCCACTGTTCCTCTGATCTTAGAACAATATTGTGCCAAAAAAATATAATTGCATAATGTGTGCCTATGTATTCAGAGGTATTTTTAAAGGAATAGAAAACTTCATTCTGTTAAGATGCAACAGGGTTGTTTGATAACATTTTGCTTGGACAAGCATATTGCCTGTGTAGCAGCTTGCCTGTGGTGCTACTTTGTACTGCTGTGTCAGGTGCTTAGCATCGCCTGCCATACTCAGAAACACCCTGCTGTTATGATTGTAGTCTAATGTTTTATGTTATGGTTATGGTTAAATGCTGAGGCTATTCTTTGACTGGACTGCCTTGTCTTTTGGACCCGTGATGTGAAACTATGCAAGGGAGCTGTTTGCTCCTGCTGTTATCTGTATGCTCCTCTGAACTGCACCAGGGCCCTCCTTAGCCTGGGAAGAGACACCTGCACAGACACCATGACCTTGAAAAGTCCCATACATCATTTCTGCTGTTTTCCCGCTTAGATGCTTTCCTGCTGAGCTGACCATTAGACCGGGGGGGGGGGGATTTTAGAATTTGCCCACACTTTGGAAGCCTATATATGTTTGATGCAGGTGAACATTATTCCTGGCAAAGATGAAGTAAGCTACTAGCAGCTTTTCAGTACAGTTCTTTTACTGCCTGCAGTGAAGTCTTTTGTTGCTTGGCAGATCCTTACATGCTGTTATGTGCACGTTCAAATAATGCCATGTTTACTAATGTGCACAATAAGGAACATAACTATTTAATTTCTGAAATACATTTACAGGAAAACAGAAAAAATGGGCAGAAAAAATGTAGTATTCCCTGTAACAGGTGTGTGATCAGTGCATCTGCTGGTCTTTAAAGTAAGAATGAGCTTGTGGGTTGCTTTGACCATTTAATCATGTGCTGAAGACATTTAAGAGCAAAAGCGAATGTGCTCCTGAATGGGATGGCCTCTTAAAGAACATCAGAAGCAATGATGAAAGCAGATACAAAAGGAAATTACATAATGGGAGAGACCTATTAAAAAAATAAAACAAGAGAACCGTTTTTTGTTGGCAGAGAGCAGTGCTTGATGTTCCCACAGAGCCTTCTGTTGTATACCTTGGCCCAGTGTGGGCAGATATGTCAGATTATATCTGCTATGCAATAAAATCTCCAAGTTTCTCTTTGAATTATCAATTGTTTCCAACTTGCACTATTTTATGCTGTCATAATGATGTTTCTACTGAGATCTCACATAGTCTCCGGGCATTGCTGACAGTCTGAAACATGCAGCACCCACTTTTATTAGCTTATCACTGCTACTTCATATACATTTGCAAATAATTGATTTGGTGAGTTTCAAGGCAAGGGGTTTTCAATTCCAAAAACAGTGTTTACATTTTTTTAAAATAACTATAGGGGGTTCCCTCTGCCTTGATGGGAAGGCCCAACATTTCAGAACTGACAAATAATGGATTTGAAGGACATATATTTGTTTTAATCCATTCTTTCTTCTGCTACAACCACATTTCCCCCCTTCCAAATTACGCTGATGTGGGTGTTGCTATATATGTGGCTCTGATTTCTGAAGTAATAATGCTGGTTAACTTGTTGGTTTTGCCCCACAATATGTACTTAGGTACTATGCTGGATAACAACAACAACAACAACAACAACATTTGATTTATATACTGTCCTTCAGGACAACATAATGACTGTTTTGGAATGGCTGTTTTGTCCTGAAGCCAAAAGTGTTTCCTATACCTTAGCCAAGATTAAAGTAATGTCTCTCTTACTTTTTCCACTGTTACCTTTCTCAAGCAAGCAGACATTATAGTGGAAAGAAAGACATTGCAGCTACATCTTGCTTTACTCACTGTACCGTTATAGCCCAGTCCTAGAGGTGGCTATTTGAAAATGGATTCAAGGCCTGAAGCATTCAGACTTGTATGGTACCACAGTAGGACTTGGACCATGACTCCTTCCCATCCTAGGTCTGGCATCTTACAACCTCATTACAGAGCCAACTACTGCAGCTTGTGCAATAACACTGCCTTCAGGCTGCAGTTTTTCTGCTGACTCGGGATCAGTTGACCAGGCCTCAGGCACAAGATCCAAGCTTAGGCTTTCAAGCTGATTTCTCAGTCTTATCAGCCTGTGAGGACCTCTCTCAGGGTCACTCTAAATGTTACTTCTTTTGCAAGTTTACCACAGAGCCAACTCATGCTCTGTGCAGCCACATAGCAGCTCTGGGGAATGGCTTCTATACAAAAAGAAGAGCTCAAACAGGCTTGGAAAGCTGCTACTGGTGGAGGGAGAGCTTCTGCCTTTCTCTCAAGTCCCCCCCACCCCCGCCATGCATAAACAGTGTGGTGGTGGGGAGTTTTCCCATTTCTGCTGCTCCATGTGGAGGTATTGTGTGCATGAGTGGCAACAGAAACAGGAAATCTCCCCCCTCCCAGTGTTTTTGCATGGGGAAAAAAGCTTGAGAGAAAGGCAGGAGCTCTTCCACCCTTGGTGGCAGCTTTCTGAGCACATTTGGGCTCTCCTTTTTTAAATAGAAGCCATTCCCCAGAACTGCTATGTGACTACTGTGCAGAGCACAGATTGGCTCCATGGTGAACTCATAAAAGAAGTAATGTTTACAGTGACCCTCAGACAAAACATGGTGCTTTGGGCTGCCCAGCCCAGCTTCCTGCAGCTTGACTCTGCCTGCCCTGGGTTATGCTTCTTATTTATTTAAGCATTTATACCCCACCTTTCTACATAGTTAAAGGCCTCTTCTGTTTGGACTGCCTATTTACACTTCAGTGCTCAGCTTGATTTTCAATCCCATTTTTGCCTGCAACTCATTTACTAAGGCCTTGGACATCTGATCCTCAGTCCAGCCTTGACTCTGCTTCATGCCAATAGTCCTACAATTGGAGCCCCTCCAAAGATCTCACATGGTACAAGTATCTGCTGCTGAAAATTCCAGTGTTTGTGATCCCAATAATGACCAAAAGACTCAGGGATGTTCTACATGGAGGTTCTCAACACATTAGCACGAAGTAATTGCAACTGCTTGTCAGGTATTTCTGGGTGTTGATTCTAGGGTATGAGGCCCATATGGTGCTCCTTTCCCCTTCCATCCAAAGATAACATCCCTCAATATAACCCAGTTCACCTCAGCCTATGGTCATCCGTTTCTCAGTTATGCCAGACCAGCACACTCTTCTCTTCCAATACAGAGGTATCATATGCTTGGTTAGAACTGAAGCTTCGATTATTAAAAAAACTTCTCTACATGGCCGAGTTTTCTCAGCTAAGCCTTTTCCAGTTGCGTGCTTTGAGAATGTCTGTCAGAGGGGCATTTCACATAGCAACCAAGCCAGGTTTGCTACCACGTATATATTCAACAGGGAGCCACGGACAGTCCCAGTTCTCTTCATGATGCATGTGTAGTCAAATACTTGTCTGCCACAGTTTACATTCTTTAAAGAAAGTGTAATGTGTGAAAAGGACCTAAGAGAAGGAAAGCAAATGTAAGATATTTTCACACATACAGCTTAAATTGGCTTTCCCGCAAAGCTGTGTCATGTGGATATGAAACACACATTGGCAAAATGTACATTCAGTTTTCCTTCAATTTTAGGTCATACTTTAACAGTCACACATGGGATATGCAGCACAATGGAAACATGTGTCGGTGTCATTGTGAAAACAGCCTCAACCAGTCTGTCACTATTAAGGAACTCTGTGATGATACTGGGAAGAAAGAACATCAGTTCCCATCCAGAAGCAGGAAAGTAGACCGTCTCCCTTGTCGATTATCCCCCAATCAAGGAAATGGGTCAGTGAATCAACACCAAAATCCAGATTAGTAGTTAAAGGCTAGTAGCAATTTGGTGACTTGAACCTCACTTTGGGAATGAAATTGACATGCAATGAAGCAAAATAGACAAATAGCTAGGAAGAGTGATCAAGGCAGTGTAAATTTAGTGCTTGACATCTTTATGTCTGTGGCATTGGATGTTATTGACTTTTCTGCTGGGAGTCAGGAAGGAGGCTTTTATCTTATTTCACAGACAAACCAGCCTTCTGTGAGTAATCTTCCTCTCTGACCCTGAGTAAGTTTTCTAGAAAGTAAGTCCTACAGAATTCAGTGGGACTTACTTGGTAGTAGTGTGCCAAGGATTATATCAGTATTTGTCTTGTATGTGCAAGCAGGCACATTCTTTAAGAGACAGATGCTATATTTCTTTCTTAAAATGTACTTCATGGTTTTCATTGGATATTATCTTCTTTTGACTTCTTAAAATTCAGGTCTGACTTTCTTGATCCAGAGCGGACTAGAGAAATATATCTATATATAGAGAGAGGCAGTTTTGTGTAGTGGTTAAAAGTGCGGGACTCTAATCTGGAGAACCGGGTTTGATTCCCCACTCCTCCACTTGAAGCCAGTTGGGTGACCCTGGGTCAGTCACAGCTTCTAGCTCTCTCAGCCCCACCCACCTCACAGGGTGTTTTGTTGTGGGGATAATAATGGCATACTTTGTAGACCGCTCTAAGTGGATGTTAAGTCATCCTGAAGGGTGGTATATAAATTGAATGTTATTATTATTACTATATAAAAATCACTCTTCATCACTACAGCAATTCATCCTGCCCAACTTGAAGCTGCCATTTTTCCTTCCTAGAAGACTAAAAGTGCAACTTGATTCCAGCTCTGCCCAGCAAAATTTCAACTCTGCCAAAGACAGTTCACACAGGACATAAACAAAAGGACTTATCACAGGACATGAATTGTATCTCCCCCCCCCCCACCTGCTTTAACATCCAGCCTAATGAAGAGCTCTGGAGAACTGGAAAGCCTGCATACTGTTTTGTGTCATTTAGGTTGGTCCAAAATTAGAAGAATTTCTACTTGCTTCCTTAAATCAGTGCTGCTACCTGCAATCTCTGAGCCCTGATGGAAATTCTTGCCCAGGATTTTTTGTGTGCGTGATAAAGTCTGCCTTGCTACAGATGGCATTGTTGTATGTTGTCCTGTCTCAAGACGTACCATTTGTAAATGACATAATAGACAACAGAACAGCACAAGGAGGGTAGAAGCGCTGTTACTTTGCTGGAAATACGCCGCCAAGCTTAAAGGGCAGTCTTGTCTGCCGTTCTCGGAGCAGCCTGCAGGTGGCGTTGCGAGTTTCAGTGCCTTACTCTTCGTCCTTCTCCTCTCTTGCAACAGCAGGTGGTGCCAGATCCCGCGCAGAAGCCGCCGCCCCAGCTTGGGAGTGTGTGAGTGCCGCAGACTCGAGCTGCTCTCTGCGCTCGGTTCCTGATTTGCTTTCAGTAGCTTTTGGAATCAGCCGGCTGAGGAGAGGAGCGCTGTCCATTCAGCACCACCCGGGGGGAAAAAAACCCAAACCCTTTCGCGCAATCCGTCTGGAGTCTCTTTAGTGCGTGGTGCCCCGCAGTAAGTCCATAATGGGAGACTGATGGGTGGGGGCTTGAGAGGGCGTTTTATGGGTCTGATTATAAAGCATGCCGATTGTTCTGCACCCCCCCTCCCCTGATACAAATTTGTAATGTGTAAGAAGGAATGGGTAAGGATAATTAATGCCTCTTTAATGCCAACATTTTTGTGATTTTGTTGTGATTCTGATTCTTAAAAACAAAGAGTCTTAGAGTACAACAATATCCATTATTCAATTGCAAACCTTAGCAGATGCCTAAGAATAAGGGGTAGCTAAATAATGATTCTGACTCTAAAGGGTTAATAGTATAATTACATTAAACAAAAATCCAGACCCTGGGCCAAAACCACCCCTTGTACAAGTCTACTGGTTTCCATGGATTTGCAACAAAGCAGCAGGGGTGGAGGGGGGGGGTCATTTCTCTGTGATGATTTAGCTTAAATTTTTTTTTAAGATGCTTGGTTGGAACAATTTTGGAAGATAACACAAGGAGCATGCTTGATGTTTTATTTATTTTTTAAATTGTGCCTGTATTTTATGTTGCTACAAAATGAGAGATGCCTTATTTCTAGCAATCTGGCAGGGAGCTGCAAGTGGGAAGGCTGGTAGGCATGTTATGCCAGGCAGATTAAAGCATTGCAAGTGAGTATCTACTTCTTAATTGCCAGTCTTTTCCCATCTCACCCCTGGTCCTTTCAATATGTTTTAGGTCTGGGAAGCGAAATCTAAGGATGGTGAAACTGGGGAGCAATTTGAATGACAAGAACAAGCAGCAACCGTCCAGTGAGGATGGTTTTCAGACAGTTCCATTGATAACACCCTTGGAAGTAAACCACCTGCAGTTCCCAGCACCAGAAAAGGTAAAAGAAATAAAAACAAGAACAGGCAACAATGCGTGTCCACTGTATTGTTCTGGTGTCTTTCAGGGGCATTTAAAAACACACACACAACTATTGCTCCAGTGAAATGCAACCATATTAAAAGGGGTGAGGTGGGGGCTGACTTTTGCTCTGTGTGTGTTTTTAAAGCACAGCAGACCTGCACATAAAAACAAGGAAACAGTTCTAGAGAGGTCTTCCTAATGGTCTAACTTTCATTAACATTTAGTTGGGAACAAATTATGTTGTACCTGAAGCACTTAAAAACATCATCTTGTGCATCATTGTCTTTTGTATGTGCACTGACGATTAAAGTATTTTACTTTCTAGTTCTCAGAATAATGTTTTGGTTTTAGAACTGCAATCCAGATTGGTCATCAGATATAAAATTACACTTCTATGGATGAGCAGAACAACTGAATTCTTCTATATGGCAAAGGAACATTCTACATTTTCATTTTTAAAAAAATATCATTTGGCTTATGGGAAGAAATGGCTTTTGTAGAACTCCCAATCAAAGCTCTCAGATTTCAAATGGCATGCTAAAAAGTGGGTATCATCGATTGCCTGCTCATTGATCTGTTATCTCTATATAGCCTGTTGTCCACTCCATACACATTATTGATTTACATCAATACTGTCACTAGGAGAGAGAATGTGGCGCCCTGAACACATCTCACCATAAGATTGTGTTCCCAGAAACGTCTATGTGATGTAAATCCTTATGAGAAACGGTGATTTACTGCAGTACTGCATCTCTGTATTCTAATAATGTATATATAATGCACAGAAGCTATCTCTCCAATGAATATCAAAGATAATATGCTCGGTTCTCAAACTGCACATATAATAAATATGTACAAAACACATGGATACCATGTGGACTGTATAATGCACATATTTTAAATAGAGGAATAAGAGGGAAATTATACAAATGAAGGGGCACCATTATTTCACCTCAGTAGATTCAGCCTCAAGCCAAAACAGTAGAATGCATTTCTCCAGAACTTCAGTCTCAGCAATGTAGAAGAATTCCATTGATGTGACTCGGGCATGCAGAAAGTGAGGAATGGTGCTGGCATCCATAAAAGGCAGCAAAGGAAACCCGGGCTACCTGCCATTCTGATTGCGAGGAGGTCTAATATCAAAAGATTTCTCAGAAGAAAAGGAGGCACAAGCTGGGTTTCCTTGTAACATTTCTGGAAATAGATCTGATGCTGAGATTCACACCGATATTCAAAATTATTGTTTCCCTTTCCTTTTTTTTGTAATTAGAGAGGCCTGTTTCCTAAATACTGGTTTTCTGGAGCTCATTTTTTTCTCCTGCTGTATTTGTATAAAGCTCATAAATATAAGATGATATGTTATTCTCCCTCTCTTTTTCTCCCCAACAGTGTACAGATATACTATTATCCTCACAACAACCCTGTGAAGTAGGTTAGGCTGAGAGAGACTTTTTCTAAATGAAAACAGTAGATTGAATTGAAAACCTAGTGAAATCTTAAAGACAAACAAAGTCATTGAAGGTTTCATAGAACAGATCTTGTTTTATCAGGTTAGATGCATGAAGCTGACAGGGAATTTGACCCTTTCCACGTCATCAATCTGAAGAAGGCCGCTGTCTACAAAAGTTCATTTCATAGCCTATTTGTAGCAATTCTGAATATGCTTAACTGCCTGGTGAGAGTTAGAGGTTGTCCTTGCCCATTTACAGGCAGAGCATCTGCTTTGCATGCAGAAGCGCCCAGCTTCAATCCTTGTCAGTCCACATTAAAATATTCAGGTAACAAGTGATTTGAAAGAGCTCTGCCTGAGACCCCGGAGAGCTGCTGCCGGCCAGAGTAGACAGTTGTGACCGTGGCAGTCCAGTGACCTGACTCAGTATAAAGCAGCTTCATAAATTCATATGATGTAGCATTGCAAACGGTAAGATGTAATCTTTCTTGGGATAAGCCCCATTAAATGGAACTTCTGAGTAGACCTGCTTAGGATTGCGCCCTTAGATGTGCAGCCTGCCCCAACTTGTGGAGGATCTTAGGGCCACGCAGGCAAGGGAATAAGGAAGTCTATGAACTAAGGTGCAAGGCCAGCTTGGAAGCCAGGAGCAGAACTGGAATCTAGGGAGCTAATCTAAACAAAACATTACAAATTTCCTACTGACTCATTTTTATTCTGCAGCTCAGTTAAGAGATGTTGTGTTGCTCTTTGGGGATTAATGAGTGGGAAGTAAGTCAAAGTCACAATTCACTAATGGAAGGCAAATTTAAGCCTTGCAGCCAAGATGGCCTTGTGTAGATTCATGAGATGTTGTGTCATGAATTCAGCTGAGAATAATGGACATGTAGCAGTCACTAAAAATCAAAACTTTCAGAAACCAGTGGGGGAGTATTTCAACTTCCCTGGACACACAAGGCCAGGCAAAGGTTGCAATATGTCAGTAGAAAAGTTTCAAAGAGAGAGACTCCTGTGAGAAGCTGCTGAATCAGAATCATAGATTTGCTACTGTCATTTAGACTCAACAAGAACTTAGGGTGGTCATCTCACTCCAAAAAATAATGATTCCTCCTTATAGGTTTATGTATACTATGCAGATTCCTCCTGCTTTGCCACCAGCTGTGCGTTGCCCATTCCCAATCTTTTGACTGGATCTTGTTTTCACCTGAGCTTTGCAACGTAATGTAACCCACCGTATCCGGGAAATTCTCTCTGCCAACTTCATCATGCATCTAATGAATTTGGCTTTTGCCACAGTATATTCTTTAAGATGCCACAAGACTCTTTTTTTTTTTTTACTGTACGGCTACCCCTCTGGAATTTGCCTTGCAAATTGGTCAGATTTCGGCTGAACTCCTGACAGGACCTAAATATGTATTCTATGATCCTTGTGTCAAGTCTGAGTCTGCTATGGTGACTTTCAATCACAATAACGTGTGAGTTTCCCACTAGGGACTCAATTTCCAGGGGCGTGGGCTCCCAGTTTGGATTGGCACCACTGTGGTGAGTGAGAGGGTGCTCAAAACTTCCTCTCCACAGTTTTCCTGGCCTGAAAGCCCACAATGGTGCCATTTTCTATGTTGGGGAAACCTTTGTGGCCCCATCAGTTCTCATGGAATCCCCTAAAGGGCAAATAGTGCCCCCAGGGCCATTTCAGATCCGCATAAAATCTGAATGCCATGGGCCTAATCCATGAACATGGAGAATTTGAGTTCCCAGGAGGGAACTCACAATGCTCATCTGATTGAAAGTCATGGTGGCAGATACAAGGACTTTGCAACATGAAGTTAGGTCCTCAGTTACAGCTTAGAAGAAAAGAAGACAAAGGTTGTGTGAGCAGATGCCTATGAGGCAGTATCTGGAGATCTGAGGGAATAATTCATATTTGAGGAAGATCAGAAGTTGAACTGGATTTCATCTCTGCATCTAAGTCCTGCTTATATGAGTATTCACAACTGGACCAAATGGTAGTTCAGAGATATATAATTTTAGTCCTGGTAGATGCTTTTGAAGCATATGACTTTTTAAGGGAACCTCAGTGGCCCAGTATGTGGTGGTCTGAAGCACTTAAAGGACCAACAAGCTAACCTTTGTAGGAGGATGTTTAGAAAAATAGCAGCAATTTCTGAGAGACAATACAATTTACACTTACATCACAAAGCAATTTAAAAAACCCTTTGGTCCCATTCTAATGATTTTAAAGCACTTTCTCATAAGGACATTCCCCATTCCCTTTAACTGGCTTGGGGAGCAGATTTGTATATACAATTGGAGGGACTTGGAGCTGACTTGCCTGTTGAGATGAATGGAGAACTCCACTACCCTCCATGTGCCATGCATACATTTGAGCATTCATGGAGATGTGGAGATGTGGAATGGGATTCTTTCTAGTTAACAAAACTATAATTTATAATTGTTATCATACTGGATTTGACAGTTTGGCTCTCTCTGGAGAGGAAAAGCTATAGCAGCTCCTGTGATGATACTCTCAAGTGAAAAGCTCATATTTTCTCATTTCAATCAAATTAGCAGGTGTCTGCTTGAACACAGAAGAAAAAGATCTATTGCATTCTCCAAAAATCGGTACACAAGGCAAATTATAACATAATTTAAAGCATCATAGACAATCAAATAATGTGAGAAAACTAGCAAGAAATCATTATAAAGAACAACTCACAAACAGATGAAACACCATCAACAACACATATCCTCTAAACATTTATTTTACCTCCCTAATCTTGTACCATAAAGTTCAATGGCAAGTGAGAGGTTAAAGTGGTTAAAGTGTTGGACTGGTCCCTCTGTGTCATATGTACTGGGTGGCCATAGGTCAGTTATGTTCTCACAGCCTAACCTATCTCACAGGGTTGTTGTTAGGATAAATTGGAGGAGGGGAGAACAATACATGCGCTAAAGAATAATGCATAGTACTACCAGAAGAGTAATCAGTGACAGATCATCCTAACAGTGTTAAAACTAGATTGCAGATTGATTAGTTACTTTGTTTTAGTTTTAGCCGATCTTTCTCACTGATACTCTAGGCATATTACAAAATATAAAAACAGTTCAGTAAGACAGCATAAAACATCCAATACACACTACAACAGGACTAGAATACAAAATTGGAAGACAATGCTGGCAAAAATCAGTCTAAGATAATCAGATATGACATACCATAAACAATACAAAAAATTGATTACTAAAGTGGAAGACAATACATTAATATTAGTCCAGAGTAGTTCTTATCTTCCTTACATGTGGAAATGCTAGAGTTTGTTTGGAAGTGCTTACATTTATTTTGCAGAGAGTGATAGATGGTATACCATGCCCAAGAGACAGATCCTGAAGAAGATTCTGTGAATTCACTTTTAAAACTGTTACACTCTTCTAAGCCTATTGACTTCAATTGGTTTAGAAGTGTGTAAGGATTGTGTTGCAAAGCTGTGTTTAAGAAGCATTCACTTGGGTTTATCTGACTTGTTAATCTGTATTTACTCAGTCAACCTATTTATACCAGTAATATTTGTCCCCATTGATGCCTTACTAAGGAAGGATTGGAAATGTGATACAGGAGCTCGTTCTTTATTAACTCAGGCTTTAGGGAGAGAGGTCTCTCAAACATACCTTTTATGGATTGTGGCTTCAATGCTTTCACAGAATGCCAGACTCCGTTAATTTGGGTTCCTGGACACGTAATTTTTACTTCTCTTTGTGAAAATCTTGGCCATTCAGTTTTCCTGGCAGGTCATTTCATGCAAACAGTATCTGAAAAGCTAGCCTTTGAAAATGCTCAGTACTTTAAAAGGACAGCATGGTACAGTGAAGAAAGAGCCCCCCCCTCCCCAATGTGGAAAGGAGAACAGCTTGTAGAATGGGCTACAAAAAGATGTCCCTGACTGGAGTTGTCTGGAGGACTCTCATGGGGTGGGGGAGGACATCCCCTCTCCTTTTTCTGAACTTTGGATTGTGGCATTCTTTAAGGGGTGAGTCAGACTCTGAAAGAATTGTGGGCAGCAAATAGATCAAGACGATTAACCATGACATCATCTGACTGTGTGGCCAGTCTAACACCACCCTTTAGTGTCTGTCATGTTACTACAGAAGAATTCAGCAGCTTTTATCTCTGGCAAAAGTGGCTTTCTAGTCCCTGAAACTAGAATAGCTTGTTAAAATGTGAGCTGTAATATCAGACAATGCAGGAAGCCCAAGCAGTTTTAACTGAACCCTTTCTTTACTTTCCCCCATAATTGTCACTATAACCAGGCCACCTGCCTGTAACCTTCATTTTTTCCTTCTTTTTAGTCCTTGCCACGCCATCCCCATGTCTAGAAAAGCTAGCACTTGAATACAGAATAAATGATATTAGAAACTATAAGCAGATATATATACATTTCTTTAATGTGTATATTTTGTCCTAGTGGCTGAGACACAATTTTACAGTTGAGGAGGAGCTGTGTGTGTGCATGTACATGCGTGTGCGTGCGTGTGCATATGCAGAGGCTTCCATGTGATGAAGGCTGGCATAGCTTACTCTGCCCCATTGGTAACAGAGCTGTCTTAGGTAGACATTTTGTGAACAAAAATAAGAGAAAAATAGAGCATAAAGGGAAGGAAGGAATTGATGGAAATATAGAATTGTTTTTATATGCCAGCAGTCTTTTCTTCTTCTTGTCCCTATTCGGCATCATGACTAAAGCTATGCTTTTGAACTAGTTCTTCATGAGGTTTTATAACCTGACTTTCCACCCTAGCAACTGGGAATACTTTGTAAGCTTTGCTTTTTTTAAAAAAACATCCCATTGTCCCAGGCTATCAGGCTATTGTAAGAGTTTGCCATAAATCGGGTTGAACATTATCTCCTGGGCATTTCTGAATGTGGATTTTAGCATATGAATGCTTCTTGCATGCTGTCATGAAGGAGATGTTTTATGTCCCAGTGAAATCATTCCAACCCTGAGAGCATTTTTCTTTTCCCCAGATGTCTTCAAGTGTTTTGTGATTAAACCCAGTGGCCACTTGATGCCTTTTGATATAGGCTGCCATCTTAATGATACATACTTGGGAAATCAATTTCATTGAAATTAATGGAACTTTTTCCACAATAAGGGGGACAATCTGGCCTAGCAGTTTAAAACCCCATTGATTTCACCTGAGATCATTTAGACACATGGGATTTTTTTATTTACTTCACATATTCCACCTTCTCCCCAGTAGGGACCCAAAGTGACTTTCATGATTCTCTTCTCATTCATTTTATCTTCACAGCTCTGCGAGGTAGGTTAGGCTGAGTGTGTATGACTGGTCCAAGGTCACCCAGAAACCTTCTGTGGCAGAGCAAGAATTTGAACCTGGGTCTCCTAGATCCTGGTCTGCCATTCTAATCAATACACCACACTGGCTCTCAGTGTGGTTTAAAATTGCTTTAATTGAAAGTGAGCTTCTAGATAGCAAGACTGGGGAGACAGAGGAAGATACAAAGGAGAATCTTCCAATAACACACCCCACTGTATGGATTTTAAGGGGCATGAATAAAAATAATGCAGGACAGTAGTGCATTGATGGCAAAAGCTGTAGGATGTGGGTTAATGCATGGTGGACTGAAAGGGAATAACTTTGTTAAACCTCAAAAAGCTATGAATGTATATTGTGCCCAGTGTAATGTAAAAATATGAGAAACGTATTAATCTTTTTAAAAGAATGTTATTGACAGTTTAAGGCAAGTTGATAAAAAGAAAAAAAGCACATAGTTATATATAAAAAAAGAATAGGAATATATACCAATTTTCTCTGTGAACAGATAGACAAATATTACATATTATATGCTAGCTCCAAAACTACCATGAATAAATACTTCTCCTTTTCCTCCGAACATTTTTTCACCACCTCCCAATCTTCAAAAGCACAAATCATTAATTCATTTCTTTTCGTTTCTTGCAAAAAGTCTGCAAGGGACTTCCAGGTTACCATATATTTATCTAATGCCTTTTCCCTTATCAAAGACATAAGTTTAGTCATCTCGGCATAGTCCATCATTTTCTCCAGCCATTTCTCTACTGTAGGCAATATTGTAGCTTTCCATTTTTGGGCATATAACAGTTTTGCTATGTTATTATATACAAAAAAGTGTACCATGTGTAACTTCCAACTATTTGTCCATTAGTCCCAACAAGAAAGCCTCCGGCTTCATTTGCGCATTAGTCTTTAAAATCTTCTGAATAATTGAGTGTATTTGTATCCAGATTTTAAAATCTTTGTTGCATGTCCACCATAATGATAAAATGTCCCTCCCGCTGTTCATATTTTCAACATCTATTTGAAACATTATTATACATTTTTGTTAATTTCTCCAGTGACATATACCAGCTATGCATCATTTTATAAAAGTTTTCTTTCAGACCTGAATTTAATGTAAATTTAACCACATATTTCAACCACATATTTTCCTATTGTTTAAGTTGTACACTATACCAAAAGTTCTTTGCCCATTCTTAATCTGAGAATATATAGCTGAATTGTGAAAACTAAAGCAACAACTCCCAAATTCACTGTGAAACTACATTTGAAAAGCAAGAAATGACACAAAGTGTCAGAAGAGTTGTGATTATTTTATATAGATATACAACAAAAGAATGTGTAACTAGAGCCCTGAAACAGGAGGGGGGGGGGTGTACTGCCACTATTTTTAAAGGTCCTCCCACTAAAAACAAAAACCCTCTGAAAGTGGAAAGCTAGCCCATCAGGGAGAAAAGTTTTTAGCCCAGATGTCTCTCTGCTCTGGTAAATGTCTAATTGAAGGAAGGTTATTTATTAAACACAGGGGACCATCCAGTAATGCAGTCTGAGAGAACACAGACTCCTTTTTCAACTAATTATCACAGGATTCATCTGCATGAACTATATATTCAGAAGGTTTTGGGTTTTTTTTTTTGTAAAAGGTTAGTAATTAAAGTTTGCAAAGAGTCATGCATTTGTTCTGTTTGCCATAACAGAAGGGTGAAACATCAAGAAAAAAAATGTTTGGAGGCTTATTTTGAATGGCATGTGTCCTTGGTAGGGTGGCATCTTCATTTTTAGTATAGTGTGTATACAAGATGCATGATTTCTGTTCAATGAGAATTGCTTTGAAAGAGGAAAGGAACATGAGATCTGCTGCTCCTGGTGGCCATTTTCCCTTTGATGCAGCTCCTGAGAGATCTGCCTATCCATCCATCCTTCCTCCAAGGAACTCAGGGTGGCATTCACGGCTTTATGGCTCTACCCCTTCTTTTGTCCTTCAGGAATCCTGTGAAGTAGTTGGGATGAGAGAAGCTGACTGGCTCAAGATCAGCCAGCAAACTTCATGGCAGAGTGGGGAGAGGGGAGAATTTCCACCAGGAGTTGCTGTTTGTTTTCCTGTTTTCTGTAAGATGTGGGTTTTTAAATAAGATGTGCTGTTCTGGGGTATTCTCTACATTCTCAGATGAACTCTATACCTATGTGGTATTTAAAAAATGCTTCTGTCAGATTCAGAAAGTTATCTGTACATGCTCAGAGGTATTGGGTCTCTAATATCATTGTTTAGATAAAAGGTGTCTCTAATGACAAAGAAGAAGCACTTTCTTCTTATATCTTTAAAATAGAAAACACATCATTCCTTATGAGGAAATCATTCTGCACATGCCCAGAGGTGTTCAGGGTTGCTCAGCCAGCTTCATGGTAAGCAGGAATTTGAATGCAGGTCTCTGCAGTCCTAGTTTGATATTATGATGACTATAATTACACTGGCTGTTTTATAGTGAAATCTTATGTGGTGCTACTCCAGCAGGGGAGCGTTCCACCAGGCCAGGGCCAGGGTAGAAAAGCCCTGGCCCTGGTCAAGGCCAGAGGGATGTCCTTCAGGCCGGGGATCACCAGGAGTTGCTTGTCTGCAGAGCGCAACGCCCTACAGCGGTTGTAATGGGAGAGGCTGTCTCACAGGTATGCTGGTCTCAGTCTGTGAAGGGCTTTAAATGCCAAGGTTAACACTTTGAACCGGATCCAGAACTCTACTGGGAGCCAGTGTAGCTGGCACAGCACAGGATGGATGTTTGCTCGAATTGTTGTTTGTAAAACAAAAGGAGAAAGAGAAAAAAGCCTCATCCTAGTTACATATAAATAATGATTGCTAATAAATTAGCTGTTCCCACTCAAAAATAGGTCTTAAATAAATCACTGAATGTATTAGCTCAAAGTGTTGAAACCATCAAAAACTCTAACAAGCTGCCTGGGACAACGGCAAAACGATTAGAAAAATAATACAAAATATAACTCAGTGGTGCATGCACAACATGAGAATCTGGAAGAACTATCTGGTTTAAAGAGGAGATAATTAAGAAAAGAGATGGGTACATTTTGAGGAAAAAGTTATTTGTGAATAGTTCTTTATGGAACACTAAAATTGTGAGATAAAGTTCTACGGCACACAGTAGGGTGGCATTCATTACCTTAGCACAGGAGTCATCCAACAGGGGACTGAGTGGGACCAGGACTGTCCAGAGCCACCACAGTCTCCCCTCCCAATGTTTCTCACATCATCCAAACTCATAAGAAAACACATCATATGAGTTGGTTATGCTAATAATTGGAATATGTTAATAATTGGTTTTATCGTCGAAGGCTTTCATGGCCGGAGAACGTTAGTTGTTGTAGATTTTCCAGGCTGTATGGCTGTGGTCATGGTGTTGTAGTTCCTGACATTTTGCCAGCAGCTGTGACTCACCTCTGCAAGCGTATACCACATACCCTGCAGCTGTGGACAAGTTTACATCAGGACCACACAGCGTAGCAGCCAGACAAGAATAAAAGAACATGAAAGACATTGCAGACTTGGCCGACCTGAAAAATCTGCAGTGGCTGAACATAGCCTAACTCAAACAGGACACAGTATCTCATTCCAGGACACTGAAATACTGGACAACACATCCAACTACTTTGTCAGATTGCACAGGGAAGCCATTGAAATTCATAAGCATAATCACAATTACAACAGGAAAGAAGAGAGTTTAAGAATGAATAAGGCATGGTTTCCATTCCTAAAAAACATCAGACTAACAAAATATCCGACATCTTACAACAGCCCTACAGATAGAGCTTTTTTTCAGCAGGAACGCAGTGGAACGGAATTCCGGCACCTCTTGAAAATGGTCACATGGCTGGTGGCCCCGCCCCCTGCTCTGCAGACAGAGGGGAGTTTAAATTGTTCTCCATGCCACTGAGCAGCGCGGAGGGCAATCTAAACTCCCCTCTGTCTGGAGAGCAGGGGGCGGGGCCACCAGCCATGTGACCATTTTCACTGAGGGCGATTTAAACTTTTAAAAACTTTCCCTTTATTCCAGCTGACCCAAAGTGACATCATTGTGCGGTCCTGGGAGCATGCGTGTACTTTGTGCACATGCATGTGGTACCAGGGGTACTACCTCCCACCAAGAGTTGCCCCCTGTGCTGGCAACCCACTGAGTTCCACCACCTCTTTTCCCAGAAAAAAGCCCTGCCTACAGATGAGATTAGCATATCAACCACCAATCCTTATTCAAAAGAACCTCCTCAGGATACAGTGAAGCTTCCCCCTATTAGCATGCTAAAACCTGGGAAACTTTGACAGGATGACTCAGCCCAAACCCACCTTCCTGAGTAGATATAAATTACCTGCTAACATCTTCTCCACACATTGACACTGAGAGAATTCTGTCTTTCAATGCTACACCTCTGAAGATGCCAGCCACAGCTGCTGGCAGAACGTCAGGAACTACCAGTGCTTTTTTTCTAAAAAAATGTTTAGGGGTACTCTCAGTTTGACTCAAGAAAATCACCATTTTATAGTTCAAAGCGGAAAAAATAAATGCAGTCAATGGACAAAATTACCAAGAACATGCATTACCTCATATTACACAGCTCACAATGACTTCCAGATTGGCATGAGGTTGTGTTCACTAACTTTTTCCTGATTCCAAAGAGTTTCGATATAGACAAACTCTTTGCACTCTTTGCGCAAAATGTACACAAATACACTAACTGGTCACCGCCATCAGGGGTAGCAACAAGACTGACCAATCACCGTGCTAGATTCCAACTACCAGAACTCCAAGTGGCTTAGAGAAGACTTGTTTGTATTTGTCTGCACCCTAACGATCACCGATTATGCCAGCGATCTTGGTGGTGTGTTCGATGCTCAAAAGATGTTCCATTTTTTGTAAGACGAACAGTGCTCCTAGTGAGTTTAAATATAACTAAACATCTTTGTTGCCAACATACGCTACATAAAACTTAACAAATCACATAAATATCCATAATAATACGTTTGGAGTTGGTTTAGTGGGAATTCCAACATTTTAAAATTTTTACTTTCTCCCGTTAGATTCACAAAATGTTTAGGGGTACGCGTACCCCCCTGCGTCCCCCCAGAAAAAAAGCACTGGGAACTACAATGCCAAGACCATGGCCATACAGCCCAGAAAATCTGCAAACTATTCCTCTGATTTATATCTCACCTTTCTTTCAATGTTTTCAGGACAGAATACACAGTCTTCCCCATTTTCTTTTCACAACAACCCTGTGAGGCAGGCTAAGCTGAGGTGAAAGCAATTGCTCTACCGTCAGACTTCCCACTTCCTTTCCTTTCAAGAAAGGGTCCACTCACAGAATTTCCCCCCACTAGTCTCTCCCCTCTAGGTAGCCGTGGATGGATGTGGAGTAGACTGAGCACATGCAGAATATTGACTGAGCAATATTTATATTCAGGGAAGTCTGGATGGATGTTCTTCAGTGTCTTTGCATTTTTGAAAGCTCTACCAGAACCTTAGAGTAAATAAACAGCTTGGAATAGCTTTGAATACTTTATTTATAAGCACATTTCATCTGCTTCGTAACTGTGTATGTTCAATGCATGGAGAGGGAGTGGGATTGTAAAGGTAGGCCTTCACCCTAATCTTCACATGCATTGATCATGACTTGTTCACAAAACTTATGTGTACATATGTGCTTTGTGTGCATAATCTTGGATTTTGTACAAACAGGGTGAAAGAGTGAAGGCTCTGTGCACTTGATGCACAGAGAAGTTGGGGTAGAATCTGTACTGTGATTCCATTCCGCCTCTTCACTTTGAGTGCATTCTATTCCAAAGTCATCTGAACAGGGATATAGGGTCTGTTGGACAGGGGTTAGTCTACATTGACCTACAGCTTCTTCATCTAGCTGTACAATGTGTGTTTGTGTATAATGGCATCTGGGGAACAGAAAGAACTTTGCAAGTTACTTTTCAGTTTAGAAATGTTCCAAGCGGCATGAAGTCAAATTTATCAACTGCAGATTCTAAAGTGGAAGCATTGTTTGATATAATTTCAATGGTAGTATCATCTGAGGTGCCTTGTGATTAAATTAGTTGGTACAGTGCTGTAAAAGGGAGAGTGAATTGTATAGCTTTTGCCTGCGGGCAAAGGATACCATTTTTTAAATGTTCCCTCATAAGAAGCTTACCTGTAGAAAACTAGCACATCAAGCAGAAAGGTTTTAGTCTAGCCCGCTCCCTGCTATGCTCATTTTCTACTTGCACAGAGCTTTTTTTCTTTTAACAAACATAAGAGGAGCATTAAAAATGTGTTCCACCACCAGCAATGTGAAGTAGCATGGAGAATCTGTGATGGTCAGTATGTAGACCCGCATGTGAGGGCATTCCTTTAAATAGACATTAAAACCTCTTTGGCTGAATTAAAAGGACCCATGAACCAGTCTAAACCACAAGACTGGAGTAAGTGAATATGTTTCAAATTGTCACCGATTGTAGGCCTCAGCCTCTAATTTGTTTATTTGTTTCAGGTTCAGAATGAAAACCATATATTCCCCAGCCAGTCAATAATCACTCAGTGGTTTAGTTAAAAACATTATTTAAAATCAATCATATTATTCCTGAAATAAGCAATGATCACCATTATACAGATTAAACTAGAAGAGGTCATAGCAATTAAATAGGTAAGCATACATGACATATTTACTTTATTTAAACTGAATTTATTTATTTTATTTATTATTTATTTAGGATATTTATTTATTATTTATTATTCGATATTTAGGATATTTCTAAGCTGCCCCTTTAGAGTCTTCTTCAAGGTGGCTTACAATTAAATCACCACAATATTTAAAACAAGCCATTCAATTTTAAGAGTGAATTGAAATGTTATCCAGACTTTTTGTAGAAAAAGAAAGCGGCTTTCAGTGAATTTCAGCTCTAAGAGATGAAATGCATCACAGGATGTTGCCAGCTATACAGACTATGCTAATTTAGGCAAACACCTGACTCTAATGGGTTGTCTGATTTTTATCAGCTAATGCAGTGATCCTTTCCAACAAGTAGCATTTCTGTACTGTTTTGTTCTGAAAATTTTCTGGGCATAGAATTAACTACAGTGTTTATTCCAGAGCAAGACTAGGCTTTCTCCCTCAGGTATGCTATTAAAAAAAAATTAAATACCAATGACAATAATATCCAGTAATTTTTTTGATGTATAACTTTTTAGGGGTGTTGTCTTAAATTCAGGGTTGCCTACCTTTCAAGTAAATACGGTATTCTCTGCTCATTATCTTTTTCAAGGCTAGCACACTGCAACAGTAAGAAATGCTTGCTTGTAATTTTTGCAGTAAGTAGTGCTAAGAACCAAAGTGAATTCAGGTCTGTTAATATTAATCAAATGGAGACAAACTAAGAAAAATACATATACGAACTTCATCCTGACAAAACGGACGTGCTACTGGCAAGGGGAAAGTTCAACCCAGGATTGGGGATGTATCCTTATCTGGATGGGTTGCACTCCCCCTAAAAAGGCAGTTTATAGTTTGAGGGTGCTGCTGGTCCAAAATTTCTTGTTGAATGAACAGGTGGTGGCAGTAGTCAAGGGTGTTTATTATCAATTCCAGATGATGAGGCAGATCTTGCTACTGTGGTGCATGCCTTGGTGCATCCAGATTAGATTACTACAATGTGCTCTATGTGGGGCTGCCCTTGAATACTGTATGGAAGCTACTATTGGTACTGAACACTGCAGGCAGAATGCTGATTGGAGTAGGTCTTAGGGATCATATCGTTCCAGTCTTGGTCCATGTACACTGGCTCCCAGTTTGCTTTTGGGCCCAATTCAAGATGCTAGTATTTAAACCTTATATGGTATGGACCAGCATACTTAATGACTGCCTTATCCCATATGAGCCTACCTGCCAACTCTGGTCATCTTTGGAGACCTCGCTTCAGGTCATCTGAGGCTAGACAGGTTGGAACCTGAGAAAAGACCTTCTCAGTTGTGGCACTGAAACTTTGGAACTCCCTCCCCTGGGAGATTTAACCTACTTTTCATCATACAATATAGTCCCAATCCAAAATGGTTTATAAGGTGCAAAACACACCAATTTCACACAAATACAGAATAAGCAATTTTCACAATTACTACTTGTTATTAACAAACTTGTTCATAGGGCAAGAGCTTTATTTTGTCAGGAAGTTCATATATGTATTTTTCTTGGTTTCTCTCCATTTGATCAATATTAGCAGGCAACAGCTCTGCCCTTGACAAAACAGTCTCTCCCCAGATATGCAGGCTTTTACTTCCTTATAAATGTTTTAAATTAAAAAATAACTAAATAAACTATATAACATATATGATTGATAATAAATTCAGCCACAAGTCCATGTTACTGTCTCAGGATTCTACCATCTCATTCTGCTTCCTGTTTAGATTAGGCCTGAGGGTTATGATTAGACATGGGCCCAATCCAAAAAAAATTCCGATTCAGCCGTTCGTGGATCTGGGCTGCTGCTGAATGCAGGCCACCGATTCTAAACGATCACTCTCGTTTCCGGTCCGCAATCGGGAATCGGGGAGGCCAGCGCCCAGGGCAACCGTAGTCAGGCTCTTGCGCATGCGTGTGCGCGCGCTCCTGAGTCGCCCCCACCCACACAGCAAGCCGGCTGTCCCGGTGTGCTGTGGAGTTGGCGGCAGCGCGAGTGGCTCGGAGGCTGCCTGCACCATTCACCTGCCCCGCAAGACAAGGGGCGGCTGGCTTCCCCGCGCGCCCCTTGTCCTGGGGAAAGGCAAACAGCGTAGGCGGCCTCCCAGCCACCCGCACTGCCTTTTGCCTTTCCCCAGGACAAGGGGAGGCCAGCCTGCCCACGTGCCTCTTGTCCTGGGGAAAGGTGAACGGCACAGGCGGCCTCCCAGCCACCCGCACTGCCTTTTGCCTTTTGCCTTTCCCCAGGACAAGGGGCAGCCGGCTTGCCCACGCGCCCCTTGTTCTGGGGAAAGGCAAACGGCTTAGGCGGCCTCCCAGCCACCCACACTGCCTTTTGCCTTTCCCCAGGACAAGGGGAGGCTGGCCTGCCCACGCGCCCCTTGTCCTGGGGAAAGGCAAATGGCGTAGGCAGCCTCCCAGCCTCCCGCCCTGCCTTTTGCCTTTCCTTTGTGCCCACCCCCTTCCCCCTCCCTCCCCTGGGTTGCTGCTCCGTGGTTGAAGGAAGCCTGCTAATCAAGGAAAGCTGGACTTCCATTCGTGTTTCGAGGGCGACAGAAGAAGGGCAAACACAGCTCATTCCCCTGACTCCATTGCCCCGGGAATAAATTACTAGTGCCAGAGTGTCTGCAATTCCGAACAGAAACTGACCCATCCGATCAAGTCCCAAACAAGCAAACTCCCGATCGCTGGATCGGTTGCCATGGACAGAACCGATTAGCTGAGTCACGATGGCGAAAACGCCAAAATCGGGGGGGGGGGGGGGTTAAAATCGTAATTCAGATCGTGCCCATCTCTAGTTATGATGAATACTCAAGTGGATAGCTGGAAAACTCCTCAGATGTCCTGTCACTCAGATCTACATGTGGGCGAATGTAGCAAAGACTCCGGATGCGTTCGGCTCCTTTCCTTGAAAGACAAATGTCTTTCAGCAAAGTTGAAAAGTTGCTTCAATCGTTTCTTGTCACAAAAGTCCCTCAGAAAATCTCATGATGGAGGGGGAAAAAAAGCAAAGGCAAAAAAGGGGTCAACTTTCTGCACTACCTGAAGCCTTGCCTACATACATGGCAGCATAGCTCACTTTGATTTCTGTCGTCTTGGGTAGCTCTGCATTGCTTATGTCTTCACCTGAGTTGTGTGTTTCTCTTTATCATTCATGTCTTGTAGCTGCAAGTGTTGGGTTATTTTGAGGCAGATTATATGACGTCTCCTTTTTCCTGCACTGGGTCAAAATACAGAATCTTTTTAAAAAAAATCACTTCTAAGTTAATATTCTACAGCTGTTTGTTGGCCAACTGATGTTTCTGGTACAAGTGTTGACTGTAATTATGCCTCAGTAGTTTGAATTTTTAACTGGATTTATTAGCATGTAATTAATACAAAATCACAGTTACTAAGATCCAGAGTGTATTCTCCTTGAGTTGAGAGTAATTCTACTGAAATGTTGGCTGGATATTGCCCATGATCAGGAAATACTTGGCAATAAGCAACAAATCTACTTCCCTGCAGTCTAAGCCCACAACGTTTTCTTGTGTCAGGAGAGGGGGGAAAGTAAGGCCTTAGCTCCCCCGCCCCATCCAGAAGTGGCCTTCTGTAAGTATGACTCTTTAAAAAATGACATAGATCAGCTGTGAGTCTCAATATGGATGCTGTTAACACATATATTATTGCTTTGAGATGCACAACTGGATGGGTATCACTATGGAATATACATCCCTATTCATATTCTAGAGCAACTAGTCACATGCAAATAACTTTTAAACACGTGGTTGGAATTGTACATTTCATAACCCTTTCAGTGTTTGAAGACTGTAATCTCTAAAAGCCAGCTATGGTCAAATATAATGCTGGTAGCATTATTTCCTGTCACGATATTACACATTTCTGTTAATGTATCTTCATAAACTATCTTATAGCTTCAGTTTTTTCTTAGTAACACTACAAGCTAGCCTCATTTTTGTGCTGCTGGGCCTTTCAAATACGTACGAGAAGGATTGCTCTCCCACATGCTAAATTTCATTTTATGAATAATCTAGGCCTTTATTTAATATTACAGATGTTGACTGTCCCTTCCTCAATCCCCAGTGTTCAGCAAATCTAATGGTTTGGTTTTTAATCTACATTGTTCATAAGCATGATGAGGCCTGAGGGTAAATGTTCCAGATATAGGGATGCCAATTCTGTGTTTGGAAATTTCTGGAGATTTGGGGGTGGAGCCTGGATAGGGTGGGGTTTGGATAAGGGAGGGAAGTAAGGGTACAGTGCTATAGAGACATCCCTCCAAAGTGGCCATTTTCTTCAGGGGAACTGATACCTATAGTCTGGAGATTAGTAGTAATTCTGGGAGATATTTCAGCCCCACCCAAAGGATGGTAGCCCTATCCAGATGAACAGCCATGTCAGTCAGTTGTTGAAAAAATAAGCAGGAGTCCTGTGGCCCCTTAAAGACTAGAAAAAATTTATTCCAACATAAGCATTTGTGGACTACAGCCCACTTCATCAGATGCAATGAATGGACCATCACTATGCACGCATTTTATGTAGGTTGTATGAAACTAAAACCAGAGAGTCACGGGGCCATGAACTGAAGGAAGTGCAGCATGAGCTGTAATTAGGTAAACTCAAATTAATGTTGCTTTTCCATTTACAATCTGTGGCCATTAGCATGAAGCCATGTTTGCCCAGGGTTCATGTGCATAATTGCACTTTGCATTCCAGTAAATCTGGCTCTGGTTCATATTCAGGAGAGAGGTGCACAGCCTGTTTTATTCCATCAGAAGACAATGTTTGCCACAGTCTCAAGAGACTTACTGTAATGAAGAATTAAAAGACACTTGCATTCAGCTTTTCCAGACATCATTCATTATCAGAAGGATTAGAGATCACTCCTGCCCAGTCAGGGAGAAGAATACGGTAATAAATCATAAAAGAGTTGAATTCTTTTTCTAAAAAATATAACTGTGGAACAAGAAACAAAAAGGCCAAAAGGTAGGATGGAGTTAGGGTTTCCAGCTCTAGGCTGGGAAGTTCCTGGAGAGGGAAAGGTTTGGAAGTAGAGGGACCTCAGCAGGGTATAATGCCATAGACACCACCATACAAAGCAGCAGGGCTTTTTTTCAGCGGGAACACAGTGGAACGGAGTTCCGGCACCTCTTGAAAATGGTCACATGGCAGGTGGCCCTGCCCCCTGATCTCCAGACAGAGGGGAGTTTAGATTGATCTCAGCACTGCTCCAGCGGCATGAAGGGCAATCTAAGCTCCCCTCTGTCTGGAGATCAGGGGGCGGGGCCACCAGCCATGTGACCATTTTCACCAAGGGCAATTTAAACTTTTAAAAGCTCCCCTCTTGTTCCAGCTGACCCAAAGTGATGTCATTCTGCGGTCCTGAGTTCCACCACCTCTTTTCCCAGAAAAAAAGCCCTGCAAAGTAGTCATTTTCTCCAGGGGAACTGATCTCTGTGGCCTGGAGATCAGTTGTAATTCTGGGAGATCCATTCCCCAGCCACCACCTAGAGGCTGGCAACCCTAGATGGAGTAACAGTGAACTTGCAGCTACTATATAGAGATTTGCATAGTGTTGTTAATAATAATATAGTCTAACATAGTTCCTAACATCCTGTATTTCCTAACACAGCTGCAGAAGGCTTACAATTTGCATTGGTTGGATGGGTCTCTCAAGGAGAAGTCAAAGAGCATCCTATGGCAAAAGAAGGAGGGCTGGTATAATGAAGCTTGGGTGATCCAGGAATGACTTTGCTAAAAATAATCTCTCTTGAGGATAAGATTGAAGAGTGGAGAATCTGCCAAAGAGAAGAAGCTGTTGTGGTGAGCTGAACAGCATACAATGTGGAAGCATAGAAGGAGACAAAAAAGAGGAACATTAGAGGACTAGTGTGTATGTGAAGGGGTGTTAGAAAAGAAGGAGAGGGGATATAGGGCTGACTTACACATCTTTCAAAAGGATCTCCTTAGGATGGTACCATTTTGTGCTACAGACGACGCATCATACATTTCAGTGCTCTTTCAGGTCAAAAGCTTTCTGGCTGTGGAAAACTAGCCTCTTGTCAATGGAACCAGTTTCCCTAACATGTTAGCTTTCTACAGGCAGGCATATGTTGATATAGGAAAGAAATCCAATATTTAATCCTCTAGCCATAGACCAAATGGCTTCCTCAGTGAGCTGCTCTTTTGGTTCCTCTTCTCATTTGTTGATTTTTTGAATATGTTATTGTGTTAATGTTTACTTTGATGATGATTATTGATGATATCACAGTAACTCACAGGCATGTTGTTTCTTGAATGGGCACTTAATATTTTCCCATGAGTAATCAAGTAATGAATAGTAAGACATTGTTCATGCAGGCCAGTATTACTAGCTGTTTGAATGGAAACAAAGTCTTTGTATTATGTGTTTCAGCTGCTGAGTGGACAGTTGAATAGATAGCCCATTACTGGATCATCCCCCCCCCCATGTGACATGGTTCACACCTTCCTGGATTGTACCATTTTGAATTGCAGGATTACAGGGTTATATTTAGGAGCAGGCAATTGAGAGCATGTGGGTTATAGAAGGTTTTTTTTTAAAATGATGAGCAAGATTGGAGCATGCTTAAAAGAAAAGGCAAAGAATCCAGAGAATGGGAAGAGACTGAAGATGAAAGAGGAGGTGGGTGGGAAAATGGAAGAACCAGGAAGATATGGAGCCAATGGAGCAGGCAGTGGTTTGGAAACTGGAGAGAAGAAATAGTTTAGAATTAGCAATGGGGAGAAGGTATGGAAAGATATTTAGGAGAGGAAAGAGAATGGTTGATGGAACTGTAGGTTGGCTAAACAAAACTGAATATTTATAGTTCTACATGAGACGTACAGTAGAAATTCTCTTGGGCTTCTTCTGTGGATCTTTGAAAGTGAGAAGTGGCCACCTGGTGGGCACTTATACCAGAGCCTAATTCTATTACACATCACCGTCTCTGTGAATGCAGCTGGGCAGTTAGATGTCCCACCTCTTCATGAACTGAGTATGATGAGCTTTGAACATAGATGACTCAGGATTTTGCCAACTAAAAACAAAAGCATGAAAATTCTTCTTGTGCACTCAGGGAATGCCCCAGCCATAAGCTTTGTAAGGCTACATAGGCCAAATCCAAACCTGGAAGCAATCATTCTCCTTGGCAGGAACAACATGTTTTATTTATCAATCTTGCCAATCCTGGGAACTCCTGCAGGGAGCGAGACTTTCCATTATTAATAAGCCCAAGAAGCAGTATTTTAAAATTTAATGATCTGCACTTTTTGCTCCACCCGACCTGCAATATATTATATACTTCTTGGTGGCAAAGTGGGAATTACATCAGGGCTACATGTCCTTCCCTTAAATGAATAATTTAAAGCATCCACAATGCCCGGTTATGTTAAATATTATCACTCTATTCATGCAGAAGATGGAAGAGTTTAACAGCATGCATAAAGTGCCAGGAAATGATACTGTGGTTCCCTGGGTGAAGAAAGGATTTTGAATGAATGCAAGTTAGATTGCTGAATTTAAGGGTTGCTAACTAAAGTTTGGCAAATACCTGGAGATTCGGGGGGTGAACCCTGGGGAAGGTAGGGAAGGAGAGTGAGCTCAGTGAGGTATAATGTCATAGAGTCGACCCCTCCAAAGCAGCCACTTTCTTCAGGGGACCTGATCTCTGATGCCTCCAGGTTTTATTCCAGGAGATCTACAGGCCCACTTGGAAGTTGGCAACCCTACTGAATCTTGGTTTCATCCTGAATATTAAGGGGGCCCAAAAGCCCAGTGTCTCCAGTGACATCCTCCACACCATATAGAGTTGCTACTAGCCCTGAGCTGGGGCCTGGAGTTTTTCCAGAATTACAACATCTCCTTGAATATAGTGCTTGTGTATGCTAACAAATTAAGATCAAATGTACTATTTGTATAAGTCTCAAATTATTTTCAGCTACAGCCTGTATAAGCTATATTATGCACTTTCTATTGTTATACTCATCTTTTTTTTTAAATAAAAATTTCTGTTCTGCAAAAAAAATCTCTATGGATAAAATGGATGAAAAAATCCATGTATGAAAAAATCTGCCATGGATGAAATGGCATCTTCAAAAGAAGGATTCTATGATATACAATACAGTCTAGGAGAAACTGAAGTCCTGGACTCAAATCTTACATCCCATCTGAGATCTTTCCCTTACCCAAACTCTGTCCTTCCTTGACACTATCCCAAAATCTCTATGAATTTCCCAAAAGAGAGCTGGCAACTCTAACACCGTACCCTGCCCTTCTTCTGTCTGTACCATTTTTATATACTAATAGCCAAGTGGCCCTGAGCTGAGAATACTTAAATCCCAAGATTGGAGCCATGAACAGAAAAGATAGATCTTCCTACACATCTGAAAAATGCCCCAGGCTTGCAGAAAAATCTAACAATCTTTAAAAAAAAATCTTTGGGGAGGTAAAAAAACACCCCAAAATGATTTTAAAAAACCCAAAATGATAACCCAATGCCCTTAGTGGCTGTTGCTACACAACCATAACAGTTTAGCCAGTATTTCAGGCTTGGTTTCTGTCAGTAAAAAGCAGAGGGAGGGCCAGGGTCATTTTCCAGGGATGTTTTGGTCCTTGAGGAAGGACTCGGGTCCAGGCACAGAAGCAACCACTGGGATACCACCTGACTTGCATGACTCACCAAGGCCCCACTGCTTGCTACTGTTCAACAGCAGTTGCCCTCCATAAAAGCCAGTATTATGTAGTGGATCAAGTTTTAATCTGTTGTTTTGACTGCAATAGATTAATATGGCTTCCCTTCTGGATAGTGTATGGATTTTTTTGTTTTTAGTTTTATGTTATGGTAATCTGTCATATCTTCCCCTTTCTTTTCATTTCCACCCTTGTTCCCTCTTCGGCTTTCTATAATTTAGTTCATTCTGCATTAATTTCTTCAATAGTATTTCTTAATGGTAACAGTGTATTGTAATCTTGTATTGAACTACAGTGCTGGTGGCCCTCGTAGATGACCTCTGTCTAAATATAGACAAAGGCTAAGCTTCCCTTCTGCCTTTACTAGACTTGTCAACAACTTTTGAAACAACAGACATTGTTAACATTCAATTTAAATACCACCCTTACCATAATACCATAATACCGTAATACCATAATAACATTCAATTTAAATACCACCCTTCAGGACAACTTAATGCCCACTCAGAGCGGTTTACAAAGTATGTTGTTATTATCCCCACAACAAACACCCTGTATATTTTGTAACATCATTTTGAGATGTTTGGATGTAGAAGAAGGGATTAAGGGATGTGCTTTGGATTGGTTTCAGTCATTCTCTAGGGGCAGAACTCAGAAGTTTGCTATAGGGACAAGTTTTCTATAGTATGGGAACCCCTTGTAGGGTTCTACAAAGCTCAGTATTTTCTGTATTCTATTCAATTTATATGTGAAACCCTTGGGAGAAATAATTTGTGGTTTTGGAATAAGGTGAATAATAACATTCAATTTAAATACCACCCTTCAGGACAGCTTAATGCCCACTCAGAGCGGTTTACAAAGTATGTTATTATTATCCCCACAACAAACACCCTGTGAGGTGGTGGGGCTGACAGAGCTCCAGAGAACCGTGACTAGCCCAAGGTCACCCAGCTGGCTTCAAGTGGAGGAGTGGGGAATCAAACCCTGCTCTCCAGATTAGAGCCCGGCGCTCTTAACCACTACACCAAACTGGCTCTGTTGTTATTGCTACTGTTGTTGTTATATGTGAAACCCTTGGGAGAAATAATTTGTGATTTTGGAATAGAGTGACATCAATATGCTGATGACATCCAACTCTACATTTCTTTATCCAAATTTCCTGGTGACACTCTAGAGTCTCTGAACCAATGCCTGGCTGTTGGAGTTGAGTGGCTAAGGTAAAAAAAAGCTGAAACTGGATCCTGACAAGATGGAGGTAGATTGTGAAGGCTGAGGCCCTGAAGGGCACGAGGCTCTCCACTTTTTATGGGGTCCAATAATCTCTCACTGACATAATAAAGAGCCTTGGGGCCGGTGGGCGGGGGGAGGTTCTGGTTCATTTTATAGCTAGAGAAGCAAGCTGATGAAGCTGTAAAAAAGGCATTCTACAAACTCTGCTTGGTTTGGGAGATGACCCTCTACCTTGACTCAGCTGACTTGGCCATGTGGATCCATGCTATGGTTAGCTCGAGGCCAGACTACTGTAGTGGGTCTGTATGCCCTTAAAGACAACTTAGAAATGTCAGTGGGTACAGAATGTGGTGGCCTGGCTACTGTTGGGTGCTGAGTCTGCATATTGCTCCCTTTCTGCAGACACTCCATGGGTTACTGATCAGATACCAGGCTTAATATCAGAATTCTAACTATCACTTACACAACCCTTAATGGCATTGGACCCATGTACCTGCAGGACTTCCTCTCCTGCTGTGTTTTGCTGCAACAGTTTTGCTCATCAGAGCAAAATCTTCTGAAGAGGCCATCCTGCAAACAGATAAAGTTGGCAGCTGCCCATTCATGTACATTCTCTGTGGCGACTCCCACATTATGGAATAGTCTTCTTGAGGCTATTAGGAAGGCCTCAATGTTTCTATCATTTTTCAAAATATAGAAAGCAGAAGTGTTCATGAAAGAACACTGACAGGGGTACAGCTATGAGTTGTGATGTAATTGATCAGCTTGGGAGGTGACCTCAGTTAGGAATAATGTGTTTTTTCCCCTCAATCCCAAATCCACTGTAACCTGTTCCTTTTCTAGGAATATTTGCCATTAGTGTCAAATGTTATATTTTGTAATCCACTTGCTGATTGATTGAATAGCTTCCTTTTGATAGGAATCTTTGATGTTAGATTCAGATGTTACCATATTTTGCAGTTGGTTTACTGATTGACTGAATTGTAATTACAATCGCAGTGAGAAAGGCAAACTATAAATGAATGAATGAATGAATGAATGAATGAATATAAAACTCAAATCTCATGTAAGAGCAAATCATATGACTTGCAAAGCACCATAGGCCCCCAGGGTGATCACGGCCCCTAGAATTTTGTCTCCCTGTCCCCACCCCCCGCCTGGTCTCAGGTTGGTGTTAATGCCTTGGATCCTTGTGGCTATTAATGGTTGTCCATGGCTCAGCAGGATCTCAAATTTGTGGCATGTATCCGAACATACAATTCCTCCTATGGAATTGCATTTCTGTTTAGAGGGGAGGGGGTGGCAATTTCATCTGATACCCTTCTCTCACTGCAGACCCCCATTTTGCCATGTACACTGTTCCCGAGGATTTACCAACCCCCTTAAGCAAAATTTTGGGGGGCTCAGAGGACTGCAGCAGGAAGGGGAAACGTTACCATCATGCTCCATGAAGACCATGGATGGTTGGATAAGCGTAGGCTTACCTGGTCCCCCCTGGCAACTAGTGGGAGGTGGGGGAGCGGGGAGGTGGGGATGGTGGCAGTAACTTACCAGGAGGCATGGACGTGATTGTGGTCCCCAGCTAATAATGATGTCATTTCTAGTGTGACCCAGAACCAACAGTGTAGCACTGGGGCCAACTCTTTGGGAAAAAATACTGAGTTTTTGGCTGACTATTAAAGAATTGGTCCCGGTGCAGTGCTTCTGACCTACACCAGAAGTGAAGTCATCAGCCGGGGATGACGGTCACATGTCCCCCATTTCGCTGGCTGGCCTTTTCCCACCAATCAGCTGAGGATTGACAGACAGAGGCAGGGATTGCTGGGAGATTGTCCAACATAAGCAGGCACCTGGCAAGCCTAGATACATGCTTGTATATGTATATGGCTTTACTTGAGGAAATACAAAGCTGTTCTGAGAAATATTTGTGTGAACTGGGAGGGCTGCCTTTTGATAATTGCAATGCACAGGGCTGAGTCTCTTATGGGAGACTATAGGGGCAGGTTCAAGTTATGTGCTCACACATCAGTTATTTAGATTTTGTTAAAGGTACTCATGAATGTAACTTTGGTTACATTTGAGACAAAATACACCTGAATTACACTCGAATTACACTCAAATACACTCGAATTACAAAATACACTTGAATTATCTGTGTAATTCGAGTGTATTTTGTCTCAAGACAAAATGCACCTGAATTACACTCGAATTACACTCAAATACACTTGAATTACAAAATACACTTGAATTACCCGTGTACTTCGAGTGTATTTTGTCTCAAGACAAAATACACTTGAATTACACTCGAATTACACTCAAATACACTCAAATTACAAAATACACTTGAATTACCTCGGTAATGGGAGTATGTTTTGTCTCGTGTGGTGAGACCCTGAGGTAGCACCAGTCTGGCTCAGCAAGTATGAAGTAATGAACCTTCATATCCATTCAGCTGTAGACTCTGAGTGACTGTGGTTTATCTGAACCTCTGTTCCATGTTGTAAAATGAGAAGAGTGACCTGCCTTAATAAAAAAATCACGAGACATTTGAGCATCACGCTGACAGTTGTTTTAGAACCTACTTGGAGAGCCAGGCTAATAGATAGAGGTAAAAGCAGTAGCTTGTAGTGCTCTTTACTTCAAGGGAAGCAGGAAGCCTACCTGAACATCCTTAACCTAGCTTAGTCTGTTTTTAGATCTAGGTCAGACCACATTTTTATGGCATTTTCTTGTTCTCAAGTAGTTCTTTATACCTGCCCTACTTATACTTCCCTTCTTTGTACTTGCCCTAGGGCTCTGTACAGAGAGTTTTATAAAACACTCTGCAGAGGTATATTTTTATGCAATAAACTAATATGCTTACATAGATTTCTTCATGCCCTTGGACATGCCCTCTCAGATGACATTTTAAAAAAATGTTACACAGAATTAGGGGATTAGGAAGTGACTTATATTTCCTCTTCTTGAGCTGCTGGTGTGATGTTTCTTGGGGGATCTCATGTATCTCACTGTGAGATCCTCCTTTTGATGTTACCTCAGAAATGCCATGTTTGTTCTTTCCTGATTTTGCTTCTGTGTAATGGTCAAAGCCTCTCTCTCTTCCCCTCTTCCATCAATGTAATACTATTTGCATGCTCAGACAGTGTGATAATGAAAACTTTGCAGAATGGAGAAGCAAGTGATGGGACTGTGAATTGTTTTGTGAGACATGCGGGATAAGAGGCAGGGGGCAAACCTTTTTTTCAGTTGCACTGCTACTCTTTGCGCATCTGCTTTCCAGCCAGGAGGACTTAGAGTTTAATTATACTGTCAGGAATATGACTTCACCTCCTGTGAGCTGGAGCAACAATCGTAATACTCGTTATATATATGCCTGAAAGGTATTGAACAGGTGTTGTTGGACAGGTGTAGTTGCTTTTTATAACCCAGATAACATGGTGAGGGAATAACTAAAGAGCTAACATACAATTTTTCTAGTCATTCATCCATCTTTGAATGCTATGAGATAAACCATAGTATTGCCTGTTGCAGCAGGCAGATGAAGAAGGAAGAAGAAAGGACAGGTAGAGGGGATGGCTCATCAGGTACAATGACTGTCTTGGAATGTTTCAAGAAGCAAGCAGGATCAATCTGGCAACCTTGTACTAGATAGCAGTGAAGTTCTGAATAATTCAGCCTAACCTACTCCATAAGCTTGTTGTGAGGATATGATGGGAGAGGGGAGAACAATTTTGAGCTCTTAGGAGGAAGGGCAGGATGAAGATGTGGTGGACAGTTTCTACCCTGAACATAAGAAAAGCAGTGCTGAATCAAACCATCATATCAGTTGTCCATGTAATCTAGCATCCTGTTTCACACTGTGGGCAACCACTTGCCCTGGAGATCCAGCTAAAGCCAAGGTCTTCCCTTTATGTTGTGTCTAGCACTGCCTTTCAGAGGTTGACTTCTGGTGGTTCCCTTTACTTACCATGGTTAGTTGACATTGATGAACTTCTCCATTAATCTATCTAACCCCCTTTTAAAACTATCTATGTTCATGGCCATCACTACCTCCACTGCCAATGAATTCCACAATTTCATCACTCATTCTATAAATAAATATTTTGTTTGTCTGTCCTGTACCTCTTGCCCATCAACTTAATTGGGTGACATTGAGTTCTAATTTTATAGGAGACAGAGAGAGAAAACTCCCTCAATCCACTTTCTCCACTTCTGACTTTACACTTAAGTGAAACTAGGGATTTAATTATGTGATTTGTAAATGTATAAGGCGACAAAGCAATCATAGCTGAATGATAGTTTGATAATGGAAACACACTTTTGAATTTACAAATATTCAGTATTGTTGAATATGAGACGATGAGACTGTTCCACTCTTTGTAAGGAAAATTCAAGAAGATTGTGACATATAACATTTTATATGGTGTTATAACAATCTTTGCCATGATCTCCTTGATCTCGGCTTAAATCTTTAAAAAGTTTGTCTCTATCCTTTTTCATTGTGGAGTTATAATGGGGAAAGTGCAATCTATACCCTTCTCCTTGTAACATCAACCAGAAGGGCTACAGACTTACCCTTTTGAAGCCACTGTGATTTTATGAAGTTCTCTGCATCTGAGTAATTTCATTTTATAAAATGTGCCTCATAAGAGGTTTCCAAAAGGGAGCACCCCTCTTCAAGAATCCCCAAGATGCTTGGAGCAGGGCACTTCATACTTTGCTCTAGTTAAGTATTTACTTCATATAGGAAGCTGAAGCAACAATTAAAAGACCAGAATAGAGAGGAAATATACACGATCGGAGCTGGGGCTCAGTTACTGACTTTAGTTTTAATGTGGGGCTTAATCTCCAAATTTATGAATGTTTCCCCATCACTGTTGAGTATCCTGAGTCTTAGCCAACACATGGAGGCAGGATTTAAAGGAAGCCCATATGGTATCTGGGCAGGCATTAGCTCTACCAGTCTCTTCTGGAGAAATTAATCTCTTAAAATATGAATTCCAACATAGTTATGAATATTATGTCTTCTGGCCTTTTAGAAGTCCCTGATTAATTCTTAATATAATACTGTATGGGACACCCTCCTGCACAGATTTCATCTATGTACCAGACATAAAGTAAACAAGAAAAAGGAATTGAAAAGGATACAAAAGGATTAAAAACTGGGAATAAATTGTCTGACGGAAAATGGATGCTTTGGCAGTGCTTCTGCATCACACCCCATGATTAGATAGTGGAAAACATATCCAAGCTGTAAGAAGGAATTGGATGCTGTGCCTGACTGGTTTATAAATAGGATACAGATGCATTTTCTGACCACTGCTTAGCAAGTGCTGATGGGCAAGTTTCTAGGATTAATGGTCCAGGCTTTGCAAAGGGCAATGAGGAAACAAGTGGAATGCTGCATTAAGGGCCGGCCTGGGCTGTAAAACACTGCCGAAAGACAGAGGGCAGCAGAGAGATGTTGACGCTGCTTAGTGCCTTTTTAACTTGCACGTGCAGCATTAAAATGCATCATGCATTAGTGCATAGTTCACAGATCTTAACTGCCTCCTCAAATTTCCCGGTTATGTATTCTGGCTAACTCCAGGGTATTGTGCACAAATAATCTCTGCAAGGAATCAGCAGTGTGGATCCCATTTTAATTGGGCCTTCCACTGAATTGACAGTCTTTCAAGGTATCTGACAGAGTCCTTCCACTTCATTGATGTAGTTCTATATTTTAATAGTCATGAATCAGAACAATAACCCCACGTTTGATTCTTTCAGAATTTTGATGTATCTTTTGAGGGACATTCTGCACTTTTAAGTTAAACTGACTTAACTGGGAGAGACAAAGCACATCTTACCTTGTTGACTGGCTAGTTCCAGAAGAAATGATACAGTAGCCTGTTGTGGTCAAGAGAACCGAGTCTCATGGCACTTTAAAGACTAAGAAATTTATTGAGGCATGTGCTTTCATGAGACTTAGCCCACTTGGTCATATGTATAAAGTGTCCCTTTCAATTGGCGTATGTATAGATACGTGCCTTACATTTTTATGCAGAGTGCAGATGAAAAAAAGATCCAGTCATAAGTGAATGGTTCAATCAAAGCAGGACTGGATCACTCCCAAAATGGTGATGAGTTGACAAAGCAAGATGGCATCTCTATCAAGGAGTAGTTACTTCCTGCAGTAAACTAGCTACTCTCAATCCCTATTAAGGCCAAGCATGATAGGATTTATATTTATATTTAAATTAAAACAAATTTGACTTTAAAACTTTTTATTGCTGCAGTATGGCACTTTATAAGTATGTTGGCCAATGAGAGCCAGTTTGGTGCAGTGGTTAAGAGTATGGGACTCTAATCTGGAGAACCGAGTTTGATTCCCCACTCCTCCACTTGAAGCCAGCTGGGTGACCTTGGGTCAGTCACAGTTTCTAGGAGCTCTCTCAGCCCCACCCACCTCACAGAGTTTTTTGTGTGGGGATAATAATGACAAACTTTGAAAACTGCTCTGAGTGAGCATTAAGTTGTCCTGAAGGGCGGTATATAAATCGAATGTTGTTGTTGTTATTATTAATATTATTAATATAAGGGCATAGTTTTACCTGAATCTGGCACATTCTCTTTACTGAGAATAAATATGTGATTTCAACAGGAAACAGTCTGTACACCTAAGATTTTTTAAGCATACAAAGAACTGCAAAGTTTCATTGTGACAAAGGGGTGCTTGGAAACCATGTAAAGGTATGCTTATTGGCTAACCATGTTTGGCTGCCTCTGCATTTTGAGTGGACCTTCAGAGCCAAATCCAGGCTTCCCTCAGCCATTTTATGCATGAAATGGCCCACATATACAAAGCCCTGACTCAGTTTCCAAAAATAGATGGAGGACTTGGAATATGGTTGCCAATATCCAGGTGGGGCCTGGAGACCTCCTAGAATTACTACTGATCTTCAGATTACAGACATCCCTTCCTCTGCAGAAAGTAGCAGTTTTGGAGCATGGACTCTATGGCATTATATTCTGATGAGGTAATTCCCATCCCCAAATCCCAACCTTCCCAGGCTCCACCCCTAAATGACGTGGAGTTGGCAACCCTACTGTGGGACTTTATCTGCTCTGTTCTTAATGTTGTGGCAATATGTGGTGCAGTGCTCACTAAACATCAGCAGTGGGAGGGGTACGCAGACTTTGCCTAGGAGACAGCACAAGGCGTAGAGGGGCTGAAGCCAGGGACAGAAAATCTCTGACTACAACTCCTCCACCAAATATCCCTCAGCTCCACTCCATACTTTCTATATGCTTATTATGTAAATCCTGCTTATCTAAAGTATTTTAGGGTATGGAAAAAACCTGTGATGCATTAACAGCTTATTTCAATTCGGTGGCTATCTGATTTCCCATGTCGAGTTTAGGCAAAAGCTGCACATAAGCTTGGGAACATGAAGTTGACAGAAGGTCATCAAGCCACAGGGGGAGGCTAATAGTGTCTTTGGGAGTCAGTCTAGAGGACAGAAGAGGCAGAATTATTATGCTAAGGCTGAACACAACAACCAGATGCCAGAGATAGGTCAAATGCAAGAGGATAAGGCCAGGCAGGAGGATTGCCACATAGATGAAAATGGAGCACACGGTGTAAGACAGGAATAAGTGCTGATCAGTGGCCCCAACCATAGTTAATCTGCATTATTATGTAATGAAGACATGGGTCTGGCTGAACTATCAGGAATCGTCCAAGGCATACATAAAGGGAAGTTGCTGAAGAGAAAGGCTGGAGATGCCTAAGGTGGAAATAGATGTAACATTGTTTTAGAGAAACAGGGCAGCTCTGGAACTGCCTTAATTGCATTCAGTCTAAACATACCTTTCTTTCTTCAGGGGTAAGCTCTGAAAGAAAGAGTTTTGTGAATTTTAATCACAATCCAACTGGCAGGGCACTGGCATTACAATATCACAAAGATCCTTTCCTCCATATCCTAGAGAACATTCGTATTGTAAAACAAAATCCTTTAAAAAAATTAATTGAGGATTATACCAATACATGCAAAAATGTGTCCTACCTTAAGGGAAGGAGCCAACTTACCCATGAGATCTTGTTTGATTCTGTAGAATGTGTGTCTGTCAATTGAGTTATGAAGCTTGGAGGAAACAGAGCTCTGCCTGTTGCTTAGAGAAGACCTGTGAGCTGTCCTTTTAATTTACAAGAAAGGGAACTGGAAGAACTCCTCACTAATGGATCCAGATCCATTCTCCTCCTTGACTCCATCTCTTCAGCACCGTTACTGCTGCCTTCCTGTTGCCACAACAGTTTTTGTGCACTGTTATGTTTGGCTATGGAATCTCAAAATGGTGCTTTAACTAGGAAAGACTGTTTGGATTTTTTTCTACCCAATTTTTAATTTTAGAAAGTATAATATTTTTGCAATAATTGGGGCTTCCTTGAGTTTGCAGCTCCCTAAGAGGCAGTTGTGGCTTGCTCCACTGTGCAGATTTCACTATCTGCATAGGGACCAGCCCTTTGCAGTTAGATATTGTTTTGAGTCTGACTTCATCATTAACCGCCACAATTTTTCTACTGTAGCGAGTTGTCTCTAATGCACTCTTTGGGCCAAACTACTCATTAGAAAAGCATAGAAAACAGAAACATAAGAGTTGGAAGGTATCCCAAGAGTCATATAATCTAGCCCCCTGCACAATGCAGGAAATTGACAGCCCCCTCCACCACAGTGGCCCCTGCTCAGTGCTCAGAGGAAGGCAAAAAACCTCCAGGATCCCCGGCCAATCTGGCCTGGAGGGAAATTCCTTTCTGACCCCAAAGTGGCGATCATCATCATTACCCTGGGTGTATAAGAAGGGGTCATGAAAGCCTAACACTGGCTTATCCCTTCCTGTCCTCCCTCTCACCATCTGCCTAAATTCATACTGAGTTGTAGAATCAGATAGCCATCTAGCCTCTAATTAAAAATCTCTAGGGAAGAAGAGCCCACCACCTCTTGAGGAAGCCTGTTCCACTGAGGAACTGCTCTGACTGTCAGGAAGTTCTTCCTAATGTTTAGCCAAAGCCTCTTTTGATTTAATTTTAACCTGTTGGTTATGGTACAACCCTCTGGGGCAGCAGAAAACAACAGCTCCATACTCTGTGACAGCTCTTCAAATACTTGAAGATGAGTATCATACCACCTCTCAGTCATCTCTTCTCCAGTCTAAACATACCCAACTCCTTCAACCTTTCCTCATAGGACATGGTCTCCAGAACCAACACCATCTTTGTAGCCCTCCTTTGGACATGTTCCAGTTTGTCAACAACGTTCTTAAACTATGGAGCCCAAAACTGAACACAGTGCTCCAAATGAAATCTAAGCAGATCAGAATAAAGTGATACCACCACTTCACATGATCTGGATACTATATTTCAGTTGATACATTACCTGTAGCTTTGTGATCCCTTTTCACAACAGGTTCCCCCCACCCCCCCACACACACGCAAGGGAAAAAACCCTCCGCTCCAGCTAGGATGGGCATCCATGTTCACTACAACATCTGACGCTGCTGCTAGAAAAGCAGGTAAGATAGGAACACCTTCTTGTCAGACAAACTTCTTCTAAAAGCTTCTGGAGAAGCTTCTCAGTGCGGTACCAACCACATGTTCTCCAAGTGAGCATGCAGAGATCCTTTCATACAGCTGGTATTTAGAGCCTGTTGTTGTATATGAAGATCTGTGAAACAGGGTACTAATCCAGTTCTGGTGTTTGAAGAACAGAATATGATCCTTCTGGCTCACTCCCAAAGACATAAACGTGGACATGCAAGATGAAGGCAGCAGCTCTTTCTGAGCCCCTTTCTTTTCAAATCATTGTGGCATTATGGCACAATGGAGGTGTAATCATTTATCCAATTCCAATATGGATTACTGTTGGGACTCTGTTGTGTGAGGGGCGTGCCTAATCTGCCAAAGGTCAGGATGCCAGGGGGACTAAAGGTTCCAACTGAACCTGGAAGCTGCGCCTCCAAGCTCAGTCCCCATGCAAGAAGAAACCCATAATTTGAGACCTAATATGATCTTTATGTCCCATTTTTAGAGTCCAGGGTTCTCCCCACAAAATCCCATCTCTATGTAACCTCTAGGATTGTACTCTTTGTGGGGTTGCCCTTGGATGGTCTGGAAGGTACAGCTAGTGAAGAATGCTAGCCCATATTCTATTTTGTGTAGGGAGGAGAGAGCATATTTAACCAATATTTTGACAACTGCACTACCAGTGTGCTTCCAGGACCAATTTGGGATGCTGACTTTGGGTTCCATATGCCTCAGAAAGTACTTCACCCTGTCTGAGCTCTTCTAGCTGGTTGAGTCCATCTGATAGGGCTGTTTATATGTAGAAAGTAAGAACAGTCACAGTGAAGAGCACTGTCTAGTCATGAGACTATGAATCGGTTTCCTAAAAGATGTGGACCTATGTATCTCTTCCTGGTTTTTACTGGAGTAACTCTGCTTAGGATTTCACTGTGTATTATTTAATGTAGGTGATGTAGTGTAGTGGCTAAGCTCTGTTTTGGGAGGTCACTGATACAAAAAACTCATCTCAGCTACATAATGGTCTTGGGGAATAATGCTAAGATCTACTCAGAAGTACCAACTGTTTTATTCATTAGGGATCACTCCCAGGAAATGTTAGGAGTCACTGCAGCCCTGTTGGTCTTAGCAAACCTCTTCAGTCCCCTATCTTCACAATGGGGATGACAAGATACTAACATACCTTTACAGGTTTCTTCAGAGAATTATAGTAATAATAGATGGGAACACTAAAAGTGCTACATAAATGGTAAGTATTAATGATGGTGGCTGCTGCTAACATCCAGTGCTGCTGACTGACGGGTTCTTAAACTTTTAAATGGAGTGAGTTTTTACTTATGTTGTACATTTAAATAATCCAGAGCAGCTCCAATGGAAGAGGGGAGGCTGGTTATTGCAAGGTGAGGCTAGGGGAAATGATAAGAAGAAGATTCCTGGCAGGGGGACTATTTTATCTTGTTCAATGTCTTTTGCAAGGTGAAGCACTGGAAATGATTATGCAGTTGTCAAATCTCAACAGTACAAGCTCAATATCAAAAGCCTCTTTTTTTAGAAAGGGGAGAGGCTCAGTAGTGGTTTCTGTAAGCTGTTCTCAGACTTAGATGATAAAGTGGGTTACTAACAACAATACGTTTCCCCTGCCCTGAAAGTATAGATTTTTAAATTATTGCAAAATTTATAATAGGATGAAAGTGAGTAACCATCCAGGCTACTATTGCAGCTTCTGTTATTATGGCTAGCTCAAACTCATCTGTTTTGGGAAGATAAACATGAGGTAAAATCTTGATATTCTTCTCCTTCTACCATTTTTAGTGTGAGAGATGGCATTTTTATTGGTTTCAGCTACTGTGTAAGATGCAAGCTTTTGAATCGTGCCAGATTCTTCAGACTAAAAGGTCCAGAATGATAGACCAATGTTGCACAGGGACGTCAATGTTCATCTATCCTTATCCGCAATATTTCAAGAAGAATCAGGAAATAATGACACTGAGGAAGAACTAAACATCATATTAGAAGTACTGCTGAAAACTACAGCCCCAAGTGACAGACAGACAGACAGACAGACAGATGAGACCCCTCCCATCTAGTAAAATTTACCCCATGTCTTAACACCAAGCTGCTTCTCCACCTCATTGGCTACCACTGGTGGGAGCAGTGAAAAATCAAGATATGAGATAGAAAGGAAGAAGAGGAAAATCAAAACAGGGTTACCACCATTGTCTTGTAATATTTAGTTATGTCCTTAATTGGATTATAAACAGGCCATGCTGGTAATCATGCAGGCTACCAAAATATCCACCTGTGGCAAAGCAGTAAATGAAAAATATGTTGCTTTCGAGATTGTGAGTATAACATGTCTGAATTTCAAATGCTTATTTGTTCCGCTGATCATCAATGGATGGTGGCAGGCAGTTGTTATACATGCAAAGCTGGAGATGGTTTAGAGACCATATAAAGTAAAGAGTCACTTGATTGCTGTTTTTATAGTGTTCTGAGATGTGCTTTTATTTTTGTAAACTGCCTTGAGCATTTAATGGAAAGGTGGCCTAGACATTTTCTAGATAAATAAAAATAAATCACAATTGACAGCACCACCTAGTGGCTGTCAGAGCATGTCCTAAATCTCAAGTAACCTGCAAAGTACTGAAAGGAGGACTGAACAGGTATACAGAGACCTCCCATTCCCAGCCCAGACTGTTCTGGCACTGCTTCTGCTTACCTAGATGGGATCCAAACCTAATTGCTATAATAATTCACTTCCAATAGTGTAATGTCTGATGATGAACGGATCCTATCCAAGTGGGGAGTGGGGACCCACTAAGCATAGGATATATTTTCCTGCACAAATGACATCCTATTCTCAAAGTTTTAGAAAGTTTGGATGGCACATTTATCAAATGCTTCTTATTAATGTTTTTTAAAAAGTGATTGCAGTATTCATGAGGTTATCTAAGGCAAAGGGTTATGGGAAAGCAACATTTCAGATGACAAAAATATGCTTGCTTCGTTCTGAAAAGTTAAGATGTCAACATTTGCCCCTAGGTGATTGTGAAAACAAGAACAGAATATCAACCAGACCAGAAGAACAAAGGAAAACTCAGAGTGCCCAAAATTGCTGAATTCACAGTCAGTTTCACTGATGGTGTAACAGAAAGATTAAAGGTAAGAAATGCTAATTGCCAGCGAGCTATGCACAGAGCTAATTATCACGGAATAATTAATAGCTGACATCTGGCTTGATTCTGATTTAAAAATAGCACAACTCTGTTCTTGATCCAGCAAGTCTGATTTAGCAGTCCTTCCCCACCAAGGAAGCTGAAAGGCGTTTGGCTTTCACAACAAAAGTCTGGAATTAGATTATTTTGTGAAAGAACATGAAATTAACTTTATTGTCCAGCTTCTGTGTGCTCGCAACTTCAACCCACGCGGCCAGCAAAAATATATTATGCTCCTTAAAAGGATCTAAAGGTAAGTAAGTTCATTCTATGTTTGACACAAAGCAGACTTTGAAATAAGCTTGCATTCTGATCCATCAATTACTTATGGATATACACATCCTGCTCTATCCTGCCCAGGGACCCCCCATTCAGTTTGCTAGTGGAAGAAGAACTGGGGGTGCAACAGATTGATCCTGTGCTTAACTGCAAAATGCTGATAGTGGTACAGGAATAGCTTTACATTATGGAGATGTTGCCTCTCCTTGTTCCAGAATTGTGACTGGGCACTTTTCCTGATGCTTGGGCAGCATCTATAACCATATCAAGTCTTTCACACTGCATTAGACTTGCCAGGTATAGCCTGGCAACTGGCAGGTAGACTCACCCACAGCAGACTTCATGACATCACCAGCAACATATTGACATCAATTCCTGTGCACATGGAAGTGATGCCAGCTGGGTTTGACCACAGAGTTCTGCTCAAATACAAGTGTCCCTGATGTTCCCTGGCAATGTACTGATGTCACTTCCAAGGCACAGGAAGTGACATCAGCATGTTGCCAGGCTGCTCATCCTTTCCCCAGTTTCCTGCCCTTTCCCCCCTTACCAACCAGCTGAGAGGTAGTGGAAAGATCTGGCTGGCAGCACGGGATCCCTTGCCACTATTGGGGGAATGGGAACCCTACACTGCATCAGTGGCTAGTAGCCAATATGGCTAAAGTGAATCTGCATGTCCAGTAACCTCTCACTGCCAATGCTGGAGGCAACACTGTGGGAGGACTTGGCCTCTCGCTCATGTTTGTTGGCCTACCAGTGCAACTGGCAGACCACTGTGTGAAACATTATGCAGGACTAGATGGACCATTGATCTGATCCAGCGAGGTACGTTCACAGATGACCCATTCCTGTGCATGCTAACTTGTAAGTAAGGCCCACTGTGTATAACACAACTTGCTCCCAAGTCTAAAGCAAATCGGGAAGTACCCCAAAGAAATGGTTTCGTTACAGTGGTCTAGAGCTACCATTGGTGGTTGTGTGTGGTAACTACTTTTCTCCCTATGGTGATCTTTCTAGTTGAGTTTGACTATAAGTGAACAGCCCTTTATTTCATATGTATCATGCCTTTCATGTAAGGACCTCATGGCAATCTGCATAGAGCTTATTTATTCCATTTTTTCCTTTGGGGTCCAACAGGTGTTCAACATGTTAGAATTCCAATCACCTACAAAATGCCAGAATAAAACAAAGGCTCCAACTGAATAAAGACATGTGTGGGGATGCTTTTGTTGTACACACATAGTCTGGTTTTAAAAAGTGGACACAGCAGGAAGCTTCTGGATTTTAGTAGGGGAGGGCATTTTGGGTTGCTGTGGCACCCCAAAATGGCATAAAACAATCCAGCAAGGTGGATGGGAAGCCTTAACAGATGAGCAGGTAGGAAGTGACAGACTGGAGCTGGTGTGGCAATAGAGTGGTGGGTGGGAGACAAGCCATAGGTTGTGATGGGAAGTAGGAAGTTGAGGTGAGAGGATGAAGCCAGAGACAATAAGGTGGAAGGGTTAGGGACATGGGATTTTGCCTCCTTCATGATTCCCATCTATACTAGTTTTCTATAATGACTGAGTGCTAGCGGTGTTGATGTATTCAGGAAATGTATTTGCTTTGGGCTATTTTCACTAAGTCATGCTGTTACAATGGCTAAGCAGAACTCAGCATTAGAATCTGTGATGCTGAACTGTGTTAAATAGGCCTTGCATCTTTCAGATGGCTCTGACAGAATGCACAGTATACCACTGTGTGAACCATTTACAAAGCAGATGTGGAAAAAATAGATGTACAATTTACAATAAGTAAACACACAGAGGAATAAATTATGTATTCTCCTCAGTATGTGAACGGCACAAGCACGGGCTAAGAAACAGAAGTGACTATGTCCACAATTACAGTATGAAGCGTCTCATCATCTACTTCAGATCTGGAATCCAGCTTCATGAGCCTCCCAATGCATAATGAGGGTTACCTTCTTTCTAGGCCTTCATTTTGATTGCAAAATGTACCAAGAATAACAGATAAGAACTTAAAGCTTAAAGCAGTGCAAATGTTTCCTTCATAGAACTATACTATTCTAAAATGCGTGAAGCATGTTATTTAAGAACAAAGCAACATGATTTGGATTCATTTTATGTCACTATGAGTTACCTTAATTTCCATGGCACTAACCTTCTTCCAACTCTTGAGTTTTCTCCTTTTTCAAACACAGTCTTCTCATTTCATCTCCTCATCCATCCATATGTGTCTTATCTAATAACACTAGCAAACTTCCGGCTGAGGAGAAGTAAGACTTCGGGCTAAAATCAATGCTGTATTAATTCGAATTTTTAAAGAATTCCACCCCCCCCCCTCCTTCCCTTCCTTATGAAGATATGGTAAGATCAACTGTGGTCCTTCCACTGCTTGACAGCCATTTTCTTTCTCCAAAGTCCATATGATTTCTATTCTCAACTTCTCAATGTCACTTATTAATCACCCATCATCGCAACTGAAAGTAGATAAGGCTGTAAACCTCTTCAGCCTGTTTTTCATAAAGCTCACATGTATCGTATTAAGTTTGCGGTATTATTTCCTGACCAAAATGAGTTGAGATAATAGATTATATTTTATTGCCTTCTGTACTGGATTTTTAAAATTGTTCTTCATTTTGATTCCAATGCATATTTTAGGCAAGTTATTAAATGTAGTCCCCTCTGGTTATGTGCGTATCTATTATCTGGAGCTGATGAAATCATCATGCATTTGTGTTTTTGTAGCAGGAAGGCAGAATAAATGCTTAACTGTTATTAGCTTAGTTTTTGGCATTGCTGAGGGCAGGGGAGGACTGAGCCATTATAAATGAGATCATCATATTTTCTGTTCCTGGGTGGATACTCTCTACAGGTCTCTAGTGAACAATGTGCTAGAAATTTCATTTTCACTTTCCTGCAATGGTACCGTAAAAAGTGAAGTGCTTATCTATACACACATATCATGTCTTCATCCTTTCTAGATTGTGTGGGATTTGGCTCTGTAGATATATTTGAGGCTAAATGTATCATCAGACTAAAATAAGAAGGCTGGTTTGGGTGAACAAAAAGAGTCCAAGCTCCTCTGGAGGAATCCTAGAAAAAAATGTTTTAGGAGATTTCTCGGATAAACTTTGTGTCGGGGTGATTTGCAATTAGGTAGGCATTTAGCTGTGCTCTTGTGCAAATTATAAGTGTTTCTCTACGGCCAGGGCGGCGGGCCTATTGAGGCCAGGTAGGCGGTGGCCGCTGGCACGGGGTGCCGGAGGGAGCGCCGGAGGAGGCTCGGCGGGCGGGAGCGCGTGCCACAAAGCACCAGCCTCCTATCCCTCCCAACCCGCGCCGCTGCCGCCGCCGCCAGCACAAGCCCCTGGCCAGGTGCAGCCACCGCGGGCAGGCATCTGCGGCGGCACAGGCAACCGAGCGGGAGAGCTCGGAGGCCGCCCGCCGCAGCAATCGGGCCGCTGGCGGCGCGTGCGCTCCCGTGATAACGTCACGTGTGACGTCATCACGCAGGCCGGTGCGCGCGCGCGCTTGTGCGCGCGTGGGGGCGCCCGGCTGGCCAGCCGCGAGCGAGGTAAACCCTTGCTCCGCCCCTGTCTACGGCTTATGTCAGAAAGATTCCTGGAGGGTTGCTTTTCTGGTATAGGCATTAGGAGATGAGAAATGAATTAAGTTTCTTTGGGGCTACCACTCACTAAAAATCAATGTTACCTTTTCAGTGGAAAAAATGCTCTAGTGATATGGCAAAGTAAACTTCTATCACTGGAGAATAGCAGCTGGTGTTCTGTATCATTATTATGTTTCACCTCTTCCTGATGAGCTATTGAAGCCATTTCTTGCTCTGCCTTGATGAATGATTGCCAGTCGCAGATGAGTATGTACTGCGGTAAAAAAAATTCTATAATGAAAAGCTAGATTCAGGCTTCTCTGAATTACACAGTGAAGAAAAGTTATTTACATTTACTTAGCTGCCTAATTCTCTATAGTTTCCCCCCCCCCTTTGTACATCTAACACAACTTACCCTGTGTTTTGATGTCATTATACTATGTTTCCTTGCCATCACTGACTTGTGTTGATAGAAATATACACTGTATAGACTATGATAAATATACAGTGTAAATGTAAAGGTATAAGGGCATGAGTTAAGTTCTAGTATATGTGTCACTGGAAGGGCTGCCATTTTTGGTGGCAGCCCTGTGTTTTTTCTAATGCTGCATTCTGCCATGTAAATGCCAGAAAGAATGTAGAACAATATGTAGGTTTTGCTGGTTGCCCTGCTTTACAGAAATTTAAAAACTAGATATGCTTAGCGGACAAAGATACTCTCTATTCTGTGCTATTGATTATATAATCTGTTGAATGGGCTAATAAATGACCACAAAGAAGCTGAAGTTGAACATGGAAGATTATGTAAATGCATCTGTCATCCATCCAGGATAGCACTGATCTTATCTCTTTAATTGAGGTAACATCTGTCAGGAACTGTTGTCCCTAGGCAACTGTTTTTTTTAATACTGTTTCTCTTGCTGAAATATTGTGCCATTTCTACAGCTTGTCACTTCTGAAATATGAGACTATATTTCCTTGTAGCTCAGCTCAATTACAGAGCATCCTGCAAGTTTGACCAATTATTCTTCAACCGCATGACTCATCCTATACATACATTATGACAAACATCTAAGCCGCTCTGTGTAGGTGGGGTACAAGAAAATGATGTTAAAATAACATTAAGGCCTAGCCACCAATGCACAAAAGTAATTTCTTTCCTTGTTGCTTTCTCGCCACAGAGAAGACATGTCAAAATGTTCTTGATATAGAAGTTTTACTCCTGCATTATAAGAATGTACTCAGGGAAGGCCCTCTAGAAAGTTTTCCCCCCTTTCTTAAAGATTTCATACAAGACAAGAATGCCAAAAATCTACTTACTGAGTTGGCTGAATGTACAGTGAACCCTTAAATAGATCATAGTTATTCACTTTGCATGTTATTACTAGGGATACTGACTTCAAGGAGGGGCCTCAGTCTGGAGTTCTCTAGGAATCACCATTGATCTCTACATTTAGATGTCTGGCAATTCACCCTTTTACCCGCTGGTGCTTCAAAGGTGGGGGGAGGGGAAGGGAATGCCAATATTGAGTTGGCATACAACATCGCTTCCTGTAATAGTCTCTCAATTTGAATAGTCTTTATTCAAAATACTATTTATATCCCACTTTTCTCCCCATTAGTAGGACTCAGAGTAGCTTACATTTATTAGAAACCAATAAAATCTCAATTCACAGTAATACAAAAAGGACTTTTGATTCATTTGTCATGAGCGGAAACTTGTTCTCATTCAGGTGGAACTTGTGGAGAGGCCTCAGTGGGGTATAATGTTGAAGACTCCACCCTCCAAAGCAATCATTTCCTCCAGGAGAACTGATCTCTGTAGTCTGGAGATCAGCTGTAATTCCAGAAGATCTCCAGGCTCCACCTCGAGTTTGGCAGGCCTACCCCTCATGATGCTTTTGTCGGTATCACATCCCCCCTGAGCAGGCTGTGGGGGGCTTTTCAAGCGTAAACATGAGAGGGGAGGAAAGGAAGTTGTGTTTCAATGAATGGAAATCCTTCTGAGTGTGGAGTGTGTATCCAAACTGGCTGGTTCAGAGCTGGGAGGCAGAGGCTGGTATCAGGGGTCGACACGGGCATGAACCAAAAAAAACTCTGAACCATGAGGCTTGTGGTCTGTGGATTTTCACGAACCAGGAACCATGAACTGGCACAGAACTGGGGCCAGTTACGAACCAGTTTGTGGTTCATGAGGTTTAAATACCCCTTTCTGGCCACTTAGCAGTGGCAGGGAAAGGGGCATTTAACAGTTTAAAGGGCCCCTTCCTGCCTTGCAGGCGGCAGGTCCCTTTAAACTATCAGCTGGCAGCCGGTAGGGGGATCCCCCCTTGCCCCATGCCAGCTGATAGTTTAAAGAGACCTACCAGTGGCAGGGCCCTTTAAACTGCCCAAACCCCAGCCCCTCCCACCCCCACCACCAGCCCCACACATACCTTCCTCTGCAGCACGCAGCATCCTGCCTCTCCTCCCGCGAGGGGCAGTAAGGCCATTTTTGGCCTCCTCCGTCCCTTTGTGGGCCCGCAGAGGAATGGAGGAGGCCAAAAACGGCCTTGCCACCCCCTCAAATGGAGCTTCCACAAACTGTGGTTTGCGGACCAGAAACCAGCCTGGTTTGTGCGTTTTTTTGGGTCATAGTTGGGTTTATGCCCATCTCTAATGAGGGGGGCTAATACAATAATAATGACATTGCAATGTTATAATGTCATTAAGTTTTCTTCATTAAAAAAGGGGCAATATAATGACAAGTTTAATTTGTGTTGTGGTTAAATCAATGTCTTTTAGGTTTTCAAAGATTAATTATGTATGCTTTGGGGGTAAAAAGTACTGTGTTTGACATTACTCTGTGCCAACACTGCACGTGTGCCATGTTGAGTTTACTTTTGCTTTCGTTTCTCTTTTCTTTTTGTTTCTTTCCCACTGATGGTTGTCATAACTTTGTAACATCGTAACATACTAACGTGACTGGGCATACATGGAAATTTAAAAAAGGGTGATGGTGATGTGGTGGCACCATGATGCTGACGGTGATGTCAACAATGATGTCCGCACCTCACCTCATTACCCTCTTTATTTCATGGTGATGTGGGATTAAAAGTGGTATGTGGAAAGATAGGTAGCCAAAATGAATTTGATCCTTGAAGAGCAAACACTCAAACAGAGAGGAGTAAATCACCCATGTGGAAATCACCCATTTCCTCACCCATTTCCTCTCCCTGCCCAGGGGCGGGGGGCTTTTTATTTTTGAAAAATTTGGTTCTAGAATATAGTTATATGATATCAACCTCTTGTTGTAACAATAGGGATAGCAGGTTCTCTGAATCTTAGCTTTCATTTAAAAATAGTAAATATCTAGTCCCTTCCCTTGTGGAAGGTCCCTTCCCTTGTGGCTAAAACATTTACTCTTTCTTTGATCAACCTATTTTTAGAATTGCTAGAAGTTATAAGCATTTAGTTTTTCATTTGTAGTCATCATGTTATATCAAAACTTCTGTTTAAATGCCTATCTTTCAAACATGCCATGGAATCCAGAATTCACTTCTTACAAGGCGAAAATGGGCTCCAACACAAGTTATTTTTTAAAAAAACAGAAGTAGAAAAAGACTGTCTGCTCTGAAACAGAGCAAAAGAAACAGAAATAGAAATCAATGGCTTTTCTGTTCTTAGATTAGGTTTCATCAAAGAAGCTGGCACTGGCAGCTTGATACCTAAACCAGCTTCTCCCTCGTATATGATGTTGCCCTACCAACCTTCTTCTGTAAGATGTTGTGGAACGCTGAGCCTCTACTTAAGTCATCCAAACTGGCAAAACTTATGTCAATTGTATAAGAAAAGAGTAGGGCTGTGTTTTTCAATGTTAAGTGTTCAGTGCAGCTCATTTATATAGAAATGGCTTCAGATGTTGATGACTGATAGTTAACTGATAATAAAATAACATAATGCCATGGCAACCGTCTCATTTTGTGCCAGCTATCTTTGGGATGCAGAGGTACTGCTGAAAAATCCTATTATATCCTGTAAAGTTACTGTTGCTTCAGGGGCAGAACACAGTCTAATGACCATGGATCTTTTCTTCCACTTAGTTCAAGGTAATTGTCAGCACAGCTGGGTCACTTAAGTGCAAGGCTCTGCTCTATGTTCAAACATTTCTTTATTCCAGGAAAACAAGGTACAAAGTGAAGGGTGGTTACTGATGTTGAAAGAGTGACTTGAGGGCAAAGGCCTACCAAAAAGCAGTAGATGTATATTCAGGCTGAAATGGTATCATTTGTGTATTGGAATTCTGTCCCTAAAGTGAATTGTGGAAAGGCCTCATTCCTTTGTGCCAACTCTTTTTTCTCCCTAGTCTAACTGAAAACCCATCTAGAGCCTTTTCTTAACTTATCTGTCATTCTGTCTTCTATTTTGTAGGTTCCGTGGGCATTTTTGGTCAATTTCTCTTTACCTTCATACAATATTTATCATGTACTGTCTGCAAAGAAGGAAATCAAGATGCAGAATTCAGTTCCCCACCTCCAACTGGGTGACGGCACTCTCAGTACTGACAGCACAATCTATTATATATTTACAGTACCCAATTTAGTGCAGTAATGATGGGTGCAGACCCAAATACTGAATGCAGAGATCCAAGCTCAGAAACCATGCGTGCAGCACTCTTTTGGACCTAAGGGTCCTTATGCAGCAGGGCATTGCTCTTGCTAAACTGAGGCATTTGTGTTTAACATTCAGATGCTAAATTTGCTTTTTCCTTTATATTCTACTCTTGCTTGGTAATCTTCTTACGTACAGGCTTCTGTGGCATATAGCGTGTGGGATGCTTTTATATTACTGAGGAAACAGAATGAAAACTGAGAACAGATGGGGTTAATCCATTCCTTCCTGAAAGTAATTTCGATCTACCATTTTATTTTTCTGGCTCTCCAGTGTACCTCCAGAAATGATCTAAGACATAAGAGAACTAGATTATTTCTTGACTAGGTTCCTTCTACTTGGACAGGACAGAAACGCTAACATAAATAAACGAAAATGCATGAACTGTGTCTAGAAATTCTTTCCCAGTTCTACCGGGGAGAATCCATTTTCAGTGACATAGCTAAAGAAAATGGATGAAAGTAACAGGCAAGCAGTTATTGAATGTATGTCAAGGTAAAGTTTATCTGTATTTATTAAACATCTTTCGAATACCACAGCCAAATCACAAAGATATTCAAAGGCTGAATTTTTCAAGTGTTATCCTACTTCCTCAGAACATTTAATTATATTTATTATAAAGCATCACAGCCAACAGAACACTAAACGGATTGAGCTGTTTTGCATGTAATGTCTTTAATTTGGATTTTATTTCTGCTGGCTAATGTGAGATGTTTTAATAATTGTTATTGTGAGTTTAAAGGAAGGCCTCTGAGGACAGAAGGAGTGGGGGCTGGATGGGTAAGTAGAGTGTGATATGTTTGGCCAGTTGCTGTACCCTAGGGGGCAGAGTGAACTGCAGTTTTTAGTCAATGGGGAGGGAAGAAGTTTTCAGTCAGTCTTTGGGTGTCTCAGAGATTGTATCTAAGGGCCAAGCTACAAGTGATGAATGACACTCGAATGGCAAGTGAACAGACTCACGTGTATTCCTCCCTGTTCACTTGTGCTCCACTTGCGCTCCACTTGATCACTACGTGATCACTACGTGATCACTACGTGATCAAGTGGAGCACAAGTGGAGCACAAGTGAATAGGGAGGAATACATGTGAGTCTGTTCACTTGCCGTTCAAGTGTCATTCGTCATTTGTAGCTTGGCAGAGTCTAAGAAAGGATTGATGTATTGTCGAAGAAGAGTCTCTCTACATGAGACATCTGACATATGAAGAACACGTGTTGGAAGATGCAATGTTAGCTGGGAAGGGTAGTTTAAAAAGACAGAGCCAGCAGCAGGGCAAAGGCTTTGCTATACACTACAGCTGTGTGAAGGGGCTGTGAAATGCCAGAAGGGAAACTTCAGTCCATTATAACCTCTCCAAGTCCAAGCCCGGCTCCAGAAGGCAGCTCCAGCCCATTTCCTTTCCTCACTGCCCTCTGGTTGCGTTCCCACACAGATTTAGACCAGAGAGGTGCAATTCTTCTGGGAGGTAAATATGAAATTAACAAATGCTCTGAGGAGCGATTTCTGCCAGCTCTGTCTTTTTAAACTACGCTTCCCGGCTAACATTGTATCTCTCTACACTTGATGAACACGTGCCGAGGCGTCTCGTGTAGAGAGACTCTAAGTTGGGTGTCTATGAACCTGGGTCAATTTTTGTATATCTGAGAGAAGGATTATTCTATCTAGGTCAGGCAAGCTACGAGGGAAGGCCTGAGACAATTTGTCTGCATGGGTGAGATGAGAGTGTATTCTGTTAGTGAAGATCTGTGTGGAAAATTACTCTCTGTGACTGAGTCTGTGAATATACTTTTAAGAAGATGTAATTTTTTTTGAAACCAAGATTAAGAACTATTCTGAAACCAAAACACATATCATAACTCTGTAAACTATCACTCTGATGTACGTACAAATAAATTCTACTTTTGTTTAAGAAAAAAAGATCCATTTTTTACCTCACAACCTCTCTCACATGCTGACTGTTTTGTCAAACTAAGATCTATAAGATTTCCTATATTACCACTTAAACTAAGGAGGTCTAAGGCAAAAGCATTTGGTGACAGTGAAAAGCTTTTGAGGCAGTCAGGGAAGTAGCAATATAAAAGTACATAAACATAAAAGGGAAACTGTTCTTGAGGTAAAAGCCTGGGTATGGTAGAGAACACCTGCAGCTCTGTGTGAGTGGAAAGTGTGTTTGGTTGTGACCAGGGCCCTCCTGAGTCATAAGTTGAAGATAATGTAAGGAGGAGCTGAATTGATGGTCCAAAGGTAAAGGTTTGAGCTGGTTTCTGTAAATATTCTCAGAGCAAAAAGATTTTCAACCGTGTTCTCATCTGACTGTGGGAGCTGAAGGAGATATGGGTCCTTTACAAACCTGATCTTTGATGGTGTTTAAATGGGAGCTGCAGAAATGCTGAGCTGTTTTGTAAGCTCCCTCCTGGATTTCCGGATATGAAACATTTGCCAGTCTGGCCCTTGGTAATTCTAATAATTTGAGTGATACTGTTATATGTTGTCTTGTCATAGGAGATACTGGGTCTCTTTGCAGTGGGACATGGACAGAGGCTGCTGCCTGGTTCTGCTTCTCTCTGTCAAATCACTCTCCTTGTACATGTATATGTTCACTTTCTCAAAGAAAAAAATCAGCTGTAATGATTGGCTGTGAAGCTGAGCCACTTGTGACTAGCCTTTCCTTAGACCCCAATCCATAGTGTGTTGGGGCTTTCAATTCACATTGCACTTAGGAAGGGGAAGGGGCAATGGAAGCACCACGAAGCACCAGATCTGTGCAGGATTATAATTAGGGTTCAGGAATAATAGAATCTGATAGGACGAGAGATGGTAGGTGGGTGACTTTGTCCTCTACTGGACACAGCATCTCTTCCAGATGAAATCCCATAGGGCTGCTTAATAGCATATTTTAATATAATTTAATTTCTTGGAAATTAAAAAAAGAAATCTCAATTGTTTTATGTTTATTATTAGATTTATATCCTGCTCTCCCTGCACACAAGGTCAGAGCGGCTCACAACAGGCGTATAAATATAAAATTTAAAATTACATATTAGACAAATAAAAACCAATAGAAGACTACCTAAATAAGATGCCATTGTATATACCAGAGGCTGTGATTAAACCATAAAATGCAGACAGCAGAAGCTGGAGCTGGTCAAACTCAGGGTTGCATGGTGGGGGAAGTAACCGCCAGAGAGTACATCGTCAGGCCTCAGCCATAGGCCCAGTGGAACTTCGCTGTCTTGCAGGCCCTGTGGAATTGTAATAGATCCCGCAGGGCCTAAGTTTCCATTGGGAGAGAGTTCCACCAGGCTAGAGCCAGGGCCAAGAAAGCCCTGGCCCTAGTTGAGCCCAGACAAATGTCCCTTGAATCAGGGACCACCAACAGCTTCTTGTCTGCTGAGTGTAAAGCTCTCCGGGGGAGAGGAGGTCCTGCATGTATGTCAGTCCCAGTTCATTAAGGCCTTTAAATGTCAAAACTAGAACCTTGAACCAGATCCAAAATTCAACTGGGAGCCAGTGTAGTTGGTGATGCACCAGGTGGCTGTTTGCCCTAAGCAGTGTCCCAGTGAGGACACACGCTGCTGTGTTCTGGACCAGTTGTAGTTTCCAGATCAGGCCCACAGGCAGCCCTGCATAGAGTGAATTGTAGTAGTCTAATCTTGAGGTGATTGTTGCATGGATCATCGTGGCTAGGTCGTGAGAGGAGAAATAGGGGGCAAGTTGCCTGACCTGCCATAGATGAAAAAATGCAGATCTGGCAACAGCCAAGATCTGGGCCTCCATCAGAAGTGTGGCATCAAGGTCATGCCCAGACTCTTCACCATCAATGCAAGCAGCAACTGTACTCCGTCTAGGGTTGGGAGGCTGGAGCACTCTATCCACTGTCCCATGACCCAGGTACAGGATCTCCATCTTCAGTGGGTTCCATTTCAGGTGCTTTTTTTCAACCAAGTCACCACAGCCTCCAGACCTCAGACCACGGTATCCAGCGTGACATCCAGTTGGCCATCCATCAACAGAAAGTAGTCATGGAGCAGAATAAAAGCTAAGGGTAGAACTGGCCAGGTGTCTGTCCTGGGAGAGAGTTCAATGCATTCTGCAGTACAACAGATGCCCTTAGATAGTTACGGTGTATTTAAGTCAAAGACTGAATCCAATTGAAGCTTTCAGCAGTAATTATTGTGTTCCCTGTCAGTTTCCTGAAGTTTAACATTTGTGCTTTTATCGAAGCATTTAATTTTCTTAATTTCTTCTTTGAAAGAATGTGGGCCTTTTCTGTATAATTTCGTATACTCTGGTTTCTCTTCAGATTGTATAAATCTTTTGCCTTTGTATAATTTCGCTCCACCCCCTTTAAGTTGTTCTGAAAAGCAATATAGACAGCAGTTATGATCGTGTGACCATGCAAGTCATCTGGATGGTCACTATTAACATTTTTGGACTTGATGGAGCCAGCTTGGTGTAGTGGTTAAGAGCACGGGACTCTAATCTTGAGAACCAGATTTGATTCCTCACTCCTCCACTTGAAGCCAGCTGGGTGACCTTGGGCTAGTCACAGTTCTCTGGAGCTCTCTCAGCCCCACCCACCTCACAGGGTGTTTTGTTGTGGGGATAATAATGACTTGCTTTATAAACTGCTCTGAATGGGTGTTAAGTCATCCTGAAGAGCGGTATATAAATTGAATGTTGTTGTTGTTATTATTCATCTGATCCAGAAAAACAGTTCTGATATTCCTTGTGTCCTTTATAGTATCTGAGACTGAATCATACCAAGCTTGGTAGACTTTTGAGATGATTGTTTCTTTCGCAGAGGATTGATAGACAAGTTGTGCTTTCACACAATGGTTGCTATATGTGGAGGAGAAGGATTCTCCCCCACTTCCTGGGCTGTTGGATCACTGGGCTTTTCCCTTTCCATGGCCATGAACCATCATACATTTATTTCAAATTTATGTAAGTTGTTGCCTGTTGGTTAAGACCTCTCCTGCCCAGAATTACTTTAATTCAATATTCAGGATCATGGGGAAGGAGGGGGGATGACTTGTATTGGAACTGCAGCATGAGGAGATCTTAAACCATGCCATGCGCTTGACCTGAAATGCCCCAGCCACTCTTTGTCCCAGCTGCTACTGGGTCAAAGATTTGGGCAAACAGCAGTTCCCAGGGCCATTCTGTTTTGGGAAAATGGTGCAGGGGGAGGCTTCTCCCCTGCCTTCCTTGTACAATGATCTAGATTCACATTGAGCCTCCATGTGGCAAAGAACAAATTAATAATAAAATAAGCAGGTGCTCCAGACACAGACAGAACTCCCTTTGTATTGTCTGTTTTAGCCCTGAGTTCTAAGGCGGTGATAAACTTCTACAAAGAAGGGTGCTGGTTTCTGTCCGTGTGGAATCCTGTCCTTTGTCCTAGATGCCCCTTTCCTTGCTCTGTACCTGCCTGCCTGTTCAGTCATATTTTCTTTACTTATTATTTTGCACATTCTGTGGCTAAGCTTAGCATTATCCTTAAAACTCAGGGCTTAAATCTTGCTCTGGCGAAGTCCTGTCTTAGAAAGCCAAGTGACTAAAGGAAAAAGAGGTAGTTGGCCTTCTTGAATCATCACTGACTTGGATGAAAGTAAACATATGGAATAGTTTAGTTGTGTGTGTAGCATGCCATCAAGTTGCAGGTGACTTATAGTGACCCTGTATGGTTTTCAAGGCAAGAGACAAACAGAGTTGGTTTGCCATTGTCTGCCTCTGCACAGCGATCCTGGTCTTCCTCGGTGGTCTCCCATCCACATGCTAACCCGAGCCAACCCTGTTTAGCTTCTGAGATCTGGCAGGATTGCGTTAGTGTAGACCTTCCAGGTCAGGGTATTATTTAATGCAGCATAAAAAGAAAGGACCTGTGGTAGGGCTATTACAAGCCTTTATCAGTGCACAAGGCTTTTGTGTGTGGAGGTGGCAATTTCAAAGGAATTAGAGAAATTTTCATAGCTCCTTTAGCAAGGTCAAGTTTTTCTGAGTTTTTTTTTGTCTCTTAATTCAAATATTAAAAATATGAATTCATAAATAACTAGGAACATCTTTAAAGTTCCCCTTACTCCTACATGTAACTTTACATATTCACTACTAGTGGTAGTTAAAGGACTTTTTTAAAACCCAGGATTATTTAAGGGGGATAGAGATATGAAAGATTCATGCTAAGCTAGGGGGCATTTCCAAGTGAGTGGAATCTGATCTCTGTGTGTGCCTGGGGCAGGGGGGGGGGGGTTCAAAATGTTCTGTTCTAAAACCAAGCTCTTATCCTTTAAATGGGCACATGAAACACACAAGCGTTCCTGATATATTTTTTAAAAAAATTCTAGGTGGAGTAAACCAGTGCACCAGGTGGGGAAATGTATTTATTGCTTTCAACATGGCTAGAGCCACGGCCTGGGGTCCTGAGCTGAACCTGTTTGGATGAATAACATTCAAGGACAAAGTCAAAATTCAGAACATGGACAAAATTCAAGACCATCTGTTGTGATTTTTTTCTAGCCTCCTGCTGCATGGAGGGGGGAAAAAGAGCATGTGGAAAGCTGATTCCTGTCCCCCCCCCCACCCCAAAGTCCGGCTGGAATTATTGCAAGGAGTCTTCAGAAAAACCCCACGTTAAATAAATTCCTCTCACTGATTGTCATGGTGCATCTTGGTCTGTTTTCTGCCTTGGAACACTTCATAGTCTGGACAGGGGGACTAATTTGATTGAAGTGTTTGGGGACGGAGGCGGCTGCCTCTGTGCAGTGGACTGGACCAGACAGCCTTCAGGTGCCTTCCGGCCCAATGCACCTATACTAATGTATCCTATGTGAGAGGAACCAGTGTACCAGGTGTGAAAACTGCTGTTCTGATAGTTTTATTTCATGACCCATGATGGCATATGCGTAGACAAAGCACATTTCATTACTTCAGCTTCCTCAAAAAGAAAATACACACACTGATTTCTAAAAGGCCCCTTAAAAAACAAAAGTGCTGCCTTTGATTTTATTTCAAGTGAAAAGTTCATTGACTTTGGTTGGAGAAATTATTTCTGTGTTTATTTATAAACAAGTGTCAGTCATTCTTGGGATCTCACTATTGAGACCTTCCTTCAGAGGGATGTGGTGGTGTTAAATGTCTGAGCTGCTTGCAAAACTGAAAAGTGAAAAAGTGATCTAAGGACCAAACCTTAGCTTTGGCTTTGTTAACCAGTATAGTGAAGTGAGTCTGAAAGGGCAATCTATGCTTTGATCCTTTTGTGTATTTCTTCAAGAGTGTATATTGCAATCAAAATGAAGGCGGAGTAAGAAGTAATGGAGCAGCCCAGTTAAAGTAGGGTTGCCAGTTTCAGCTTGGGGAATTCCTGTAGATTTGGGAGTTGTGCATGGGGAGGATGAAATTTGGGGAGGTAAAGGAGCAGGGATGTGATGCCATAGAGTCCACCCTCCGAAGAGGACTTTACCTGGATGTAGGGTTGCCATCTCTAGGTGGGGCCTGAATTTCTCCTGGTATTACAAATTATATCCAGACTACGTAGATCAGTTCCCTTGGAGAAGATGGCAGCTTTGAAGGCTGGACTTTATGGCATCACATCCCCACTGAACTCCCTCCTCTCCCCAAACTCTGTCTTTCTGAGGCAGTTCTCTCAAATCTTTGGGGATTTATCAAGCCGGAGTTGGCAACCCTACCTCCAGGGGAATGGATCTTTCTAGTCTGGAGAACAGTTGTCTTTCTGGGACAATGCCATGTTGAGGGTGGTAATCCTAAACAAAACACATATTTATATGTGAAACAGCAAAAATTCATTTAATTTAGGGATCTGCCCTTGTTGCAGATCTGAACCCTTTGCCATTCTCTGCCATGTGGAATTTTTTTCCTTAGGAAACAAGGCCAAATTTGAACGCACCTTTATGGTGTAGGAGCTACTGTGCTGTTCTGCCGTTCACAGAGTGCCTTGTAAAGAAACATCCTGCAGGTAGGATGATAGTTGCTTTCCAAGCCACCATAAACCCACATGGTGTACAAATAGTGTTGGTATGGGAAAGTTGGAAAAGGGAGATGGTGCAAAAGGGGGATGTACCAGCTGTATCTTCTGAACAGTCTGTTGCTGCAAGCTTCTGGGTCACTGACAGCCAAAGGCCCATTCTGAAGATGTCCCATTGTTGCTGGATTTTCCTTCCATTGCTGAACAGCTAAACTGTACTGTTAGCTTGGACATAACTGATCACTTTCCAATCTGGAGGTAGAGAGAAGGAGAAGCTAGACGTAATGCAGGGCCCCACTTCCTCCTAATTGGCATTTTAAGAGCTGATCATTAGATTAGTTAGATAGATTAGTAAGATCTTTAGTTTAGCTGTTGGGCAAACTATGTTCAAATGGTCAAACTAAAGTCAGAATACAGCAGGAGTGCTCTGCTTCCAGATAGTCTTCAAAGGTAAACAATACTTTTGTGTTTTGGAGATCTTTGAGAAGAAGCTACATGCCCAAGCCCTATAAGGGACAGAAGTTTGGAGTTTTCAAGAAGGTAGTAGGTTGGAATTATTTCAAAATAAGCTCTTTAAAACTATTCTGGGAACCTCACAGAGTCCTCCAATTGCTTTTTTTGGAGAGCAGAGACTAGTGTCATAGTTCTATGAGCTAAATATGTACCTTTTAAATTATGGTTAAAAAAAACTTATTTCCGTGCTAGAAAGCAGACTTCCTAAATCATGCTTTAAGGAGGCTTTTTTCACATACTAAACAAACTTGGCTTCCAATGCAGGAATTCCATGGATCTTCCCATTTTTCCTAGCTTTGAAGACAGGTCTGGCTATGTCAGAGTTTAAATAAAGAGTTTATGAAATCTCCACCTAGCATGATATGGCTCTAGTGGGTAGCAGTACAACTATATACTGACATGCAGTTTTTCTTGTTCAACTCAGTTATTACCCTCTATGAAAAGATCTATCTTTTTAAAGGTTTAACTTGGTGGTAGTTTTCATTTTGAAAGGCAAATTTATTATTTTTTAATTTATTCAAAAAACATATGTCACCTCTACAGAACCTTGGTCCGGCATACCTATGGGAATCAACAGCAGCCCGTACATGGTCTTTCTCTGTGGTGGCCCCTGTGGAACGGCCTGCCTGAGGAGGTCAGGAGAGCCCCGGGTCTCCTAGCTTTCTGCAAATGAGACAAAACTGAATTATTCAAAAAGGCTTTTGTATTGTAGGGAGGGGGTGCTTTGCTAATGAGTTAGTGAGAAAGGCAGACTATAAATGACATAAATAATAATAATAAAAAGCAACCACCATAAAATTATCAATATTAAAATAGCCATAAACAGCAATAAAAAAACAGAATATTTCACTTTAAAAGCCTAGGTAAGGTGAAATGTTTTGGCTTGGCACCTAAAGGACAGTAAACTAGGTACCTGGCAAGCTCTAAGGGAGAGGACATTCTAAAGGCAAAGTGCCACCGTTGAAAATCTCTGCACTCTGGTTGCTACCTACCTCACCTCTGCAGGTGGGGGTACTTTGGAATAAAAGTATGGGCGGAAGCAGCCCTTCAAGAGCCCAGGCCACAAGCCTTTAAGGCATTTAAAGTAAGAGTCACCACTTTGAATTCTGTCTGGAAACTGATTGAGGGCTAGATCTTTCAGTGGGGTGTGATATGATCCCTGTATCCAGCCCACAACAATAACCTGCCATATTTTGGACCAAATGAACTTTTCAAACAGTTCAAAGGTATACTCCAGTAAATCACATAGTAATCTGACATTGATGATCAGAGAATGGATTACCAGGGCCAGACCTGCTTTCTGAAGATTGGATGTTGCTGGCATATTATCCAAAGCTAATAAAAGGCATTACATGTTAGAGAGACTCAAGCTTCCATGTGCTGTCCAATTTTGCCTCTGTGTTAAGGAGAAACTGAGGATTTCATTCACTCCTTTTAAAAATGTCCTATTGATATGTCAGCTAGGAATATGTTTCTCCCACAAATGTTGTTAGGGAAAGAAACGTGGTCTGATCTTTAAAAGCCTGGCTTGCTATTGGCTAGTAAGCAGCCAAAAATAGAAACTCAGTTGACAGCCCATGCTTGAGCCTTTTAAAGATCCTGTGTGCCTTTTGTAAAATCCCACATCGTCAGCTGTTTTCCTGATTCTTTTAATGAAAACCAAGTCAATTGCTTATTCCACCCCCCCCCCCCCCCCCCCCGTGTGTTGCTCTCTTTTGTTCTGGCCAATAGCTGATGGAAATCAGCTAGTTGGATTAGATTAGTACTTGGCATGAAATGTCTGAGTATTGAATACAGTAACTGGGATCCTTTATACACTAGAATTTCACACTAGCAGCAGGCATTTATTTTAAAACAAATACATCTATGAATAGAAACTATCATCTTCGAAAGGTTTCTTTTTTTTACTACCATAAAAGCCCCCAAAAATGAGCTTGGTAAAGTAATTGAATATGAAATCCTTGGGTTTCTGAGAGGGAATACGCCAGAGACCAGGTATCAGTACACGTGCTCCATTTGTGGCCATGAAGGATTTCAGTATCACTGGATATTTCATTTGTTACTTGCATCCACTGCTTTGTTTTAAAGGGGCTTTTCAACCTTGAGGTTTTTTAATGCAAAATCCCACATGTAATGAGAATGGCAATGTGCCATAGATGAAATATGATAGGAAGTTATGAGATGTCACTTATGAAAGGTCGGCAGCTGGATGATGTGCCCCTGTACAGTAATCCCATTAATTGAATCACCTACTCAGATTAGTGATTTGAAAGGCAAGTCAGTTCCCATTTTTCTCAACACACATGCTTTCCTTTTCCTGATAGTCCAGTCAGCATAACTGTTCTGTGTGCTAGGGATTAATTGGGAATGGTGGTTGGAAATGAAGGATCTCTTTCTTCATGGTTTAATTGCTAGAAAAGCAACAGCAATACACCAGTGGAAGGCACAGACAGTAGTAGAACTTCTTCACTTTCCCTTCTTCTGGCAAGCATTTTTGATCCCAGGAAAGTTGATTTCTGAGTTCATGGGACCCGTGGAGGAACAGCCATGTGGACCAGTTAGCTATAATGAAAAGGGGAAATGGAGTGAAATTTCCATCCCTCTCTGTTTCATCAGCAGGGCTCTGCTGGCAGAAAAGACAAGAAGGGTGATTGTGCTTCTTTACATATTCTCACTGCAGCATCCTTGCCCATGTGGCTGTTACTTCATGTGGTCCCCAGAACCTGGAAATCAACTCTCAGGGCCAGGAATGGCTGTTCAGGGTAGGGAAAGCAGAGAAGATCTGCAATTTTTGTGTAAGCGGATTACTGGATCCAACCAAACAGTTGCTTTCCCAGAAAGCAACACCAGTCCCAAGTACTAGGCAAAACTTAGATTGTAGTTCCCATTAAATACTAAGGGTATACAGCATTCATATTTACATTCACCACTTACATGTGTTGCACAGAGACAGAATACTTTACTGAAGGGCAGAGCCGGTGCCAGAGTTTCTGGCACCTGAGGCAGGGGGTGGCTTCAAGGCTGTTGCTGATCCCACATACAAAGCTCACACGCACCCGGACTGCGTGATGACATCACTGTGTGTGATGTCATCACGCAGCATGCTGCTGTGAGCTGGCCCCAGCTGTGTGCAGGTGGCAGCGGCAGCATGGGGCAACTGAATGGGAGGGCTGGGAGACTGCCCACTCAGACTGCCCCATGCTGCTGCTGCCAGCACACGCTCCCACCCGGGCACAGCAGCTGTGGGCCAGGCGTGGCAGGTGGCCGGGGTGGTGTGCAGGTGGCTTCCCAGCCCTCCTGCTGCTGCCGCCAGCTCCGTGGCGCACGCCTCCATCCCTGGCGCCCCCTCCAGCACCTCAGCACTCAAGGCGGCTGCCAGATCCGCCTCCATGGATGCGCTGGCCCTGCTGAAGGGGTTCAGCTGTAACAGCAACACAAAGCCTCCCTCATAATCTCACCCAGTTTAGCTCTTACTTTCTTTATATTTACAGTTGTGCAATAGAAATAACACTTAATGCATGGCAAAAACCAAGGTGCTATGGCCTCTTAGAAGTCTGGCCGTCACATCCAGATAGTGCACAGATAAACTCTTGCATGCAATTCAAAAACTATTTTATCTATCAGGACTACAAAGCAGACACAATGAAGCCCTGACGCTTCTTCCCTTTTGCTCAGTGTGTTACACATCACAAGATTTACTCTTCAGACTAAAGAGAAAGGCTAGGACATTTGTCTTAATGGCCAATCAGATGAGATTGGCCGTCGTCACATGGCCCCTTATTTCATCAGTTTTGCACTAGAAATAATTTCCTCTGTTATCGTTATCAGAACAGATTCTCCCATCTTTTATATATATATAAAAGGGGTGACCAAGACGGGCAATGAAGCAGAGAATCAACAGCTACTTGGCACTAAAATTTTAGAGGAAATGTCAGTGTACTCAGTTGGTGTAAACTGCTTCATTTGTTCTTGAATGGCAGAATATCGCAATAGTGCTATAAGGCTTACGTTTAAAAAAATTACTTGGAGGCTTAATTGCGGGTTGCACTGGAGCTTGTGGGAGTGTGGGGCGGGAGTATCAGCATTAGGTGGGACAGATGATCAGGGAAGTGAGCGCTTTGGCATTGCAAAGCATTCACAATCGATCCAGGGCATTCACTTGGAAGTAGATGAGGACGACATAAAGAGTCACAAAGCGTGATTTGGGGAGAATGGTGAAATCGCAACAGAACCGGAATAAGGTGAGCATTCAGCGGGAGATGGCACTAGTTTGGCGCTAAATTTATGGCTGTGTGACGACGGCCATTGTTCAGTAAGATTGCAGGATCTGTGGATGATCATGTGGTTTTAACTGTGTGACTTCTCTGTGGATATCAGTGATTTCCTGTTATGTCAGAAACCCTCCTGGAAGGTCTGTGTGTATGGGGATAACCAGTTGGTTGATAACTAACAGATACAAATTCTGATTAGTTTGGAGGCTGCTTTTCAGGCTTATTATACCATAATGTGATTGCGGCTGCTTTATCTTTGGTCCACAAGCAGAGATGCTAACAATCCTGGGAAGCAGAACCTGAATCCTAGTTTTGCAATGAGTATTCATTCTCAAGTACAAAATTGAGATAGAGGCCCTTCGTTCTCAGAACAGAAATTACTTCAGTGGGCCAGGTTAGAAGGGAATGCAGACATTCCTTATATGTGAATAAGAGAAGTTTATCATTTACATTTGCTAGAATTAATGAAAGCTCCAAGGTCCTGTTCTTGGCTACCACAAGGCTGATTCGTGGAAGGTCTTCCTGCCCTCAGCACAGAGGAGACCCAGGAATGAGTTACATGGCAGTGGCTGATTAAACCAAGAATTAAACAACTGTGCTTGCACGAGCCCCTTGCTCCTCCCTGTGGGCATGATTTAGTGGCTAAACCTCAGGTTAGAATCCCTGCTTGTATTGAGAAAGGAAACACCAGTGCAATGAGGCACCTACATTTGGATATCGTGGTGAACTGGAGCTTGATCAAGCTGCAAAGTTTTGCATCAAACCCTGCACATGAAGAGAAGTAGGAGAAGTGAAGGGTGCATGAGATCACAGCAGTTGGAGTCTGATTGAAACTTATGATGTCTGAATGCAGCACAAATATCTGCAGATCCTTATGATTTTTACAAAACATGGTGCTATTGCAATGCAAGTCACCTTACGTAATATGTGATAATGAATCAAAGGAAGGCAGAGTTCAGTTATTCTGTTGCTATTTGCTAACTTAATTACTCTAGATTCTTTCATGCTTGAATGATATGGATGAATATCCCAAGGTTAAAAAAAAGAGATGTATGTCAAACAGATAATTGTTAATACTGAGACTTTTAAAGAATCCACAGCATTTTAAGATTTCTGTAGTGTTTGCAAAATGAATTGTCATTCTCGTTTGTTTGTTGAAGACTTAGGAGTTGATAATGAAATATGTCACATAGCTGTGACTTGGCACCACAAACATTTTCAGACATCGAATCCATTACGGCTCTAACAGCCACTAGAAATGATATTACTTGATGGAAATTGACCAGTCTAATTGAGCCAGCTACTTATTGCACAGGCAATTTAATTATTTGACAAATTGCTTGGAAAGATGGTATGGTCGCATACTCTGTACTTTTCCTACACTATCAAGAAAGTCAGACTGGGGAATTTGCACCAAGGATCTTACCTTAGTAGGTGACCGCTTCCTTATTCCTAATAACAAGACATGTAGAGTATAACCACAGTGTCAAGGGAGAGTTATCTGATATATTCTTAAATTCCAGGCAAGCAGGAAAGTCAGAAGGGCATGCTTTAGAGTAGAAGAACATATCAGAGAACAAGTGCACAGTGAGAACTACTTGTAGAAAGGTCTTAAGCATGGGCCTCACTGAGAGCCTGTAGTATGTTCCACTGATGACCAACTTCTGGGATTGGTTTCTAGGATTGGTTATTGGTGCTAAGATTTTTCTAAATGTGGATGGGTTTCCCTGGAGAAATATAGAGGGTTGCAATAAAAGGAATTCCTCTCTGATGTATCCCTGTGATTGCCTTATATATGGAGAATGTAGTATATAAATTAAACCAAACTTGAGATTTGCCTGCCCTTTCCCTTATTGTGAGTCCTCCTTTTTATCACCATCTCCATACTGAGAGTCTAGAGATGGAAGGTGAGCAATTTTGGTGAGAAGGAACAGCAGATCATTGTATGATGATTCATGCCAGAGCAGGAGTATGTACAGGGATAAGTCCATTAAAAGATGGTCCATAAGATAGGTCCACCCCTAATATTTTTAGGGGGACATGGAACAGGCCTAGAAATAATATGGTATGTATTAACTGTACTGTATAGCACAGGGCAGATTCTCCAACTTTGTTACCTGCATCCAAATGGGGGTTCAGAGTACCTAGCTCAGGGTTCCCCATGGAGCTCCTTTTGAACTGAGGCCAAATCACTCCAAAGTTTGGGCCCAGTTTGGAAGAGGCGCATTTCAACATCATCAAGCTCCTTTCAGTAGCTTTCCTAACCATCAGTTGCTCATTCTCAACATATCTTTTGGGTATAGGGGACTGGTAGCAGAGAATTCTGCACATCCGTGTTACATACTGGTGTCATTGAGATGCTAGGAAACAATTTCCATGGTTTCCAGAGTCCTACGAACAAATGTTGGAGCATCCATAGATGTTGGGAATCATGAGAAATGTAGGTACCAATGAATTCCACTGTCTCCACTGATGCCAAGAAGCACAGGGAAACATAGCTTCCCTGTGCTTCTGAGTGTCAGTAGATACTCCTGCACATACATACAGTAATATCCAGCTCTTAGGGATGAAGCCGGCATTAACCCTCTTTGAATGGTACCTAGATAAATTTGGAGGAAGGCAGTAGTAGAAGTATTCACGAAGGATGCAAGTGAAAGTTGGTGTCAGGGTAGTGAATAATGGGTGGGGATGCTTGAACCCTTGCCAGTTTGGCTCAATTACCCTTTACCACTGGTGATCAGGTAGCTGACTAATCAATGGGCTGTTTGGCAATTGTGTATTCATGGGATTGGGCTATTTGCAGCCTTCAGATACTGACTCTGAGCTAATGAGGGATCAGCAGGGAGTCAACTTCTGATCTCCTGTTGAGGAGATTTTGTGCTGGTTGTTTCGGGGGCGGGGGGATCAGGCACTGACTCCCAGCTAATTTCTCATCTCCCATCCTGTAAACTGCTGCGACCCTGACTTGCTGAAATGCAGCAAACTGAGGTGGAACGAGGGAGATGATAAGAAGCCCAGCTGATTTCCCTTCTCCATGTACCCCACTCTCAGCTTGGGTTGTAAGGGCTTTTTCTCCTCTTTCTTTTGCAGCACAGACAGTAATAGCATTGCTTCTATCCTCACCCAGCTTGGAGGGGAGGGAAAAGCTCCCTTTTGCAATTTCACTCTGTAGCTATTTTGCTGAAAGGTGTGGTGGATAAGAACTCGACTCCCAGATGATTCCCCCATTCAGTTGTGAGTTGCTTCTGATTAACATGCAGCTGTTTGAGTTGCTTGATGCAAACCCTGCTTGGCTCACAGTCTGAGTGTCAAATGGAGTAAGTTTGTTGGCCAGAAATATTCACTGAGAAATGTATATTATCCCTGGCAATGGATAATATAATGGATAATGGATGTTCTTCTCCAGAACTAATTCTGAATCTGATTTGAACTTAAATGGGTGGATTGAAGGCTGGAAAAACACAGCTACAAACTGAACACTGAAAACATAACATTCAGCAATTAGTGGGGGAGTATTTCTGCTCAATGACTAGATTTGCCTTACCCTCTCAGCAGGAGCGGGGGGGACCTGGCATTTACTGGGGGTGATCTCCTCTTGCACGCCCATGGTTCATGTGAGCTCCCAGCAGACACCAATTTGGGCCCCTGTGAAGTATGGGAGATGCCTGCTGCTGGGCACGATGACGTCACTTGAGGAAGTGATGTCATCATGCCTGTGCTCTTCAATGTAATGCCACACACATTTTCCTGAGAAACTAGGACTTTGCTCCCCTCGTTTGTAACTCTGGATATAAATCTTTCTGCCAGCTGAATTTATCACTTGGTGTATCCAAGAAACTGGGTGATGTCTTATGAAAGTATATGCTACAATAAATTAATATTTAAGGTGTCAAAAAAATCTTTGTCATTTTGGATTTTGGCTGCAGCTGACTAAGTTGGCTATCCCTCTGGAATCCATCACTAACAATTTTTCAGTGGTATTCAATCTCCTACAAACACTAGTCACCCTGACTGATGGTGACAGTCTGCTTGAAGTTATGAAGGCCACCAATTGCAAATTAGATCCTTGCCCATCAAGGCTGATTAGCTCTTGCCAGGAGGAATAGAAAGTGCCATTGGATGGGATAATTAACAACTCTTTGCTGGAGAATAGATCCTCTCAGGCATTTAAAGAAGCAGTGATTCAGCCTCTATTGAAAGAAATCTTACTTAGACAAGAAAGAATTGGTTAATTATGACTGGATTTCAGTCTCCGTCTTGGGGGAAAGAGTAGAGGGGATGATTGAGCATGTGGTGGAAGAACTTACTTGACTTATCTGTATGGGGTGGGACATATGAGATGTGGAGGTGTGATTGAGTTTACAGCCATATTAAAGAAGCAGGGGGTCCAGCTGCCAAAAGCATCTTTTCCCCATTACGTTTTGTTCATGGACTGGGATCCATTGATTTAGTCACACTGATAGATGCTTCTGCAACTTCCAGGCTGGACTACTGCAACTTACATTTAGCAAGCATTAAGTGCACATGTAGGTCCCCACCCCTGGGCCATTTCAGGTCCAGTGAGACAGAGAAGAAAAGGGTAGAGGTTAGGATGCTGGAAGAAGCAATAGCAGAGATGGAGAAGTGTAGGGGGGATTTGAGAGGTGAGAGAAAAGTTATGACAACCCTGCTTGTTGTTTAGATGCAGTTGAGGCAAAAGGGAGGGGAAAGTCATAGCTACAGGAGTGCTGATTTGGCCATATGAAGCTTTGGCTGTGAAATGTACTGTTTGTGCTCAAGATCAACAATGCACACAATGTTCTCTGTGTTCAGATTGTACTGCCTCAGACAGAACATCTTTTTGCCCCTTTGACAGTCCCAGAAGGTCTTTTGGGTTCTCCTTGATCAATTCTCAGACCAGTCCCTGTAGAGCTCATTCAGGGATCACATTTCACATTAACCATCAGCTTTCCAGGTGCTGGGGCGTCCTTGGTACAGCACAACCTGGTGATACTATTGAGCTGTCAGCTTTGTTTGTAATTGATGGTATTCTATTTACTCAAGCGCTGAATGGATTGTTTTCTGGGGTTTTTTTGCCTATATACTAGATGCCAGCCATGATCAATTTGCTCAATTTATATATGCCAGAATGCAAGGAAATTAGTCACTTCATAACTTGCCTGTTGTGATTGTCAAGAAGCTGACCCTCTCCTGCCTGTTTCTTGGCTTTTCTAAATCTTTGTTTCAGGCTCTGGTCCTGGTCAGGTTGCAGGAAAAGAAATCTCTGGAAAATTAGTTGTGCTTTGAGCTAGCAATTCTCAGAGATATAAGATGAACTACAGGTGTGAGTGACATCATGGGATCCGAGGGCTTCAAGGCCATATCCCAGAATGGGAGGCTCTCTACTGCATACCGTCTAATTAGTGCAAAGAACACTGGAAGGGCCAAGTTGCTCTGACTGCGAACACGTCCCAGCTGCAGAGAGATGTGGCCACACGTCCTAGTAAGACCCCTCATTGGTTAAGCAGGATCAGGCCACGCTGCAGGCTGCCTGGCATAAAGCAAGGGTATCATTCTATTCTGTGAGCTGTTTGCTGATACTAGCTGCTTACACTCCATCTTGTGCTTTTGGACCTTTTTGTTAGGCTCTGTGGTTTGACCTGACAAGGTAACATCTGTATTAGGGAACTAAAACCTGCACAGTATTTTAGGGGAGTTATTTTGCTTTGATTATTTTCTTTCTTGTCTTGTACACATTCTATAATTGTAATATTTTGCACTATTCTTAATAAACTTAATTAATTATCCTTCTGTGGTGTTATTTAGGTTTTGGGGCTTCAATCTAAAACCAGTGGCTGGCCTAATGTGAGTACAGCTACCAAGTAATTTGTGGAACTCAGCCTGCAGCACCCAACCCTGTAGAGCTGCAGACTTTGCTCCTCAGTCTCTAATTTTAGGGTTAGTTAAGAGGCATTGATGGGAGCAACCATTGACCTGGGAGGTGAGGGTCCCCCCTCCCCAGTATTAAGATTTCGCTCTTGACCCTGATTCCAAACCCCTCAAGGACTCAGGGGGGTGGGTGGGCAGTGACAATGATCCTTTTAGGGATGCCAGTCCCCCCAGTGGGGGCAGGGGATCCCTGGCTGTAAGCCTCTGCCTCCTGCCACCACTTACTTGGCCGGTGGCGGGAAAAGGCTCAAGGAACAGACCCTGGAGACAAAATACCTCAGCAGGCACACTCCTGACAGCACACGACACTTCCAGGAGTGACGTCATTTTCCTAACCTTGGGAATGCTTCCATACGGTTAGCACAAATGGGCAGATTCGTAAGGAATCAGCCCTGCTTGAAGCACAGGAGCATTCCCATGGCCAGTGCAATGACGTTACTCCTGGAAGTGACCTAGTTGTACCCCACCAGGAACACCTCCCAGGTAAGTGCCAGGTCCATTCCCCACCCCCCTGCAGGGAGGGTAAGGGGACCTGACAGTCCTAGATACTTTTCCAAATCAGTTTGCTGTCTCCATATGTAGTGGCAAATGCAGAAGACAATTGTGAGTTTAAGGAGTTAGTATGCTACAGTTCCTCCTCCTTGTGCTCAGGGGGCTAAATATTCTGCTTTGGCAATATAAAATATTTTTCTCTTTTAAAATCATGTTTCCATCTTACCATCCACCTTATCTGATCACAATGTCCTGTCATTGTGTTGGGGAGTTGGATGTTTGGGAGTTAAACCATGCACCTGGTATGGGGGTCTTCTCGATTGGCCTTGAATACGTTACTCCTCTCCATGGCCAGCTAGGGGGAAACAAGTGCACAGCTGCAGCTAGCCACCTTCTGTACAGGCTCAGAGAACCCCTACACAGCAGAACCCCAGTTCAGGCAGAACTACTGCGCTTTGCAACTGACCTGAACCGGAGGTCTGCCTCTTGTCACTTCTCAGGTTTCTCAACAGCAGTATAAGGGCATCAGCATATTCTCGGTTCTGTCCTTAATTATCTTTTTAAATTAATTTAATAGATGATTATTCTTGTATTATATGTTATTGCCACCTGCCTTTGGCCCTGACTGTGTCAAGAGAACAGGGGGGGTTATATAAATTTTCTAAACAAATCACTGTAGGAGGACACTTGTTATGATTTCTAGTTAAGCAAAGGGTTAAAAACAAATATTTATAGATTCCTAAAGAGGCTTCTAGCTCTTGCTGAAGTTCAAAGATGATAGGTATTTAGATTACCAGCATCGTGTGAAAGCAGGAGGAGAAAATGAGACAGTCGGGTTTCTTGGCCCTCAAGAGCAACCCGGGCCCCAGGGAATTTTGCATCCATAGTCCACCCTCCCCCACCCAAGATACCCTGGTCTTTTCCTTCCCATGCCTGTACCTGATGCATGCTTGGCAACACAGAGATTTCTGCCATTGTGTCACGAGATGAGAGTCAAGGGTATGGCAACCCTAAACCTCCCTGTACAGGTTGGGGGCGGGGGGTTCCAGGCAGTAAAGGGCAGTCACCACGTGCCACCTGTCTAACCTCTAATTTTAAGGCAGAGAGCTCGGATCCAAATCCTCGCAAGGTCCCCTCTTTCCTCTTCTAGAGGCTCCACCAGACAGGCAGCCTGTTCCTTCTTTTTCTTCCTCTTACCCAGCTACAGCCCAGGATTATTGAGGAAAGGGAACTTAGAGTTTACTTTCCTTTTATATGTTGCCACAATTCCATTTAACGTGACTAGAGCGTTTGAGGTCTGTGTGTGTGATATTTTTCCTTGGCCAATGACTTCAAGCCAGCCAGGATTAAACACAACAAAATTTATTTACAAGATGGAATATAGGAATGAATGGTTTTAAACTCATAAATATACTGGGGTTAAACGGGGACCATTTCAATGTAACAGAACAGGTTTGTAATTAGCCAGCAATATCTGCTGCCTTCTGTCAGCTGCTCCCAAAAACCTTCTCTCCTTTCACTCTCTCCAACAGACTCCAACCGTCACTGGCCCAGCACCCCACTGGCTGTCATTGATTGTTTCTCAGGAGAGGCAGAGCTTGAGCCCATCCTGTCCATCACAAAGGTCTTGGTCAGATCCTATGAACAATTTCTGTGTGCAATAGATAGTCTTTGCCACAGAATGTACTTCCTCTTTTGCTAAAACTTCTATTTGCTCAAGACCGATAGTTGGAGCAAAAAAGAGCTGCTCCAGTAGCTCAAGTACAAAAAGCCCTTGGAGTATACAGTCACTATTAATAACAATAATTCATGTATTTAAAGTGCTAAAGTGCTCAATGAAATCAATTCAAACACAAAATATCACACCTCATATACACCAAAGTTCAATGGTGATAGGATAATTAGAAGGAATACCAAAGTTCATTCATACAATGTATATAGAAAAGTGCTTTGAAACATTCCATAACAGTCCATAACAGAGCAATGTTTTGCAACAATCATGTAGACGTCAAATTGGTAGATGTCTCCTCATGAGTAATTCATGCTGCCTACGGGTTTCGCCGGCGTGTAAGGAGTCCAGTCCCGTTTTGCACAAAAGGCTTCTTCACAGGCAAAACATGATGAGCGTAACAAGCAGTACCATTCCACCATTACAATTACTTCTGGACAAAGTAATTAATTAATAGTTATTAATTATTAGTTATTAACTATTAATTATTAATTAATAACTAGTTATTAATTAATAGTTATTAATAGTGACTGTATACTCCAGGGGCCTTTTGTACTTCAAGATCGATAGTTGGCTGACTTTAATCCTGGAATCTCAGGCACAGTTGTAAGATTCTGTGCAGCTGCCAAAGTCTACAGTGCTGACTCAGTAAATTATTTTTTTAAAAAAATATTTTTATTGTGCTTTTTATATATGTTCCTTAAATTGCTTTGTCAATATGCATTTAATGTTGCTGGTCTTCAACTGTAGTAAATGATTGATTGATCTTTTTTTTTCCTAATGGTTTTTCAATGGGCCTTTGCCCAAATGGAAGTACTAGAGGAAGAGGAAGTGCACGGCATGACAGAGACTGTTTAATGCACATGGAAATTGTTCATAGGGTCCAAGCCAGAGTCCATTTTAGAATCCTCAGGTAAAACTTCCGAACATGTTCCCTGTAACAATTTCTGGTGGGTTTTACTGTTGCTCTTTTATTTAAAAAGAGAGAGAGAGAGAGAGAGAGAGAGAGAGAGAGAGAGAGATTTTTATAAAAGATACACACAGAAGACTATATTATGAAGGCCTGATGGAGGAAAAAGGAATATTGGACCTGGCATTCATTTAATTTTGCATGCTCAGATCAATGCTGCACAGTGTAATGAAGACTGAAATTCATTCAGTTGGCTGTTAATATAAGTCATTTGATCATGAGATTGCACATGTGTTGATTGTCTAATATTTCTCTTCTTTGGCAGGTCACGATTCTCATAAGTTTGGCTCTTGCATTCCTCGCCTGCATAGTGTTTCTTGTGGTATACAAAGCTTTTACCTATGACCACAGTTGCCCAGATGGATTTGTTTATAAGGTAAGAGACCTTAGATGGATGGACTGTCTCTGTTAGTGATAGAATCTAATTGACTGCATGGCTACAATTTAGTCCTGCATTTTCCTTCAGGATCAAAGACATCGTTTGTCAAGAGCATGCTGAAAAGTGGTTAGTGCTTTAGGAAACAGGGGCTTGCATTATCTTCTGTCAGCCACAATTATTTTGAGCTCAATTGGTTTAAGTTTGCATGAAGACCCCAACTATTCCCATTTCTTTCTTTCTCCATGAGTTCACAGAAACTGGCCTTTTGAGTTGGCTTCACCATAAATAAAATGTTCTGAGAGTAATGTTGATGCTCAGTGAATGTTGGTTTTCTGATTAGTTTACATAGATGCTACATTTGTGGTTACAGGGAGAGAGAGGGAAAGTATGCTCGTATTCTTGTCAAGCATTGGTTTTGAGGGTTAATAAATACGTAATATATAAAATATTAGGATGGTGGCTACCATGTGACTCCCACAAGAGAGAGAGAGCTGGAATAAGCTGAGATGATACATTTTGTTAGATCAGCCAGAGCATGAGGAGCTAATTTCAGATGATCATAGCAGAAGAAAAAACTCTGTAAGTGAATGTGAAATAGAAGAAACTATAAGTATGGGCAGAGCCTAGGCACAGGGACCTGCCTAAGACCCTCCAGAAAGCTTCATGGCTGACTAGAGACATGAACCTGTGCATGAGACACACCCTAATAAAACATTATCTTTTTGACACATGTGGTAGGCCTGTCTTGAAACAAGGGACTTTGGGGGAGAATTTATGCAATAAATTTAATATCCAGTGATGACACTTCTTATATTAATCCAGATTTTATTAGTAGCTGCCAAGTTAATGATTGCTCCCAATGATAAATCTCTATTGACCCTTCCCTTAAATAATGGATGTATCAGGTTTTGAAGGCTCTAGAATAGTCAAAATGGACTGAATTTTTTCAGATTCCGGACTGGCGAAAGAGATGGCAAATTTCTGCATTAAAATAGACTCCTCTCAACAAGTTTTGTAAACTGCATTAGAATTTCAGTCTAAATGAATCAAGATGTCTTGCAATAATTTGATATCGCTGACTTTGTGTACAAATATGCTGGCACGCTACCCAATGTTTATATTTAAATGACTTGCAGTCTTACAATATTTTTCATGTGCTTAACATTTTTGGTAATGCTTATGAAGCAAAACCACCATGGCTGTATTGCAGCACACTGAGTATAGGTCATGGTGGTGTTCTACACATTTTGCACTTACTGTGATAGCCACTTACTGGTCCTCCCTTTCCTTTATTGTCAGCATAAACGATGCATCCCAGCCTCCCTGGACGCCTACTATTCAGCTCAGGATTCCAATTCCAGGGGAAGATTCTACACTGTCATCAGCCATTACAGCATGGCTAAGCAAACCAGCTCACGATCCGTCTCTCCCTGGCTTTCTTCGGGATCGGTAAATCATGAAGCCAAGGCCACCAAGACAGAAGGCCATTAAAGCAATGTGGTGGCCAGGGGATGGGGAGGGAAAAGGGGAAAATAACATCATGTCTCTAAAGCATTGCTCTATTTCAGAGAGGGCGCCATGCTTCTAGTGCAACAAGAATAAACTAACTCCAAGTGCAGGTGTCATTTTAATGGATTTCTCTCTCCCTCTCTCTCCCCCTCCTTCGCTCTTCGGTGCATTGTTCTCGTTGATTTGTAACTAAGTCACAATCTTGTACAAAGGCATGTTAGGTGTTGACTATATCTTACAATGTACAAATATTTTTAAAATCATTGCTTAATATTTGTTAGAAAAATAAAAATTTTAAAAAACAAAAAAGCAAAGGCAGACAACATTCACAAGAAAGTAGAAGAAATAGCAAACAAAATTATTCATGCCTTATTTGATTAAAAAAATGGTGCCCTGAAACAGGAAAACCCCCCACACGCGATAGCATTCATTCATCAGAATGTCATGTGACAACTAATATAGGTGGAGGGGTACAGTATAATGGCGCAGATCCAGAATCAAATAGTTCTTAGGTGTATGCATATACAACTCAATTGAAAAACTCTCTAGATGCTCTGATGCAAATGGAGTTGTGCTTAACATGGAAGCAAATGGGAAAGTACCCAGGAAAGCTCATCTGCTCCCTGGAGTCCCTGCACAGGCAATGAACCACCAGAGCAAGATTACTACTTTGTATGGGTGCTGTTATTCATAGAGAGAAATACTAGTTGTTGCTTATTTGAATCAGTTAATACATGAATACAATAATTACACATTTAGATGTCATCTATCAGCTACCAAATGCATTTAAAATATGAGCAACAGACAAAAAAACTTAGAACAAAGCCCCTACAAAGGTGGGTACCAAAGCCCAGTAGGGTCAAACCGACTAAGAGGGCAACTATATCTCATTCAGAAGCCCGCATATGAATGGAAGCGTCTAAGGTTTAGAAGCTGAGACTTCAGCTGGGGTTTCTAAACATTAGATAAGACAGGAAGCCAAAGAAGGAGGAAATGATAATTTCCACTTTCTGTCCCAGAGACCTGATTCTTATTGTTTGGCAATATTTGGAAAGACAGTATTTGGAAAGACCACTTCAATGAGTGTATGTGTCAGAAGCTTCATAAAATGTTCCATTAACATGATCTGCTTTTTTGCACGGGTGATTTTTGCCAATTTGGGCCTCTATGGGGTTTCTTCCGAAATCCGGACTATTAACTTCCATTTCAGATTTCTGCACAGGGAGAAAATTTGGAAGATAACCCTTGAAAAACTGCATTGAAATCTGAAGGGGGAGTAAATCGTCTGGATTTTGGAAGAACTTGAAGAGGTATGAGGGCCAAAAGCAGCAAAAATCGCCCATGCAAAAAAAAAATCTTGATATGCTTCTGCCAAATTTGCATAAGCAACCAAGATTTCCTGACTGTTTCTTACCCTACTAGATCTCTTATCTCTTATCTCTTTTCATTTTTCTTTTTTCAAAAGTAATCTGTGGTTTAATGTGTAGAAGAAACAGGCTGACAAATCCCATGTACACTTATGTATAATCTAATGCTGTCACCATTATATTCTTCAGGATGAATTTTTCACTCGGTCTAGGTTCACTTTCCCCATGAACTGTAAACACCAAATTTAAACCCCACACTTGGTGGCTGAGAAAGAGAAATAGGACCACTTTATGAATGGCATTTTTCCTCCAGAAATAATCTGTGTGCAAGTGGAGAAAAGTTCATACTGTCCCACATTAAGTGAAAATATTTGTTTTTCTGTAGGTTCTCAGGTACTTGGATGCAAGTTCTGAATGAAGTTTTAAGCTTTAATTTTAAAACTTCATCATAGAACAGCCATTGCCCAAAACAGGGCATGCTGGGTTTGTGATTTGTGGGGCACTGAAGTATTGTTGATCCCCATTCACAAGAATGGGCTCTTTGCCCATCTCAACCACCAATGGACTGCTCAAAACCAGGTCATAGTGGGAAAAAAAGAGCATGGAGATTGGAACATAGGCCCAATTTCCATGTTATATTTGCAGAATGGTTACTGATCCCTTTTTCTTGGATCGCACACTGCATCAACAACATGATACAAGATTTCATACCACATACAGTGTCTGTATCACATGAACATTTGCACACCAATGTTAGTGTGCTGAATGGAATTGGGTGCTAGTATAGAAAACTGCTGGGAATTATTGTCCAATAAATTGGATGTCTTGGCTTTCTGGTATTCAGATAGTAAGCTCTTAGTAAGATTTGTTGGCTTCCTTCGTGAAATTTGCATAGGACTCTGGAATTTTAAAAAACTGAGACGACAAAAATCACCAAACTGATCAAGAGTATCTGAACAGGAACCTCACCAGTGTACAATGAAGCCTTGAATGTGTTATTTTGAGAAGTGTCTGGTTGCTAATGTATTGTAATCTACAGGAACATATTTTGCTTGGGTGAGGGCTACATTCAGAAGTTCTTGCTTTTGTGAATTTGGTTTGGTCACCTTCGTTTTCATGAGGAATAGGAAACAAAGGGCATGTTCCACCAAACATAACTCCCATCCAATTTTTATTTTTGTTAATGGAATTTTCTGGGGAATAGTTGATAGGAATAGTGTTTGGCTGATTATGCCCAAATTAAATTAAAAAGAACAGAACTGAATTCAAAGGAGAAGAACTAGGCAAAATTGTACTGGACTAAAGCCACTCAATTTATTTATTTACTCTGTGTATAGGTCTCCTTTTTCAAAAATATTCAGTCGAGCTAGTGCCAATTGGTAGTGAGGATCTTAAAAAGTAAATTCCAAAGTCAGATGTCTGACTGAAGGCAAATGTTTATGTTTGGCTTGCAAATAAAGGCCCTTTGAACTAGAGGCTGATTCAACAGGAGTCATGATAAATGGTTGTATAATGTAGCCAAAATTGTAGTGCCAAATCTCATTGTCTGACTTTAAATCTGTGTCTCTACATTCCCCCCATCATTCTTCACCTGTAAATTCATTTCTCACCTAAAATGTACAAATACATGAGAAAAAAAACCCAACAATGTCTAGATCAACCACTGGACAATTTATAATTTTGTGGTGTATTTTATGTCAGTAGGTAGCAGAGACTGAAGTATTTTTGGTGTAGTTCTTGAGCTTTTCTGACAGGACAAATAAAGCTAGATGTGTCTGAGCGTCTCAGCTATTGTGGAACGTTTATTTTCTTTCAGGAAAAAGAAATGATGTGTGTGGGGGAATGAACATGTTTCAAACCATTAAATATTGACTTCCCACATCTACTTCAGTTGGCATAGAGGAGTGCAATGCATATACAGATCTCCTACACTTGCAGAGTCATGCATACAACTTGGTGGAACTGAGCGAATTTAGTGACTGTGCTGCTGAAAAAGCAAAGCACGTAGGCTTCAGTACTTTTGAGAATCCCTTTTCTTTTTCCCAAGGGGAAAATAAAGAATTTGGCTAATGGCACATTCTTGCAGAGGTTCTCAACATTCCATGGCTATGTAATATGTAGCCAGGCCCTGACAAACATCTTTCCCACTCATGATATTCTTTAATGGAGGTAACAGGGACTGCCATAGAAAACATTTGCTCTGTTACTGAGTTGGAGACCTTCCACAGGGAGGGCAACTATTAGTTACATGCTCAACAAAATGTTCAAGATGGATTGCTGCTATGTTGACTCCAGTATTTCTAATTTTACTGTTCTGCTCCTGAGAGCATCCAAACCCTAAATGAGGCAAAGTTAGTGATTCCAATATTCTTAAGCACATCTAACTGACTATTTGATTGTGGGGCATTTTCTTTAGCAATAGTGTCCATTAATTATTGATAATGTTTATAGGTTGCCTTTTCCTCACACAAGTGGACAACAGGTAAATTTACATATAAAACAGAAGGCTGGCCCCATGGCACAGGTCTAGAAGGCTGGCCCCATGGTGCAGAGTGGTAAGCTGTAGTACTGCAAGCCAAGCTCTACTCACGACCTGAGTTTAATCTTGGTGGAAGCTCAAGGTTGACTCAGCCTTCCATCCTTCTGAGGTCGGTAAAATGAGTACCCAGTTTCCTGGGGGTAAAGTGTAGATGACTGGGGAAGGCAATGGCAAACCACCGCATAACAAAAAGTCTGCCAAGAAAACGTTGTGATGCGCTGGCCCCCATGGGTCAGTAATGATTAATGAATCAGTGCTTGCACAGGGAGGGGACTACCTTTACCTTTAGAAGGCTGGCAGAGATGCATAGTGGCTAAGTGGTTAGGTGGGCTACAAATCAGCACTCTGCTTCGTAGCCCACACAACACACATTATCACATTATGTTGGATGAACAGGTAATCTGTGGTTCAAATGTCCATTTATATTAAAATAACTAGAACTGGAAAGCATTTCATTGCATCCTGTATTTTCTCCAAATGATTATTTTTTTGAATTTATGATGACTTGCAACCAAGCAACCATCCCACTGGCTATACACGTCAATAATTAAACAAATAAACCAAAACAAACAAACACTATTTTGGGCAATTAGACCCACTATTTGGGATTTAATTTAAAACATTTATATACCCTCTTCCAATTTGTTTGGGTTGGTTTCCAGTAGAATTCATAAAACCACAATGTACAATAAAACAGGAAATACATAAAACAGTATAAAACAAGCAATACAACCAGCATAAAACATTGCAATAAATCACTGCTACCACTAGTTTACCTATACTAAGACCAAATTTGAAAGTCTAAAACTTTGATCTTCAGACATCAGTGAAAGAAGACCAAAGAAAACCAAGACACATATCAAATTTATTCAAAATTTAGTTAAATAGCTTTGGTCTGTTGATGGAAAGTGAGCAGATTTGGTGCCACACAAACAGTTGGAGGAGGTCATTTCATATACGAGGCACTGTAACAGATGGCTCATAGTCATAACTGAAGCTATTTTGACTTTGTTCTTCATAATAAAGATACCATCTTTATCAGAAAAGATGTGCAGTAGGTGATCCCCCCCTGCAATTTGCTGATTTCTAAGCACTGCACGCAGCTTTTAAATATACCTGGATTATTTCCCTTTCTAAGTTATTTAGGGATGATCATATTTTCCCACTTCAATTGTGTTCTGGATTAAACCACTCTTAAGAATTTGCTCTGTCAATCTTCCATTAAATTTTGAAGAACTTCAAGCTGCAGAAATCTTTCAGGGAAGAGACAGTGGAACTTTGCTCCCCTTTCCTCATAAAACTTCCCCTCATATTTCCTCCCCCCCCCCTCTACACTAGTCGATAAAAATTGTAGGAAACCAGGGGATATATTTTTAAGGCCATGGATATACTCTTCTGTGATCTAAAGACAGCTAGAAAAACATATCCAATTATTCATTAGTATTCCTCTACTATGATCTACTATGCATACAAATAAAAAAACCCACATTGCAGAACTGTAATTTACTAGTTGTACATTAAGATTGTGTAATACGATATTCTAAAATATCACAGTGGGGAATCACTACATTAATAGTAGACAATCAAAGAGCAATAGCAACAAAAATGTAATATCTAACCCAAATAATACAATACAATGTTTATCAAAAAGTGTGTGTGTGTGTGTGTGTTTCAGGCTGTTGCCGGTCAGGCAATTTTGAAGGAAGTTCTGTGGAGTGGAGATGGTATTATGATGCATCTTTAGCCTTTTGAGAAGAAAGGGGAGAATGGCAGCCTCCAACAGAAAATATAAAAACCAGCAGTTGATGGGAATGTTTAACACCAAAAAGGAAGTGACAGGCCCCTTAAGCAGACAAAAAGCACGGTAGTCATTGCATCAGTAAACATGGGAATTAATTTTTGATGATGCATTAGCTAAAGAGTCAGTGTTACACTGGGTCCTAATGGTGGGGAAATCCCATCAGCACTGTCTCTTGCCAGGCTATTTCCTTCTGCTGGAAAAATCCCACTCTTCATCTATCCTGGTGGGGGGGTTGGTATGACTCACACTGTAAAATCTGATCTAAATAGGTTTTTAAACCCTCCCTAGAAATATTCACTACCATTGTACTGTCTGGGATGGTTACCTTAAAGCTATCGTACAATCTGAATCCTGCCATGGTCTTTTGTTTGCTAAGACTGAAACAATAACAAGAGTCAGACTGAAACTGCAACTCCTGGTTTTCATTTTCATCAATGTTCCAGTGTGGGTCATCCAGCGTAGAATGCAGTCTAAGGCAGGAAACTTGGTAATTACAATGTAATAGAGTCTCAGGTTTGATTCACACATTTTCTTTAGACATATGGGTACCACTGATTAATTTCTTAGAAGCAAATATCCTTGGGCTTATGGTACTCTACTTTTCACCTTTTTGGAACACTTATGAAACAGAACTAGCAGTAAGAAGTGATGGTTAAGATCATAACAACACTTTATCAAGTTATTATAGTGAGGGGAATTAATTGCATTCTTCTCTCACCCTCCCAAAGCTCAGGGCAGTGTATGTGGTATTTTCTCCATGTTAACTGCACAACAATTCCATAAATAGGTGAAGTGCAACAGCGATTGCCTCAAGACCAGTCTGTGCTCTTCCTGGATGAGCTTTGAACCTGCGTCTTCTGAACTAAGGCTAGCATTCTAATCACTACACCACACTGGCTATGCAAGCTAAACTTCAGCCACCGCATTCTGGATCACATTTGGCATCATCTGAATGAACAAAGTGAATCATGATCCTAATGAGGTGTGGGTTTAGGAAATGCACTGCCATTGTTGCATGCATGAACCACCTTAGAATAAAGCCATAATAAGATGATGTGACCTTTTAATATGGTAAATATTCCTCATAATCATGTCCCTTCCCAATATGATGACAGCTGATATTTACCATGTCAGGCAGCCTGTTCCCTCCTCTGATATGCTGAATATGAGGGGGCACATTCAATAGAAGCAATTACCCTGTGAAACATATGTAGTGGTTACTTAACTTCAGCTTTCTCAGACTGGGGTCATGGGACCACTGGGGCATGGTGAGAGTACTTGGTAAGGACAGAGGGCAATCTGGCCATCTATTGTGCTTCTTGGTTGTCCCCAGGGCTTCCCCCAAGCTTCAGATATGGAGGGGTTGGGTAGGAGGGTTGTGCCCTCATGACCCATGTAACTCCTTCCTGGAGGGCTGTAGCTAGCAGAGTGTAGTTCAGCTCCTCGTCTCCCTCCCTGGCCTGGATTCTGGAGCCCTTTTTATTCCTTTCTATTGCAGCCCGACCCCTCTGTACTTGCCGCCATCACCAACACCTGGGCTTGCTGCTGAAGCACCACCTGCAAGGAGCTCTGCCACACCCCTTCCAACCCCTGAGATAGCTTTAGTGGCTGGAGGGCTCTCAATCGATGGGTTGTCCCCTGGATCCTAATGTCTCCACTGTCTCAACCTTCCCTTCTGCTAGGACAAGCACTGGAGTGAGGGCTACCCTTATTGCTGGCCCATCCATGGCTTCCTAGGGCTGGTCCAAGGGGGTGGGTCTTGCCACAAGTATACCTGGTGCTTCCAGGATGCAGTGCAGCTTCAACATGGCCTGTGGTCAGGCTGCTGGCTTGGAGAGTGAGGCAGCTGAGGAGGCAAACCATGTCACTGCACTGACCTCTGTCCAGCTGCAACCCAGGATTCTTCAGCTTGTCTGCCTCCAGTCAACCACTTTCCTAGAGGGCCACTGGTGGCCAAGAACAAGAAGAGTTAAGGCCCAGCAACTTTGCTGAGCTGCAGGGACTGCATGGCCCAGGCCCCTCAGTCATGGCAGTTGGTGTCAGCTCACCAACGCTCTCTTCCTGCACTGCTTCCAGTTTGGGGGACAATGCAGTGGGTGAGCCCATGCCCATTGTTAGCCCCACTGAACTGAGTGGCCTACTAGAGCTGGCTTGTAGCATAGCAGGTGCCATTCAGCTCGACTTGCTCCAGAGCTGTTTTCACTTCCCAGTCTTCTTCTGGGTCCCTGCTATTTTGAAGGGTGGGAGCTTGGAGAGTCACCATTACCCACAGTCTCCTAACTTCCAGATCATCCTAGAATCCAAGCCAGAAAATATGCTGATTAGTTGCCAGGATTCAATAACTCACTCTAATTTGTTGAGTGGCACCAAGGACGCACAGTCTTAATACAGTTATTTCCGGTATAAAATGGACTTAGTTTGTAATCTAGTTTCCAGTACAAAGAATTTCCCCATAGATGGATAGCCCTGTGTCCATCAACAATACTAGCAAGAGGCAGTTTTCAGTTTGTATGATACTGATCTTTTTTTATTTCAATGAGCAGCTGTGAAGGTCTTTCAAGGCCCCTTCCCACCCCTGTTCAGCTGGTTGATACCTAGAATGATTAAGTAATCCAGAAGATTCTTGCTGCATCTGGTACCTTCCAATCAAGGGATGAGATTGATTGGAACTTGGATCAGGATCTTTTGTGTTGTGGCCCTATAGATTCGGCTGCCTTCCTAAGACTGGCCTTATAGCTATATAGAGATAATACAAACATTTCACTTGCTTTTATAGTGCACCTGGTGTAGCTCTCATTGCATTCCTTTGAGGCCATTAGAAGACAGAGGCCTCCTTGGAGTATGCTTGGTTTGCCACACACTTTGAAAGGGGGATGCCTGAAATATGGTGGGTGCTGGAGAAGGTTTAGTTTTTTTAAAAAGGTAAATCAAAGTGGCGGAGGGGTCACTGGGTTGCTGAAAGTTGAGTACTGCTACTCTACTGCATCAAACAAAAAGGGAATATGGAAACCCGATCACAGAAATGAATCTTAACACAATTTTATCAATAAAGCATTTAAGATGGGAATGAATGGAAAGTTATTAGAAAATGAAAGTCCAATAGATAGTTCTGGGCAACTAAATGGGTGTTTTGAACAAAAACATTCTTATAAAACTAAATGATTTGTGTGATTTTTAAAAAAAACAACACAATTTTAAAAAGTCAATACATTGGCCAATTATTAAGAAAGTTTCTGTGAAAAAGTTTTGAAAACTTTTGAAAAATGAATTTTTCATTTTTCATTCACCACCAGGGGGTGCTCCAGCAGCAAGCCCAGGTGTTGGTGATGGGAGCAAGTACAAAGGGGTAGGGGCTGCAATCGAAAAATGAAATGGGCTGGAGCGGCTTTTCAGAGCTGGGCTTGGACCTGGAGAAGTTATAATGGGCTGAAGTTTCCTTCTGACATTTCACAGCCCCTTCACACAGCTCCAGTGTAAAGCAAAGTCTTTGCCCTGCCACCAGCTCTGTCTTCTCAGCTACCATTGTACCTCCCGACATGAGTTCTTCATGTGTTAGATGGAGAACCCAGTCCCAACACTTTAAAAACCTGCACATCTAGCCTGTCCCCGAGTCAAAAGAGTAAGGACTTACACAGCTTGTGTGTGTGCACGTGTGCGTGTGCACAAGTGTTATGTGTGTGTGTGAAACATTCCTAATGACTGATGAATCTGAATTATGTACATAAACCTAAACAAAGAGATAATTCCTTTTTGAAGTGAGCTGATCAACCCAACTACTTACTGAATCAAGTCTAACAGTATCACATCTACATATGAATTCTAATTTCTCATTGAAGTGTCCCTTTAGAAACTCTTCTGTCCAAGTGCTGCAATCTTCAACTCTATTGTTAAGCCTTATGAATTCCTGGGGCACTGAAATGCTCCCCCACTGGCTATCTGATTATTCAATCAGATGGACCTGGCAAAGGTGCATTTCATGACTTCTGTGATATTATTATGGAGATGCACTAAAACAAAATGCAGTCCTGGTACTTCTTGTGTAAGGCTGCCTGCCTGTTTTTCCATTTCTCTCTCTCTCTCTCTCTCTCTCTCTCTCTCTCTCTCTCTCTCTCTCTCTCTCTCTCTCGACCATTACTTTCCACCCTTCCTTCAAGGACATCAGAGGATCATACATAGCTGTCACTCATTACCCTGTTTTATTTTAACAAGAACCTTGTGAAGCAGATAGGATTGCCAGGTCTCCTTACCACCTCCCAGTGGGAGGGGAAGAGACCTGACATTTACCTTTCTTGATCACCTCATATGTGCGCAAAGCATGCTCACAGCAGGCACAATGACATTACTTCTAGAAGTGAAGCCATTGCGCCCGTTGGTGAACATGCTGCTGCACTTCACAGAGGCCAGGTTTTTTTGCCTCCTGAGCCTGTTCTCTGTGCCTTTCCTCCTACTGTCCAGTTGAATGGTCACAGGGGGTAGAGGCTAGGAGTGGGGGATCCCCCACCCCCACCAGGGGAACCTGGCAGCCCTAGAAGTCAATTAGGCTTAAAGAATGTTGCTGGCCCAAGGTCATCTAGTCAGTTTCATGGCAGAGTAAGGATTTTCATGGTAACTCAAAATTAAAAGCCCCCCCCCTCCCAATTTGGCATTGGATTGCAATTTAACCATATCTACTGAAAAGTCTGTGACACTTGCAGACTTAAATATATTTTTGGGAATATGCCCAATGTAGTTGAACTTCCTTCTAGAATAAGTATGCTTAATGCTGCAGACCTCTAGCCTGACTCTAGTCAGTGTTAGAAACCAAGTTCTCAAATCCTCATGAAGTTACAACTACATAATATCATGTTGAAAAGTATTCTTTATATTAAACTCATTTTAAAATGCATAATGGTCAGTGTACGAGCCATGGATCACTCTGCTGTCGCGCAAATCTCGTGCGAGAAAACGCGATCTTCCGCGTTTTTAGCGTGATGTTCCAAGTCGTTGCGAGTGAAGGTAAGCAGTGTGAAAAGGGCCCAGGTTCAGTGCTAGGGATAACCTGCTAAAAATGGTTGCAGGGAGTAAGTGTTGAGAAAGGCCTTCCCCAGACAGAGACCCGCAACCTACACTGTCAGTTAAAGATCAGACTGGATGCACCAGTTGTCTGACTCAGTATAAAGTAGCTCCATATGTTAACAAGAAGAATAGCTTGTCAAAATTCATATGCTGTCCCAATTTTCTCCACCAGCTCAGTAAAACCCCCCTGAGAATCCCTAGAGTTCAAGTGTACAGATCTGGCTGAAAATGACAAATGGATTAATATTTTAAAATATGTCATAAAATGGCTTGTAAGCTTTTTTTTCCAGAATAAAGAGGGTGACAAAAGAAGCTTTTAATATTCTGTTGCATATTGATAGGGAGTCCATCTCCTTTACTCACCACAACAATTCTCAGTGGCCCAATGGTAACTCTCAATGACATTATTAAGAAGGAACGTTTTTCTATTTTCAGTAACACTTGGGATTCTTTAAAGTGCAATGCTTTTGACTTTCATATTGAGTATTAATAATAATTTGACAAAAAAAGACGGAAATTGGGACAGCAGAGAAACCCAGGTCTTTGTAATGTTGACATCACTGTCATTGGCTGTTTCTCGGGTGGATTGAGTCCGTTGAAAATGTAGAATAATGGGATCCCTTGAAGTATTCCGTCAAAGCAAAAGTGACCACATTTCTTTGCAGCAATTTGCCAGGGTTATCTGTTATTAAGAATATAAGAAGGGCTCTGCTGGATCAGACTAGTGGCCTATGTAGTCCAGCATCCTGTTTCACACAATGGCCAACCAATCACCTTGGGGCAGAGAGGCCAAAGTCTTGCCTGATGTAGCCTCATGTTCAAAGCTCCGTTTCCTTTGAATGTGGAGGTTCTCTTTCATCCCCATGGCTAGTTGCCATTGATAGGCCTGTCCTCCATGAATCTATTCAATCTCCTTTGAAAGCTATCTGTGCTCTTAGCAATTACTATACCCACTGGCTGTGAATAGCACAGTTTATTTACTTCTTGAGTAAGCAAATAGTCCCTGTTTTCTGTCTTGAATATATTGCCCTCCAACTTCATTGGGTGCTCCTAAGTTCTATTATTATGGATAAGGGAGGAAAAGTTCTTGCTATTCACTTTCTCCACTCCTTTCGTAATTTTAATTGATTTTTCCTGGATAAATGTTAATGACAACATGTTGCTCTAAACAAAAACTCATCTTGTACTGACTTTGTTATTCCCAAATGATAGAACCAAGTCAGGGATGTCATTTCCCCTGCTGGGGGCAAAGAATTCCCCACCCCCAGCTGCCACCCCTGATACCGCTTACCTGACCAGCAGGGAAAATGAGGGGAAACAGGAGAAGGCAGACCAGGAGGCAGGTACATGCACACCAGTGCCCCCAGATAATAACATCATTTCTGGCATAACCCAGCAGCGAAGGGTCATGCCAGGACTGACTCAGTAAAGATCACCCCCAAAGCACTATGATCTGTCAGGATTAGAGATGGGCACGAACCTAAATACGCCCCCAAAAAAACTCATGAACCAGTTTGATTCGGGGTTCGCGAACCAGGGTTTGTGGAAGCTCCTTTTCACAGAACTTCCATGAACTGTATACTGGTTCATTGGGTCGTATTTACAGGGGCAGTTTAAATGGCCATTTCCCCAGGGAAATGGCCATTTAAACTGCCCCTTTAAGGGACTTGCAAGGGCAGGTCCCTTTAAACTGCCCATTATACCCTACTGAGGTTCCTCCCCTCCCCAAACCTCACCTTCTCCAGGCTGTACCCCCCAAATCTCCAGGAATTTCCTAATATGGAGCTGGCAACTCTATATAACAAAGTTTCTTTTTTGTGGTAAAAAACAGAAAGCCATATTCTATGCGTGGCTGGACAAGAGGTGGGAGCCAGCATGTAAAAGATTTCTTCATGGCTGCCATGCTCTGAAGTGGTTGAACCAATCACCATATCTGACATAAAGTAATTCTCACTAATTAGATTGGACAGAGGGGCGGAGTCTTGTTTTGGATTGCTTGTCTCCTTTTACATATAGGCATTCTCTATACATAAACGTTATCAGAGAGGCAAGCCTATTTTATGAACCAGTGTCCCATGGGTTCCTGTTCCCTTTAATATGATGCTTGATCTGGAGTTTCGGGAAGAATTCCAGGTTTCACTTGCTTCCTTATCTACTTTGTATTACCATGACGGGGTGAAAAGTAAGAGTCTACATTGTAACTTCTCCATTGAAATAGTTAATGTAGTCATGCCAAGGTCTCATACAGCTGCTCATTGACAATGGCAATAGTATTGCTGTGTAATAAGTTTGAATCCGTATATATTTTATTTTTTAACTTAATTTATACACTGCCTTTCTCCTCATTGCAAACTCAGAACAGATCCTAGTCTGACACTCTAACCACTATACAATGCTACCTCTTACACAGTTTACCCAATTTTCCTATTCCCTAGGTTTTTTTGATTTTTGGTTTCCCCTCAGCATTATATATCATATATCTATTCCAAATTAAACCATATCAGCTCATAGTGTGAAGTAATAGATTCACAAAATGGACGTGGGCGCAGATGGGGAGATTTCTCTATAACACTGAAGGAAATCTTAAGTTTGCAGAAAAATCTGAAATCCAAAAATAAATACATTGGTTGATTAAAACTTCCTAAAATAATAAACATCTGTTGCCCGCTGAGCTCTCAGATGCCATTTTTGTTGAGCTTTCCAAGCTTAGTTGAGCCTTCCAATTCCTGGTTTCTATAAAACAAAGCCATGGGAGAGGGGGAAGCAGGGATGAAAGCTCAAAACAACCCTTTAAAGTTCTCATCTCCCTTCCCTGTCATGTACTCTGATGGAGGACAACTCACCAATGATAGGCCTGGGGGTGACCACTGAAGACTCAGTACTAGGGATGCCAGTCCCCTGCTCGGGGTGGGAATCCCCCATTCCCACCCTCCACCTCCCACCCCTGCTAACCTGGCCAGTGGGGGGGGGAGAAACGTGTCTCCTGGGTTTCCCATGCTATGCAGTGGCCTAATTCAGCCCCCTGGGGAATGTAGGAGCGCTTCCTGAGTGGCCTGTGACCCACACGATGATGTTACTTCCCGGAAGTCATCATGCAAGCCAGGAGTGGGAAAGGGAAAATAACCAGGTAGGAGCTGGGTCCCACATCTCCCGCCAGGGGAATAATGGGACCTGGCAATCCTACTCACTACCCACACAACTTGGTTCTGGCTGGTGCCACTGGTAACCATACAACTAGGTCCAGCACTTCTTGTCACTGTACAACTAAGCCAGATTTTTCCTAGGAAGAAGCTGCCTGTGAGTGGGATGCAGGGAAAGCTGAACATGGAGGGGGGAGGGGAGGAAGATAAAGTTAGGTTGGCTGGTGGGTGGGAAGGAGGAAAGAAGCAGGAAAAGGGGAAGGGCTATGTGGCTACCAGGGAAAGAATCAGGGGTCATTTCATAGAAAAAGAGCTGCAGGAACTTATTAGCATAACTCATTAGCATATGTCATGCCCTTTGCCATCACCGGAAGTGTGTCATTAGCATAACTGATTTGCATATGCTACACCCCCTGGCATCACCTATCTTGGCTGTTTTGGACCCAATCCTGACCATTCAGGGCCAAAATTGCGCCCAAAAGGGCAAAAAGGGGCTGAAAATGGCTGAAAAGGGGCCCAAAATGGTCAGAATTGGGCCGCTGCTGAGTGGGAGAGTGATCCACCACCTGTCAGAGGCCCAATCCTGGCCGTTTTGGGACCAATCCTGGCTGTTTTAGGCCTGCTTCTGGCCATTTTGGGCCCAATCCAGGCCAAAACGGGCCCCAAATGGCCAAAAATCAGGTGGGCTGGGTCATGAAACTCCACACTCTCTCTAGCCAATTCATGCTCACATTCTCATCATTGGCTTCCCGGGGCTCTTCCCTTTATAGCCCCCTCAGTCCCTCCTTCCTTGGGCCAGCCAATCTGCCCTCCAGCCACATCAGCCTTCCACTTCCCTCCCCCACACTCCCATGGACCTGTCCTGGGGACAGGCTCAGCCCCTGCCTGTCAGATGGGGTCCCTCCCTCTGTGCCCCTTGGCCAATGAGGCGAAGGCTCCCAAGTTCCCAGGGCCTCACCTCCCCCTCCGGCATGTCTGCCCTCCTCCCACTCCACACCTGGCTCATATATGCTGGGTGCAGCTGCTCTACTGGCCCTTGTTGGGCCTGTAATGGTGGCACTGTCTGCTGCAGCACCGAAGGCCCCAGCTGATGAGCAGCCTGTTGCCGCCCCACCCCACTGTTCAGCTGTTTGGGGGGGGGTACTGTTTGCTGCTGCACTACTGTCCATCTCAACTGCTCAGCAGGCCCCCTGGGGCTGCTCCCCGCTCAGCTGCGCTCCTGTCTCTGTTCCTCCCCTGGCTAGTCCCTGGCCTGGCTGTGCATCTCCTTCCTCAGTGTCTTTGACTGTCTGCCAGCTGGTCAGTGGGACCATAGCCCCAGGAACGGGGAATTTGGTTCCTGCTGGCTTTTGGTGAGCTGGTCAGGGTGGCCACCGGGGCCTAGTCTGGGGTGGGTGGGGACTGTTCCAGACAGGTTCCCACAGTCACACAGCAGCTGTGGGGAATGGCTGTTAAAAAATAAAGGAGACCCTAAATGGCCTCAGAACATCACTGTGGAGGGAGGAGAGCTTCTGCCCCTGCCTGCAGTTTTCCAAAATAACAAGTGTGCGTGTGGGTTCTCTGTGTTTGCTGAGCAGTAAAAATGGAAATACCTTCCTCTTGCGCTATTTTGACACAGGGAAATGACTGGGGGGGGGGGGAGCTGTTCCTTCCCCTGAGGTCACATTCTGAGGCTCTTTGGGCTCTCTTAACAGTCATTCTTCACAGCTGCTGTGTGGCTGAGGTGAACCTGAGTTCACCTGTACATATAGAAAAACCTTCAGTCTCCTTGGGGAAAAGATTTGTAATCCTTAACTATTCAACTGCAGGCAAATAAATGCGAAGAATACAAAGCCCAAGGAAACCTGCAACTATGACTATGCAGATCAAAACTTATAGTGAGCCCTGAAACTAGAACTTACACCAACAAAGAAGAAAAACTTTGAGTCACGGAGGTAAATACTACTAAGAAATCAGCTTCTTCAGTATTCTTACTTCCTTTTCCCATTACCCAACACCATTAGACTACACCAAATGTAATTAACTGTAACAATTTGCCATTGTTTACAAAAATAAATATATAAAGGGGGAGCAACCGAGATGGACTAGACCACTAATTGGTTTTGAGTTGCAGGGAATTGGTTTGGTACGTGACTGCTTGACAATGCAATCCACCTTGCACAAACATATGGTATTTTAATTCACATGGGGAATTTAACAGCAGCGCCCATCTTCTAGCCTAAAACATCAAGCACAGTAATAAGTTAATTAAAACAAAGACTCATTCCTTAGCTTTACAAATAAAACAAGAAGAGAATTCAAAACAAACTTACTGTGGTATTCTAAAAATAAAAAAGAAACACTGGGGAAACAATCAGATAGGGCAAAGGAGAAATAAACTATTTCTAATTATGGGCATCAAGACATATTGATTATTGGTTATTAAGGTGTTTTCCACAAAGGAGGAGTCTTGCATGGTTTCCCCACTGATGTCAATGAAGAATAGTGACAATGGGACTTCCACATGGCAAATTTCCCCATAGTTTCCCTGCCCTGGTCCCCTGGCAGCCCTTGCTACCCATGATACCATGAGGTGTTTTCCAGTTTTTTTAAAAAATTGGCAATTGAATGTTGCTATATCAATAAAGCATGATAATAATAATGGCTTACAGGTTTTCTAAATTCCAGCTTTCATTTAAAAAAAAAAGTCTTTATCCTCTTTTGTTGCAGAAACATACCCTTTCCCTTATATCTCTGCAACAGAAGGGGCTAGAGACTTGCTTTTTAAAACAATGAAAGAAGGGAATTCACAGATACACTGGTCACACACTGATACACATATTGTTATAACATAATGATAGAACTGTATTCAGCTGCCAATTTCATGTCCCCTGATGGCAGGAGGAAGAAATGGTTGCCACAGGGACAGGGGTGTACAAAATAGCTGCCATGTATGCAGGACAGGAAAATCCAGACTTTCCTAACTACAGGGCAGCCATCTTTTCTGAACTCTGCAACAAAGCAGGTTTGGTAAATACTAAAAGAAAGCTGAGGAAAACCCAGGCAGCGCACAAATAAACCAGAATGCTGTGTGAAAGCAACCTGGATGAGATAGATTTAAATCTGAAGAGAAATACTATTATTTTGCATCACTCCTTTAAAATGACATGATGTTAATGGCAATATGCCATTATAAAGAGCCAGTGTAGTGTAGTGGTTATAGGATCTGGGAGACCCAGGTTCACATCCCCTCTCTGCCATGGAAGTTTGTTGGTGATCTTGGGCCTGTTACATGTACTTTGCCTAACCTACCTCACAGGTGGGGTTGCCAGGTCCCTATACCCTCCCACTGGGAGGAGAGGACATGGCACCTACATTGTGCTGGCGAACCACCAGAAGTGATGTTGTCGTGCCAGCCATGGGAGCACTCCCGTGCTCTGTATGGGGCTGATTTGGCTCATTTGGAGCTCAAATCAGTCCCAAACGAAGCGCAGGAATGCTCTTGCGGCTGGCGTGATGACATCACTTCCAGAAAGGATGTCGCTGCACCTATTGGGAGTGCTCATGTGGTGCGCATTCCTGAGGTGCCTGCCAGTGGCGGGCAACCTCTGGGAGCTTGAAAAAGAGTAACAGGTCCCAAGGGCACCCATTGAGCTTTATGGCAACATCCCAGTCCTAAGAGTTACACCCTTGTGAGTCCATTGAAATCAGTTGAGGATTGAAGTGTGAACACTACACAATACTGGTTTCCAACCTAATACATCAGTCCCATGTGAGTCTTCATGCAAAATTCCCAATGATTTAGTTTCTTATGAGACATAATTCATAGTAACAAAATCCAGATCTTTATCTATGTTCATGCTAACTGGGCTATTTTTGAAAGTTCTGAAATGAAATGCCCTTCAATTCAGTTACTTACCTGAAACTATCAGTTATTTTTGGCATCATTCCATCTAAGCAAAATCCTGTCCTCCCTATAGATAACAAAGTTAGCACAACAGGGTTGGTGCAGTAGGAAGAGAGGATTTTGGAATAACTCTGTTTAGGATTGCACTGTATGTCAACCGATATAAGTAAGAGAGATGAAATCAAAAGTAAGCATTTTAAAGTTCACGTGTTAAGCATGAGTTCCGACTCTCTATACTTTGATGGAATCATGTCCTGTGTTGAGCCAAGCAAACGAGCCTTCAGTGAACTGGGTAGCCTCTGGTTGTATGGAAAGCAGAACAATGTTTTGGTGAAGACAGCATATCGTCTTGCAATAACAGATGCTTAGTTAACAAGTAAAAAGCATCTTCTTAATGAATAGTGATGCTACATGATTTATAACTGTTTAATGAAGGAACAGCTGAGGCCAGAAGGAAAATGTAAATGGATGGTGAGAAAGCAGGATGCATTTTGTATGACTAGCCAATGAAGAATCCAAAGAAGGTGGCTTACGCAGTTGCCAGAGATTCTGTCTTAATTTACAGCAGCATCTTTTCTTACTTTCTTGCCAGCAGGGAGTAAATGAAAGATATAAACATTCAATTTGAATTCCTATCCATGTATTGCCTTAAAACCTCTAGATTCAGCATCTACTCAAAATGAGAGTACCATAATTGAGATGAAATACCCTTGTGCTTGCCTTTAGAAGGAATGTCTTCATTTAATTCACTAGAAACTGTTCCCTTTTGTTTTTCAAGGCAGCTTTTTTTTGTTACCTGTTGAATTGCACTTTTTGTTTCTAATCAGTAGGAAAAAACCCACTAACCAAGACAGGTTTGAGAAAAAACTGTCATCTGTGATAATTGTTGATGGCTTTCAGAATCAAGATTGCCAGTGCTTGTGATCTTTAAGGAGAGAAAGCACACCAAAAATGCTCTTTGTGATATGAATGCAAGGATGCTTATTTGACTACCCTGTTTTTTTCAAATTTGAGATACTCAAAAATCAAAATTACCTTTATCCCAGTTCCTGTTTTTTCTCACGTTGAACATTCCATTTGTCTGTGATTTAAAATGAATGGTACTTCGAGTGGCTATATGATTATGTATTCAGCACAGCAGCTGGCCGCGTAGTTGAGATTGCCACATGCCCACAGAGGTAAGCACATACCCAGTAGAGATGTCAAAAAATCCTCACATTCATTGGCTTGACATGACTTAGGAATGGATGCAAGTTCTTTTGTGCTGTAGGCTGGAACAGCAACAATTGGATATGTTTGACTTCCTGTCAAAATTTGAGTTTAAGCATATTTCGATCACAATTTTATTGCATTTACCTTCACATGTTTATATATCACCTGTTTTCTTCTTGTTTTTAAAGTATTCATCACTTCCTTTGTTTCTTTTGTGAATGGGGATGTAAGCTATGTTGATCAGGACTTTGCAGAGGCAGCATTAAAATGTCACAAATAAATAAATAATATGGAGGAGGGGCTGTGGCTCAGTGGAAGGGTATCGGTTCAGCATGCAGAAGGTCCCAGGTTCAATCCCGGACATCTCCAATTAAAAGAATCAGCTAGTTGATGATATAAAAGACCTCTGCTTGAGACCCTGGAAAGCTGCTGCCAGTCAGAGTAGACAATACTGACCTTAATGGGCCAATGATCTGATTCAGTACAAAGTTGCTTCATATCCTTGTGTGTGCATTTATAGTCCTATGTTCCCCAAGGGGCTCATACCAAATGCCCTATTGTGTTCTGCAACATCATTATTGCCAGTTTTGTCTGACCATTTTTTTTAGGTTGTGTATGTGTGTAAAGTGCCCTCAAGTTGCAGCTGACTGATGGTGGTGACCCCATAGCCTTTTCAAAGCAAGAGATGAATAGAGGTGGTTTGCCATTGCCTTCCTCTACATAGCAACCTTGGACTTCCTTGGTGTTCTTCCATCCAAGCAGGGTCAACCCTGCTTAGCTTGCAGGATCGGATGAGATCAGGCTAGCCTGGGTCATCTATGTTGACTGATTCCTCTGAGGAGGAGGATGTTGTGGAGGACGACAGGGGGCGGAGCATTCCAAGCTCCTCAGGAGTCAGGCACATGGAGGACCTGCAGGGTGTGGAACAGCAGGAGCCCTTGCTGGAGCAGGCTGAGGAATCCTGGGCAGAAGCTGTTCCCTTACCTACACTGACAGTTGAGACCAGGGCAGCATCTCCACCCAGTTCCCCTGAACCTGATGAGCAGCGTAGGGTGCAGCAGCGTCTTGCTGTACAGGAAAGGAGATGAAGTGTGAGGCTCCAGGCACTGAAACAGTGGCATAGTGACCTTGAGTCCTAGCAGGATGAAGCACTGCCTTGGAGGCGATTGCTCTTAAGCCAGGATTCCCTTCCCCTTGTTGCAGAAGCACCTGCACAAAGACCTGCCCTGCTCTACTGCAACCCAGCTCTTTGCTATACCTGCTCTCCTGGCTCTGACCCTTAGACTCAGTGGACTACGTTTTCTTCCTTGTTCCCTGGACGGCTTTGGTACACTTCAGACTCAAGTTAGGTCTGTGTCTGTTTTCCTGCCTGCGTTCAGCGGCTGTTTCCACATGGCTTACTTTCTTCTGGAAAACAGCATCTTCACACGAGAAATCGCGCTAGGAAGACGCTGCTATCGCACAAAATCACGTGAGAAGATGCTGTCTTCCATGATAACAGCATCTTCTCGTGTGATAACAGCATCTTCTTGCGCGATTTTGCGCGTGAAGACGCTGTTTTCCGGAAGAAGGTAAGCCATGTGGAAACAGCCAGCGCAGTTTTACAGATAACATGGAAAGCCAAAAAGATAAATTAGTGGATTCTAGATCAAATGAAGCCTGAATTCTCCCTAGAAGCTAAAATGATGAAACTAAGGCTATCATAATTTGTGCTTTCATGAGAAGACAAGTTTAATTGGAAAAGACAATAATGGTAGGAAAGGAAAAGAGGAAGACCCAAAATGAGATGGCTTGATTCAATAATGGAAGCCACAGCCTCCTGTTTGCAAGATCTGAGCAAACCTGTTAACGAGAGGATGTTTTTGAGGTCATTAATTCATAGGGTTGCCATAAATTGGAAGCAACTTGATGGTACATCTCTCTCTCTCTCTCTCTCTCTCTCTCTCTCTCTCTTTCTCAAGCACACACGCGCACGCGCACGCGCACGTGCGTGCACACACACACATGCATGCATGACACACACAGGAGACACACGACTTCCAGCAGCTGATCCAGCTTTTCTGTAAGATTTTAGACCACTTTTCATGCACTGTGAAGACTATATACACACTGTGTGAGAAGCACATGAAGTGGGGCATGCTAGAGCACCACTTTGTCACCAACATACCCACTCTCAGGAATGTCACCCATGCCATGCTTGAATGTCTGGTGGAGCAAAGGAGTGCCCTGCCTGAGATGGTGGGTGAGATCAACATTGGGCAGGGGGAGAGGATCATCACTGCTGTGCAATGGGACACTCTTGCCCAAATGCTCTTTGCCCTGAAACCCCTTAAGGAATTCATCAAGGCATTCTGCAGTGACAGGAGTAGCCTGGGTCATGTCATTCCCTTGGTGCCAGCCAAGCCTTGGGGGCCCTTTATCCCGAGGAGGAATATCCCTGACCACCACTTTGCAGGCATTCTTCCTGAATGCCTGGTAGCGGGCACATTGCTCCAGTGGGAACTGGAGGCACAGGATGAAGGATTGGGCAGATGACATGGTTGAGGACTACCTTGCAGATCCCTACGAATTGCCTGACACCGATCCTTTGAAGTACTGGGTCAAAAAGGAGCTGGTATGGCCAGACCTCTTCTTTGTGTGCAGAATTTTGCCTCCTGCCCTCTCACCAGCGTACAGATTGAACTGGTGTTCTCACAAATAGGTGTCATATTTTCAGTTCTCATCATTCATGCCTGCTCCCCTGGCATGTGGAACAGCTGGTCTTCCTCAAAGTCAACCTCCCACTCACTAACGCACCAACCCTGGACTCTGAGGATGCTTAAGAGGGTGGCTGGCTCCATATGGCAGCAGGACCAACTTGCCTCCAAGCATCCTCCTTGTCCAATTGGGTTGGAAGGAGGGAGATCTTCCCAGTTTTCCATGTACAGGAAAAGCTTGACCTGTGTGAATGGCCTTTGAAACCAAACTGGAAACAAAATTCCAACAACGTGCCTGGTGGGCCAATAGGACAGGTGGGAAACAAACTCCAGTTCCCCCAAAAGGATACATTTAACAAAGTGGGCTGTAATCTATGGAAGTTTGTTAGAAGAAAAAAAATGTTAATTGTTAAGGTGATACAAGACTACTGTTTTCTTTTTCAAGGTTACCCCTCTGGAATTGTTACTAAGGTAAGAAAATGGTACTGTCATTGTACAGAGTAAATTTTATTTGGGCGGGGATAAAGGGAATTATAGAAGCATTATTGGATTAATGATAATTAAACTGGGATTATGCATAAACTAGAATGGAGACTAAAAAAAACTTCAAGCAGCTTTATTTTTTGCAGTTGCTGACATATGGCCCATTTCAGAAACAAGGGAATACCACTGTCTTATCCCCTTAACAATAGGCTCACCACATGCTGAACATAAGCCTAGCCTGAGGAGACCACAGAGAGAAATCAGCAGCAGGGACTGAGAAGTAAAATATCTAGACCAGGATCAACAGTGGAAAGGATAAAAATTCACACCTAATGACAAATTAGAGTCTTTGTTAATTTGTTTACTTTCTGATCAATTGTTTTGGTCTGGCAAATCTAAAAGGTGCAGATTAAAAGAATGGGACCGTTGCTTGTAGCTGCCCAGAACTGCAGGGGAATGAACAGAGACAGGTGCTTAAGAAAATCCTCCGCTGCAACTCCTTTGGAAAACCTATTCTGACGTTACACGTCATCATCATTATTGGTGTCGTCATCATCATCATCATCAATATATCTAATTCTCAACCTGGCCAAATCTGAGGATACTTAAATGGAGAGATTGGAGCCATGAATAGACAAGAAAGATCTTTCTACAAACATGAAAAACACCCAAGGTTTGCAGAAAAATCTCTCCATGAAAGTCAGTGTGGGGCTGTAGTGTTTAGGATTTCAGACGAGTACCTCAAATCCCTGTTCTGCTGTGGAAATTTACTGGGTGACCTTCAGCCCACCTGGGTGCCTCATCTACCTCAAAGGCAGGGGCAGATTGGCCATTAAAAGCACTGGGACTGCTCCCAGTGGCCAATGACCCCCCCCCACACACACACATTTGATGGAAGGGCTAAGCCTGGCCTACACATGCCCCACACAAGACAGGAGTGGTGGCTCCTGGCCCACATGAGTCCTGCATAAAGGGTGGTGGTGGTGGTGGTACCTGGCTTGCCCAAGCCCAGAGCAAAGTGAGGGAGGTAGCACCTCACTCAGACCACCTAACCTGGTCTGGGGCAAGAGAGGCAGTGCTGGGCTTGGCCTGCTCAAGCCCAAAGTCAGGCAAAGGAGGCAGTGCTGCCTGGCATGCAGCAGTACCCAGCCCACCTGAGCCCTGAAGAAGGCTGGATCCAGCCTGCCTAAGACATGCATGAGGTGAGGTGGGAGAGGAGGGGCTCAGCATGCCTGAGCAGGGGAGGGAAGTGGCACCCGGCATGCCAGCACCCCACACAAGGAAAGGAAAGCAGTGCCTAGCTAATTGGTTAGGCACGCTGTCTCTTCTTCTCTCCCTCCCTCCCTCCTTTAGACAGGGTGGTGCACGGTCAGGCTGACTGCCTCTTTCTCTCCCCTTCCATCCTTGGGGGGGGGGGCATGGCCAGGGTGGGCTGAGGGAGAGGGTCTTTTCCAGAGTTTTTCACTCCTAGTCTGCCCTTGCTCACAGAGTTACTGAGAGGATAAAATGGAGGGGAGGAATCATAGAATCATAGAGTTGGAAGGGGCCATACAGACCATCTAGTCCAACCTCCTGCCCAGTGCAGGATCAGCCTGAAGCATCTCTGACAAGTATTCATCCAGCCTCTTCTTGAAAACTGACAGTGAGGGGGAGCTCACCACAGCTGATTCCACTTTTGAACTACTCTGACCGTGAAAAAGTTTTTCCTAATATCCAGCCGGTATCTTTGTGCTTGTAGTTTTAGCCCATTGCTTCACGTCCCATCCTCTGCTGCCAACTGGAACAGCTCTTTGCCCTCCTCCAAATGACAGCCTTTCAAATATTTAAACAGAGCAATCATGTCCCCCCTCAACCTCCTCTTCTCCAAACTAAACCTCCTCTTCTCCAAACCAAACACAACAGGAGACTGATGTAAGCTGCGTTGGGAACTCATTGTAGGGAATAAATGAAGTAAATAGATTATAAATATTGCTGAATAGGAGGGACAAAAACAGGTAAGTTGGTGTGTGGGTGGGAAAGAGAAGAAAGCAGAGAAAGCTGAGGATATTGGAGTTGCCAGGATCAGGAAAAGAGGGAATAGTGAGGGGGAAGTGAAACAGGGAAAAAGAGACACCTCTCAAAAATCCTTGCAAGGTTTCAACCATACATCTGGGCCCAGCCCAGTGACCGGCACATATGGGCTATAATTTTCCTGAATAGAAGGAAGAGGGAAAACTGAAGACAAGAGGCAGATAAAGGCAGGTTGGCTGGGTGGGAAAGAGGGTAGGAGGCAAGAAAAGACTACGGAGGCTTTCAGGAAAGGGAATGATGAAATAGAGGAGGGGGAATGAGATACCCCTTGCATGCCCTTGCAGGTTCCTGTCTATAAAATTCTTTGTGTTCACCAGATTTTTCTTTCAGAAGCATTGCTGTAGTCAACATAGCAGCAGGCAACATGTGGGATAGCATGAAAAGCAGGGATAACACATTCCAGTTGCTTCCTAATTCAAATAGCTCAGTTTCTTCTAGACTTCAGAACATATGACATGTTTCTAAGAAAGGCCACACAAAAAAGGCTGGGTTAAAGTTTAACATTGATTTGGTGTAGTGGCATACTTTGTGATGTTATTATGAGATGTATGTGTCCTGCTTAGTAGCTCTGCCACTAATAAGCAAGACATATGCTTTTCTGAAATGCCAAGAAAAATCAGAGCCAGCTTATGTGTTCCCCCAAGGAATTACTCTAGACCTTCCTCTGATCCATCAAAATCCACTGAACTCCCCACAGAACTAACCAGCAGGTGCAGACTGGGAAGATAAATTGGCCCAGGAGCAAGCTGGGCTGCATAGCCCTTAACAACACTACAAGCCAATATTGCAGGGACCACTCCGCGGTCAGACCTGGCCAGCGACATCCACAATAGGAGTCAGCTCATTTGTTGTTTCCTCCTGCATCATCTCCAACTGGTAATTTTTGGCAGTATAGAAAGAGGCCAGTCAACCAGCAGGAGATTGGGCGGGATGGGAGAGGAACACGGGGAGAGGTTGTTGGTGACATCATGTCTCTCTAGGACTCGCCAGAAACTCTATGGTAAAACTGTAGCATTATCAGAGATTCCTAGAGAGGTGCGCGTGTGGGGTGACATTTCTAGTTTTTCCCAAGAAGAGTCATCACACTGTCACTGAAGGCATTTAATTTTTTCCCTAGTGCCAGCCACTGGAGTGCTAACAGGTAAAACCCACTGGGGTTGGGAGATCTCCTGCCTCTAACAGGCATATCAAAAAGAGTCCAGTAGCACCTTTAAGACTAACCAACTTTATTGTAGCATAAGCTTTCGAGAATCACAGTTCTCTTCGTCAGATGCATCTGATGAAGAGAACTGTGATTCTCGAAAGCTTATGCTACAATAAAGTTGGTTAGTCTTAAAGGTGCTACTGGACTCTTTTTGATTTTGCTACTACAGACTAACATGGCTAACTCCTCTGCATCTATAACAGGCATATGTGAGCACTAGGAGAAGCAGGGGCAGACTGAAAGGGAGGAAAGGGTCCTCCTCCCAAAGGAGGGAGGGAGAAAGAGCCAGCCTACCTGTCTAGCCAACCTTGAGCCGCCTGGAATTTGGGTCAGCGTTGTCCTCACCACCACTGGGCTGGCCCAGACCATGTGGGGTGGTCAGGCCATCATCCCACCAGAAAAAGTGCTGGTGGCTATAGTGCCGAATCTGCCCCTGAGGAGGAGCCAACATCCATTGTGGGCATCACTGACCAGGTCTGAGTTGAGTGTACCCTGCAGTTCTGGCAGAGTTACTGGTATTTGGCTCTGCTTGCTCATGGCTGCAAATGGTTTTCACTGGGAATATTCCCTATAAGTCAAATGTCCTACTCACCAGAGTCCATCACACTCCATCATTCATTTTTTAAGTTCAATTCATTTATTTTTAGCAATTATTCATTGCCTCTCCAAATTTGCTCAAAACAATGTACAGAAATAAAACATAAAATATTTTGCATCAAAGTGCATCCATTTTGTCCCAGCCTGTGCTGATGGTGGGGTCATCTAAAGGAATGTCTTTTAAAAAAGAAAAGCTATCCTATATTCCCTAGGATAAGAGCTATACGAATTTGTAGCCGTGTTTGCATCATAAGCATATTATGTAATCTTTTAACTATTCCACTGTTTGTATTCCCAATTTCCCCACTGCAATTTTGATTTATAATTGCACTCTTTACAGCTTTTTGACTGTAAAGTATTTGCATAGGCATTGACTGTTGTGATATTAAATCCACTCTGCTATCCCCTTTTTCATTAACCTCTAGCCTGTTGATATTTGTGAGAGCTCTCTTCAATATGCTTGTCTACTTTCAACATCTTCTGTATCCAAGCAGCTAAGGAAGCAGTGAGAAATTGAAGTTACATGGAAAATAAAGAATCACTGTGTTTTTTAACCCCCATGTCTTATTTTCAGTGCTCATCTCCTTCAATTGACTAAAATCCCAATACGGAGGTACAGGACAGTGTGGTTTTTATTCCAGTCTATGATGTTCCACACAGCCATATCTTGCTCACTTACGAATCTCACATCGATCTTTGACTCAGCTGTCCTTCATCTGTTGCCAAAGTCCATATGATTATTGATCAGTCCCTTATCACTTTCCAGCAGCTAATGGCCATTACTAAGAGAATAGTATGTTTAGCACTGGCTTTATGATCACACAGAGTCATGTGAATGATTTTGCCTTCATGTGGATGAGCATCAGCCGTATGGCCATGAAAGGAGAGAAGGATTTGGAACTCAAGAAGCTCTTGAGGCTGCATCCCTTTGTTTCATATTATCATCCCACTCAGTCCATATTCTGTATTTTTAAAATAAATGTTATTTATATTATTTTATATAACCACAGAGCGAGCGAGCGAGCGAGCGAGCGAGAGAGAGAGAGAGAGAGAGAGAGAGAGAGTAACAGAATAGTCCTTATCAGAATTACATTGTTCTAAATCTACAGAACTCATCTTAGAAGGGTGTAACTTTTCTTAGGATGGCAGTGTAAGAATCCTATATGCAAAATAATACTTCAGTGTATCACACGTGGTAAGATTCCATCTTCATTTTCAGTCAAAAAGAAACTAAAAACAATCTTGCTACCCCTGCAATAGTCCTGAAGCCATATAATTGTTGCTAAAATTAATGAATGGATACTATAAACGCACAATCAAGATGTATGGGAGGATGACAAATATGTATTAAAATGTATAAGAGTTCCATTTTTTAAAAAATGAGACCAGATGTTCTTCATTTTTCCAGTCCTTTTTCTTTGATAGGAACATTGTTTCCATTAGGGGGATTCCTCAAAGCATATGTAAGATGGGGAAGTTGCAGGCCACACTTCTCTAGAATCTCTAGAACCTCTAGACTTTCTATTTAGAAGGAGTCACTTAATGATTCCTGGTGCCTGCCAAAATGGGGGAGAGAGGAGGGCTACTCCTGCTCCAGCTCAGGCATCTGTGCAGCCAGGTGGCCCATGCAGCAGTGACCAGCTAGCAAAAAGTTCCAGGAGGTCTTAGCAAAGGAAGTGGTGCAAATCTGTCCACCACCATCCAGCATTTGTCTACAGCCATGGTCGTCAGCCCCTGCTGCAGCATGGTTGGTGCACTCAGCCTCCCAGGAAGGGGACAGAAGAGAACTGCTTCTGTTTCCAATCACCCTGAATGGCCTTCTAACTAAGGCTGATTTATCATCAAGATGCAGCTAGAGAGGACCACTTGGCAGAACGAAGAAACTAAACCAAAAGAAAGGCACAAAGTTACTTCTCTTTGTCTTGTTTGATGTGCCTCCCAGTGACAGATATAAACCTTAATGTCTTCCAGCTGTTAATCAAAATGATTTAGGGGATATTAGAAAGCATTTGTGCTGCTCCTAACTACAGGAATCTCCAAATATGCTTGGCTTGGCTGTCTTTACAAATTAAAGCCAATGGGAAATATGTACATGTCTCACTTTTAACATGGTCAACTGATTCAGTGGGTCATGAGGGCTTGAGAAAGAAGCCGCCCATCACATTGAAGAGAGGGCTGTTTCCTTGGATCATGAGGAGATTAGAACAGGCAGTCATGCTGCATTATTGTCACACACTTGAAAGCAAAAAGAAGCGCCTCCGCACTGGTTCTGCCATAGAGCTATGCAAGGAGATTTCAAAAGTGTTTCAACATCACCTTGATACAATCATCAAGGGCAAAACCAACATTTGCTTCAATTGCCTTTGGTGCAATGTTGATTTAGACTCCACACCTTTGGCAGAGAGTGAGCATGTAGCCCTTTGCTTTGCTTCGTGTTCGTCTGAAGTCCTAGCATGTAAACTGAATACTGCAGATGAACACTTTATGGGAAGTTTATACTCATGGCCTTGCATGCATAATGGTAGTATTCAGCATCCTAAACAAGGCTGAAATGACTACTTAGTTGCTAAGAGAATAAAATGTTGGTTTTAACAGGAGAGCTTTGCATAGTCAAGGCTGTCCATGATGAAAACCAGTAGTCCTGACTAGACATGGGCATGAACGGGAAAAAAAACCCCCAAACACCCTGTTCGTTGTTTGGTGCCATCCACGAACAATGAACAATGAATGTGGATGAACATGAACTGTTCCCGGACATGTTCATTGTTCGTGGGGTCCAGACCCCCCACCCCCAAACTCCCCCCACTTAGCCCCCCCTCCCCTCAAACCCACTTACCTGTCCCTTTAAAGATCCCTTTAAACTATCAGCTGGCTGATAGTTACAAAAGTGGGGTTACAAAAGTGACCTTCATTTAGGATGGGGCCTCACAAACAGCTTGTTCAAGAACAGCAGATTAGCCTGTTTGTTGGGTTTTTTTGTTTGTAAGGCTGTTCGTGCCGATGTCTAGTCCTGACTGGGAGGTGTGCAGTTCATGCCCTTCATGGCTTTATGAAATCTGATGCCACAATAAACATTTAGTCCTTGTCTCAGTATTCTTTGTGGGTTTGCAACAAAATAACATGACAATCCCTCTGAAATTTTACTACACTATAGAATACTTTGAACTATTTAAGGATATATTCTGTGTTCTAGAATTAGGGGGGAAACTGTGAACCTTTGGATTACAATTTTAAAATAAAGTGAGCAAAGGACAAACAATATGGATAGTGATATAAAAATGTTTTACATTCACCTCATAATATTTGGGGCATAACTGTCATAACTTATCACAGCTAAGAGCAATTATGTCCATATGCTTCCTTGTATGAAAGAAAGGCTATTAGTTTCTATAGCACTTTTCAGTAGAGATGGGCACAATATGGATTACCATTAAAAAAACCCCACGATAATGGCAATCTCCCAATCGTGACCTGGTGGATCGTTGTCTTCCATGGCAAATGATCCAGCAGTCAGGACTCTGGGCGATCGTGATAGGACCGGGAAGCTAGACATTCAGGCACCAACAATCTGTTCCCCTGGCAACGGAGGCAGGGGAATGCCTGAGCTCTGTTTGAAACTTGATAATATTTCCCCTAGCGAGGAAAAGGTCTTCTCAGTGTTAACTCTTTCAAAAACCCCTTGCTTTGAGAGCAGCTATCAAGCTGTTTTGTGCTCCTCTCCTGAGTTCGTTCAGCGCTGAGTTAACTGAAAAGAGATATCTCTTTCCTCCTGGCTTCTCAGCCCAGTGCCTGCTTTTTGCAAGAAGTTGGTATGTGATTTGATGTTTCATTTGTGTTTTTCCTATTTAAAAAACCATAGGATCCGCAAGGATCCATGTGGATCCTGGTTTTACTTTCTTCCTGTTTAAAATATGCTTTTGGAAGACTGGCTGCTTGCTTTTAAAATTGGGTGGGATGGAGGATTCTATCCCTGCTTTTTTTAAAAAGCTGGCTGAAACTTGTTGACAGGTGTCTCTCTCTCTCTCTCTCTATTTGGAGGCAGGGATGGGTTAAAAACTTTCCCCCTTCTGTGTGTGTGTGTGGGGGGGCGCCCCTCCGATCCCAGATCCCAGATCGGAAACGGGACTTGATCGGAGTGAATTGGTGATCTGGACTCGTCACCAGCGTGGATCCACGAACAGCTTGATCGGTATTTTTTTGGGGATCGTGCCCATGCCTACTTTTCAGTATACTAAATAGATTAGGCTGAGGGACCCTTTACATGATCCTTCACAATAAGCAAGTATCTGTCACATCTGGGAGGATCCTATAAAGGAGTCACAAGAGAAAGCGATTTGTCCTAGTACCCAGAAAGCTCATAGATAAACAGTAATTTGAACTCAGGGGAACCCTCAAACTAGGGGTGCCAGACCCCTGGTGGAGGCAGGAGATCCCCCGCCCTTGCCCCCCACACCCTGCCCCACTTACCTGGCCAGCGGGGGGGGCACCCTGTGTGTGCACTCCCCTGCGGAGCTGCGCGCACCAGAGCACCTCAAAATGTGCCCGTGTTGGCGCAGATTGGGCCTGTTTGAGGGTGCTGTGGTGCGCAGGAGCATTCCTGCGCACTGCAGTGTCCCAAAATGGTCCTGATCCAGCCACGGATTGGGCCCGTTTTGGTGTGGATCAGGCCCATTTTGGGATGCTGCGGTGCACAGGAGTGCTCCTGCGCGCCACAGCCCCCCAAAATGGGCCCAATCTGTGGGCGCATTTTGGGCCACTGTGGAGTGCAGGAGCGTTCCTGCGCTCCACAGCAGCCCCCAACACGAGCCCCTGTGGTGCCTGGGCGCGCTGGGGGGTGGATGGGTGCATTGCAGGATGACATCACTGGAAGTGATGTCATCGCATGCTGCAGGAGCATGCACATGCGCTTTGCGCATGTGCACCCCCCATCACATCAGAGGTAAGAGCCAGCCCCCAATCCCCCGCTGGGAGATTGAGGGCGGCTGGCAACTCTACCTCAAACTAAAACCCACACTATATTCATTACTGGTTTTCACTTAGGATGCTGTAATATCACCTTGGCTCTTAATGATGTACAATAGTTGGTAAACAGCCCATCTGGCTAGTGCATCTGCCCTTTCCTGTATAGTAGCAGCAGCAGCAGTACTACTACTACTGCTGCTACTGCTGCTGCTGCTGCTGCTACCACCATCATCACCATTGATGATAATAATAATAGCAGCAGCAACAGCATGTTTAATAAAATTGTCTTCTTTTCTATTCTAGCTCCCTAGGAACTGATTTAGCCTAATAATTGTGAATCGTAATGACTGCTGCTCCCATGGGACAGACTGAACATATTCCACTTTACAGAGGAATCATTTGGGCAGCACCACGTTAAGTGATGCTTAGCCAAGTGTTAAATAAGACTGTGAATCTGAGTTCTAGTCCTTTTAATAGTTAATTGGTGTTTATATTTTACATCTCCATACTGCACACTTTGGAAGGTCCTACTGTTCACTAAATACAAATTGGAAGGTGGAAACAGACTACCACACATTGTATTGTGGCTATTTAAAAGTATCCCTTTTGGTAGCTCTAGCCACATGGTGATGATCTGTGGACTCCCTTCAGCAGTGTGGGCTTGGATCTAGGCTGACATTTCTGTAAGTACAAGGGAGAGTCCGTTCTCCTCCAGAAATAGGCTGCTGTGGGAGGGTAAAGGTGAGAAAATAATGATCCACAGGAAGCAGTCCTTCCGCCTCTGGAAATGTTTGTCTGGATCCAGCCTATGGGAAGCTGCACATAGTGTGAGTGTGGCAATACCTGGCTGACCGCTTGAGCAATATCCATCCAATAGTCACACTATTGGCTATTTTTTAAAATGGGCTTCCATATTTCAAAAGATGTTAGGGAGATTGTGGGGGAGCATTTAGACGTGTGAGTTCCCACCTGAAATCCAGAGTGATACAATTAAAAAACAGTAACTGCACAACGAGTTTTTTTGTAGAGCATCCACCATGGAGTTATGAGAGACGACGTCTTTCTTGATAATGTACATTTGGTATAGCTTCATTTTGTTCCTGTGGCTAATGTTGCTTTTCACCATCTGACACAATAGTTCAGGAATTATATAAAAGTCACAGAGTCAAATATACTAATTTAGAAATAGAACGTAACCAATAAGAAAGCATAATGTTACTTATTTTCTTGGTATTCCGTTCCATCAGTTCCTACATAAAAGCAGCATTTCACTGTTACAAAATCAATAAAGCACTGCATATTTAATTTGCTAAGTAACATTGCTTTACTATTTCCTTCTGCAAATACCGATCATTTTGACTTCTAATATTTATGTTTGGAGGAAAAATTCTTCTAGCCTTTCCCCTGCTTTCTTCACTGTGATTTTTCCACTGCTGTATAAATAATCCCTTCTGTGGAGAATCCTCATGGAACACCATACATCAGAAGCAACAAAGAGAGACTAAGCCTTCATATTGGCTGAATAATCACTGGCTTATTGATGGAGACAGGCATATTCCTATATGATAATTCCCCTTGCTCACTGCTGATTAGATTGTGATAAGCTGTGAAGTTTGGTGATGAACTCAATATGGTTGATTACGTACAACTTTTTTAAAAAAAAGAGTGACTATCCAATTATTTTTTCATGTGCTGGCAGAATTTGAAGGATAATGTAAAGGTTATGAAACAAATTGAATGTAGAGACTTTTAAGCTGTTGTGGCAGATGAAGGTGTTATGTGCATATTTGTAATCCATTCACCTCTTACTTGTCACCTTATTCTATTGGGCGGCGGTGGGGGGGGGGAATTTATTACAAAACCTGAAACTCCAGCTAAGGATATGCTTGAAGTTTGAGCCTGACTCACTCCAGGGTGTGGCTTGGATCTAATGGAGCATTTCTCTAAATAGAAGGATTTCTATTCATATAATGTATTTTTCTTGCAGCATTTTGGCAACATTGGGGCTGCCATGGGAGGGAGAGTGAGAAAGTCACACTAAACACTCCACTGGATCCAAGCCTGTGACTGGCAACTAAAGGTGTGCAATTTGGTATTCATATATACCAGATACATAGCCGGATATATGTCAATTTGGCATAATCTGTTTATATCAATTAAAATTATAGATACTGACTAGCAGGGTACAACCAAGATTATTTGGTTTTACCTGGAAAATGAAGCTCTAGCTGTTGTTTGGCAAGCTTTCCCCTCTTCTTTCCTGAGTTTTCCCAGACTTTTTTCCAAGGGGGAGAGGGAATAAATCAGGAGGCAGAGGAAGCGAGATAACCAGGGTGGGGGGAGAGGATGAGTGGCCAATTAATGCAGGAGCTCTGCTTTTCTGGCCAGTTGGGATTCTCTGATGAGAGAATCTTTTTCAAAATCTTCAAGGAGTTAAAAAAGCAGGCTTGACTCAAAGCAGGCTCCATTTTGTGTGGATTTCAGAAGAGTGTCTGCTGTGCTGTGGGAATGTTGCTCTTGCTCACTTATCATACCACCACTGGATTAACCTACCTGCCGCCTGGATCTTACTGCTGCAGTGCTGTCTGCCTGGCTGGAGGAAGACCTAGGGAGCTGCCTGCCTGAGGAGGGCCACCTGATCTGATTTCACCTAGTTTAAGTTCTAAGACTCACTGGGTTTTCCTCCTGTTTTTTGTGGGGGAGGTGTTTGGCTTTGTGCTGGGAGTGGAAGTGGTAGGTTAGGGAGAAACGGGGCAAGATTTTCCTTAGGAAAAGTTAAATGATTGCTTTTGTTATTTTTTGAGGGGATGCTTTTAGAGTTGCTTGCTTTGCTGCTTGCTAATGTTTTTAAGAGTTATTCTTTGTATGTGTGTGTGTGTGTGGGGGGCTTGTTGCTTAAACAGTTGCTTAAGGAGGAGGTTACCTGTAAAAGGCATTTTGTTCTGCACTGCAGTTGCTGCTGCTAATGGAGTGCTCACCTGGTGGGCTGTTCTTTCTGAGTACTTGTAAGTAAACTTTCATAAGGTGTTTAACATACGTTAGGTGGTGTAGGCCTTCCTATTTGTTTTGTTTTTGTTTTTAATTTCAGCTTAGGGACCAACAGAGTTTTCCCCGTAAGAGGCTTGTGTAGGCATAAGAAGGGTTCAGGTGTGTTCTTTTCAAATAGATAAATAGCCCCCCCCCCAGTGAAATATTTAACTATGCTTCTGCTAAGTGCTCATCCTTGCTCTAGGTCTCTTGGCTTCAGTGAAGCCAGGCCAGGTATATTAGAAAAGCAGTGTTTGTACAACTATTGGCTGACTTGTAGTCTGGGTTTCAGGGTGTTGCTTGATTCCCAAAGAGGAATTAAACTTCTTGTAGTGTAGTTAGTTAATAACACCTACTTGAACAACTGTTTTTTAAAATGTAGTTTTTAAACTATGTGGTTAAAAAAACAATGTCAGAGAGCATCATCATAGTAGCATTAAAAGGTGGTGGTGGAGAATTGAGTTATGGTGACCCCCCGGTGGGGTTTTCATGGCAAGAGACTAACAGAGGTGGTTTGTCATTGCCTGCCTTTGCAACCTCGGTCTAAGTTGGTGGTCTGCCATCCAATTACTAATCAAAGCTGACCCTGGTTAGCTTCTGAGATCTGACAAGATCAGACTCACCTGGGCTATCCAGGTCAGGACAACATAAAAAGAGTCTTCCAGATTTTGATTTTTGAAAAAAAAGAATGTGCGCAGGTGTGTGTGGGTGGGGTGGGGGGCGTGGCAGGGATGAAGTAGGGCTTCTCAAACCTTAAACAACCCCAAAAGAAAAATATACTGCTTTGAACTGATTTTTGCATACTTTAATTCTTCCCTTGATGTGAACAGCACCAGGGGCTTTGCTAAAAGAATTCTGTCTTTATACCCATCAGTTATTGCTGTTTTGGCAAAGCATCTGCAGCTCTTAATAAATACTAGAGGTGGTGTGTTTTAAAGAAACTTTTGCTGGTATCTAAGTAACTGAGGTATATGTTTCAGGGAGGGCTCTGTGATGAACAGTACAATCCTAAGAAGAGTTACTCCAGTTTAAGCCCATTGAAATCAACGGGCTTAGGCTGGAGTAATTTTGCTTAAGATTGCACTGTTTTTATGTTCACAGTGGGTGGAGGGGGTTAAAAAGCTAGGATAATTTCAAATTTCTCATTTCTGTGTTTTGACTTGAACATTCCCATTTTGATTTCACTTCCGCTTTATATGAATCAAAACTGCATCTCTTCATTTTTGTACCATGTTCTGTTTCCTCACACCAAATTTGTCATGTAAAATGTACACATTTTTCAACATTATCTGGATGACATAAACCAGCATTTGTTATTATACATATAAATGACACTCAATGCAAATTCAAAATGTATATAAGAGATATGCAGTGAGTGTACAATGAAGGAACGATTCCACAGAACCAACGGCAAAGAGGAGGTAATTGAAGCTATTGACAAAAAACATAAACATAAATGAAAGTGGGAACATTCATTCATCCCTATTAATGAGTATTTTTTGCCTCTTAGCTTGCATGGAAGCAAATCATTGAGCAGGAAGTAATGGTAGCTTATGACCCTTCATTCTTTTCTCTCTTAAAATGTGGACCCTATTAAAAATTAGTCACTGAACAGGTAGGACCCTATTTCCTATGGGATATTTTCTGAGGTGCATATGGATCAGATTTCTTGGAATAAGAAACTATGCTTGGGAGGAAAGAGACAAGGGCTAGCCCATGCAGGGCTAGATTAAGGGGTCTCTGATTTTAGCCTCCTTTAAAAAAAACTATATCAGGCTTATAACCTAATTTGGTTTCTCCAAGTGGTTTATAATAGACACAGCAGAATAACCAGCAAAGTCAGTGTAGAATTAATATAATTCATAAATAATTTCCCTAAAATATGACTTTGAAAAATTTTCCTAGGAGCTGATTCCCAAAATGTGGAGAAGGGGGAGGTACTAATGAGAAAGTCCTGATACTGGTTGCCACTCACTTTCCCATAGTCTAAACTAGACACGGGCATGAACCAAAAAAAAATTAACGAACCAGCAGTTCGTGGTTCGGTGCCGCCACCGATCCTGAAGTTGCGAACCGCAACGAACATTTTCTGTTGCCGAACTGGTTTGTGGTTCATGGGGCTCATAACAGCCCCCGTTGCACTTAGAGAGCCCATATTCCTGGGGAGTGTTTTGCAGGCTCTTCTACAGCCATCACCCAAGTTTGGATAAGATAGCAAAAGGGATCTTGGAGTTATACCCTCTCCAATCCAAGCCCCCCAGGAAACTCCCACAAAAATCCAAGCTCAATTATACTCTCAGTCTCTCTCCCCAAAGGCTAGCAAGTGGCAAGCAAGAGCTCTGTCCCACTCCACTGCTCGCTGAAAGTGAAACCCAGCCTGGGAGCCCACGGCTATTTATAAGCACAGGTCCCATTGAGCAACGCAGGAGGTCTGTGTTTGGCCATCAGAGCTACCTATCAGGGTTTGCAGGGATGAGATTGGAGTGCCCATGGTTACAGAACACCCCCTCCCCCCTCCCCTGGGTGTCTTCTCCCAACTTGTAACCGCTTTGCAGCTCTGTGGTTGGAAGGAAGACCTGCTGATCAAGGTAAGCGGGGCTTCCATTCGGGTTTCCAGGGCAACAGAAGGAGCGCAGACAGAGTTTAGGCATTCCCCCAGCTCTGTTGCCAGGGGAATTGATTGCTGGCGCCTGACTGTCTGGCTTCCCGAACGCATTGAACCAGGCCTCTCCTGAATGCTGGTTCATTGGCCATGGACAATCACGAACCGCCGGATCGCGATCACCATTTTCGTGGGTTTTTGAAGTTCATAATGCGGTTCGTGCCCATCTCTAGTCTAAACATTCTTGCTGTGAAGGTCTCAGTGTGTGGGGGGATATATATGGTAGCATGTCATATTTTCTCTAGAATAGTGTTCCCTCTAAAATTGTCAACAACAAATAGACTCCTGTTTTCAGAAAATCTGGGTTCTGGTGGTACAAGCAGCATCCAGCATGAGTTTCATCCCTTTACTCTGTGAAAATAGCCAGAATGCATGCAAGTTGGTCATATATGCATCTGTATGGATCAGATCATATTTCAGATTCTTGAACATTTTCCCCTAAAACCCAAGAATGTGTTAGAAACTTTTTATGAACTTTATCCAGTTATTGGTATTTTTCTATTAGTAAAGATTTAAAGCCAAGCAGTCTAATTTAATAGACTCTCCCTTTGTTATGTTTCCTTCAATCTATGTCTCCTATATAACTAGGGCCTATGAGTATCAATCTCTGTGACTGATAATCACTGATGTCCATTCAAATAACATAATATCCAGGATATTCCGTGATTTGAAAGTAAACAAAACAGTGGTCACTCACACTCTTAAGCATTAAAGACGACTAGAAATAGTGAGTTCTCCAGCTAATAAGGAATAATATTACTCTTGCTTTGCCTGGGACTCTTTGGTTACTTCCATTAATTCAGTTATTAGGCCGTGATTTCAGAACTTGCTGCATCTTAATAAAACAACAAAACTTCTGCCACAATAAATGTGTTAGTCTTTCAAGTGCCACTGGACTCTCTCTTGTTTTTGTTACAACAGACTCTAGTGCCAACCCCTTTGAGTTTTGTTCATACCATGGATTATTTGCAGCCAATCTCCAATCTAGGGTTGCTGATTCTCTGGAGAAAAAAACCCTTTCCCCTTTAACAGGTCTGTTGACCAGATGATGTCATGAAAAGCTTCAGCTGCTCATTTCCCCATATTAAGCCACTATTAAAGGGACATAGATCCAGAGGAGTTAGCCATGTTAGTCTGTAGTCAGATGTGTCTGACAAAGAGAGCTGTGGTTCTTGAAAGCTTATGCTACAATAAAGTTGGTTAATTTTAAAGGTGCTACTGGACTCTTTACTATATGACAGGACATTTTTCTTCAAGCCATTTGGCAATGCTACCAGCATCTCCAGTTGGGTATGTGAACCGTCATAAAAGTCTCCAGCTTGATGCTGTCAGTTCTGTGTCTACAACTATTTCATCGCAGTAATTGCTACAGTGTTCTTGAGACATTCCTTTCCTTTAATTACTTTCTCCCAGCCACAGCAATGGCAAAATAGGAAAAATAGAAGAGATAAAAATGGTTCTTTTCACCAGATACAACTTTTCTGCTTCGCTGTGCTACTGTACAAGATGGAGGGCAAACGACTGGAGAAACTCTTGCTTCCACTACTAATTAACTATACTGTAGTTTTCTAGAGTGAAAGAAGTAAGGAGAACACTTTTGCATGAGAAGTGCATCTAGTCTGGTTTACTTATGAGTAATGGGTATGCCACTGGTAGAACCATGCTGTTAGTAATGCACGCTCAGTCAGTAGCAATTTGTATCTCACTAGTGAGATGTGATTGAACTCTTGTTTAATTTCACAAATGCCTATAGGTTTGTTCTACAGTTGTCCTGTTGTTTCATAAAAGAAGAGTTTGAAGCAAATTTTGTCTACCAACTAGTTCCATACAGCAGGAAGACCAAGTGGAGCTACAGACCCGTGAGTGTACTTTGGTTTCAAAAGAAGAGAATATTATATTGAAAGCATTTTCAATATTTATCATATTTTGAAAATTTTGTAGTATTGTACCATGCACTTTTCTTTAAAAAAAAATTAAAAAGAAGAGTGACTTGTCTTGGAAACCAACTAATATTAGTCTGCTGATTATTAGATTTAATCTTTAAAATAAGGGAACAAGGGATAGTTGTAGAGAAAGGCAGTTTCAGTTTGTAGCAGTTTGAATGAAGGAGTTACAAAATGGATCTAGTCTCAGACTTTTGGGGAGCTGGGTTCAATGTTGACTATAAAGACCAGTTTATGCAAACAGCATATGAAATGGCAAAACTTCTCCTGTACTTAACAATTCAGATCCCAGTTGCAGAATCACATGGCTGAACACATAATTACAAGGTTCTGATGTCTGGATACTCTACCAATCTGTTCAAAGAGGGCAGCATCCATTTCTTTTCAATGTGCAGCAAGTTTTCTATATGGGTGACTTCAACTTCCCTGATGTGTGCTGGGAGACAGGCTCAGCAAAGCATCATGAATCATGCAATTTCCTGACCTGCCTGGCTGATAACTTCCTTTTTCTAAAGGTGGAAGAAGCTACAAGGGGCTCGGCCGTACTAGACTTGATATTAACCAACAGGGAAGAATTGGTAGATGAGGTAAAGGTGGTGGGGACCTTAGGGGGAAGTTACCATGTCTTCCTTCAATTCCAGTTGCTGTGGGGGGCAAGGAAGTTCGTAGCCAGACTCGTAGGTTAGATTTTTGTAGGGCTAACTTCGATGAACTCAGAGGCTTGATGAGAGTCATTCCATGTGGGAGTGTGCTGGAAGGGAAAGGATTGAGTGAAGGGTGGGCTCTTCTCAAACATGAGCTTTTGCAAGCTCAAGCCCTCACTATCCCAGCAAGATGGAAACATGGTAAGGGCTCCAAGAAACCGATGTGGATGTACAGAGAGTTCCAGAATAAGCTAAGGGAGAAAAAGGAAATGTTCAGGAAATGGAGAGAAGGACAGACCTCTAAAGAAGAGTATATGAGGATTACTAGGTACTGCAGATCAGCCATCAGAGAGGCCAAAGCTCAGTACGAGCTGGGTCTGGCCAGGAGGGCTCGCTACAATAAGAAAAACTACAGATATATGAGAAGCAAACGCAAGGTAAAAGAGGCAATTGGACCGTTGTTGGGAGTAGATGGAGAAACTCTGATGCAGGACAGAGAAAAAGCAGACAGGCTTAATGACTTTTTTGCCTCTGTTTTCTCCCTGAAGAACTCAGGCACATCTAGAGATAGTATAAAATGTGACAGGACACCTGAGTGGCTAGTTGACAGTGACAGAGAGGTTGTGGAGAGGCATCTGGCTGCACTGGATGAATACAAATCCCCTGGGCCGGATGGGGTGCACCCAAGAGTGCTGAAAGAACTTTCTAGAGAACTTGCAGAACTCCTGTCCATCATCTTCAAGGCCTCCTGGAAGACTGGGGATGTGCCACAAGATTGGAGAAGACTGAATGTTATCCCAATCTTTAAGAAAGGGAAGAAGGACGACCCAGGGAACTACAGGCCGGTCAGTCTGATTTCTGTTGCTGGGAAGATATTAGAACAGATTTTAAAGGGATCAATCTGTAAGCATCTGAAGGACTGCTCAGTGATCCAGGGAAGTCATCATGGTTTTGTCCCTAACAGATCTTGCCAGACCAACCAGGTTTCCTTCTTTGATCGAGTGACCAGCTTACTGGATCGGGGGAACTCTGTTGATGTGATTTACCTGGATTTCAGTAAAGCTTTTGACAAGGTCCCCCATGACATTCTGATGGGCAAACTGGAAGACTGTGGACTGGACTATAGGACAGTTCAGTGGATAGGGAACTGGTTAGAGGACTGCACCCAGAGAATGGTGGTCGATGGCATTTCATCAGATTGGAGGGAGGTGTCCAGTGGGGTGCTGCAGGGCTTGGTTTTGGGCCCAATACTTTTCAATATTTTTATCAATGATCTGGATGGAGGAGTGAAAGGGCTTCTCATTAAATTTGCTGATGATACCAAATTGGGAGGAGTAGCAAACACCCAAGAAGATAGAATTAAAATTCAACAAGACCTGAATACTCTGGAGAAGTGGGCAGCTGTGAATAGGATGCAATTCAACAAAGACAAGTGCACAGTATTACATCTGGGTCACAAAAATGGGAAGCACAAATACTGGGGGATACACTTCTGGGCAGTAGTACATGTGAAAGGGATCTTGGGGTAAGAGTGGACTGTAAACTAAATATGAGCAGTCAGTGTGATGATGAGGCAAAAAAGGCCAATTCAATCCTGGGTTATATCAAAGGGGCCATAGCGTCGAAATCGCAGGAGGTCATAGCCCCTCTCTATACTGCCTTGGTCAGGCTGCACCTGGAGTATTGTGTGCAGTTCTGGAGGTCTCACTTCAAAAAGGGTATGTACAAAATTGAGAGGGTGCAGAGGAGAGCAACAAGGATGATCAGGGGTCTGGAGATTGAGCCCTACAAGGAAAGACTGAGGGCCTTGGGAATGTTTAGTTTGGAGAAGAGGAGATTGAGGGGGGACATGATTGCTCTCTTTAAGTATTTGAAAGGCTGTCATTCGGAGGAGGGCAGGGAGCTGTTCCAGTTGGCAGCAGAGGGTAGGACCCAAAACAATGGGCTTAAATTACATGCACAAAGTACTGGCTGGATATTAGGAAGAACTTTTTCACGGTCAGAGTAGTTCAAAAGTGGAATCAGCTACCTAGGGAGGTGGTGAGCTCCCCCTCTCTGGCAGTTTTCAAGAAGAGGCTGGATGAATATCTGTCAGAGATGCTTTAGGCTGATCCTGCACTGGGTGGGGGTTTGGACTAGATGGTCTGTATGGCCCCTTCCAACTCTATGATTCTAAGTGGATGCTGGGGATGTTTTAGGCTAGCCAAGTTGGATTGCCATGTGTAAACACTTTATTTTCTTGGGTGGGGGGATTCAAATACACTTCATGTGACCAGCTGTTTACTCGTGTTTGTGTAAATGTGGTCTAACTTATGTCAAAGCCAATAGCCATGAATTATACAGACTGCTGGACTGGTTCAGTAAAATGCAGATACTTGTAACCCTGGCAATGAGCAATTCTCATTTACTTTCAAAGAAGGCGAATATATATTGTCGAAGGCTTTCACGGCTGAAGAACGATGGTTGTTGTGGATTTTCCGGGCTGTATAGCCATGGTCTTGGCATTGTAGTTCCTGACGTTTCGCCAGCAGCTGTGGCTGGCATCATAAGAGGTGTAGCACCAAAAGACAGAGATCTCTCAGTGTCACAGTGACACTGAGAGATCTCTGTCTTTTGATGCTACACCTCTGAAGATGCCAGCCACAGCTGCTGGCAAAACGTCAGGAACTACAATGCCAAGACCACAGCTATACAGCCCGGAAAATCCACAACAACCAAGGTGAATATAAATTGCTTAAGTGAATGCTCAAATTAATATTTATTTCAGCATACAAACAAGGTGAAATTAAGGATCTTTCAAGAACAGGAAGAGAGGGAAATGTCTCCAGAGATCAAGATAAGTCATTCTTGTTTTGCTTACTGACACATTTTAGAGGGTTGGTGATTCTTGTCCTCCTCCATTTATTTTCTAGAGACATGATCCATAAGAATGATAAGTTGGCACTGTATCCAAGGAACCAAGAACCCAAGGGGTGTTGCTGAGCACCTAAGACAGCAATCCTATGCATACTTTGTTGCATACATTTTCTTTCTAGGAAGCAAGAGCCAAAGGGGTCCTAGGAACCAAGAACCAAAGGGGTGCTGTATTCACGGAACAAAGAACAAAGGGGTGCTGAGCACCTAAGACAGCAATCCTATGCATACTTTGTTGCATACATTTTCTTTCTAGGAAGCAAGGGCCAAAGGGGTCCTAGGAACCAAGAACCAAAGGGGTGCTGTATCCACGGAACAAAGAACAAAGGGGTGCTGAGCACCTAAGACAGCAATCCTATGCATACTTTGTTGCATACATTTTCTTTCTAGGAAGCAAGAGCCAAAGGGGTCCTAGGAACCAAGAACCAAAGGGGTGCTGTATCCACGGAACAAAGAACAAAGGGGTGCTGAGCACCTAAGACAGCAATCCTATGCATACTTTGTTGCATACATTTTCTTTCTAGGAAGCAAGAGCCAAAGGGGTCCTAGGAACCAAGAACCAAAGGGGTGCTGTATCCACGGAACAAAGAACAAAGGGGTGCTGAGCACCTAAGACAGCAATCCTATGCATACTTTGTTGCATACATTTTCTTCCTAGTAAACACAGCTGGAAGTCGTCTCCTGTTTCTCCTTGGTCATAAGGAAATGAATAGCAACAGGATTACCTTTTGATCATAAAACTTGTGGTTAGTGTGAATTTTCCAGGGGCTCTGATATTTTGTGCAGGATTTTGATGAGAAAGCACATCGTAATCATCAATAATTGTTCTGTAGAGATTCCCTCCCCCTTTCTGAGGCATCTCTATCTGCATTAGATCAGTTGGGCCGAAGAAACTATTGACTAATGAGAGATTACAATGAGCTCTCATGCTGTTGTACCACCTGTGCCCCCTTGACCTTCATTCTAGCACTTGGAAGCTTTTACTTCATTCATTCTATGGAAACACCTGCCCTGGCCTCCTAATGAAGCAAACCTCCAGGAAGCCTGTAATATCTCGGAAAGACATTATGTTCCCAGGTGGTTTAAACTCTCAGAGCTCACACATTCCTTTCTGACTGTAGGAAGTCAGCAAGTTCCTGGCCTTACTCTGCTTCCCACAGCATATCTGTACTTATATACACACAACACACACACACACCTTTTTAAACTGCCACTTCTGAGAACAATCTTGTCCCTGGGAGAACATACGCTAGCCAGCTATTGTCAAGCAAATATATTTCAGAATTTGAGGAGGACTGCGTCACTGAATCCCATGGCTGGCTGTAAGTAGGTCCAAATCAGCCATCATCATACTAGGCTCTACTAGGCTTGCCCAAGGCCTCTAGGATCTGGTACACGGCAGGAGTATCATCAACGTGCACCTTGCCTGGAGGATGCTGCATCATACGTAACCTTTCCTTTGCCGCTTTCCCAGCATCATTTTGGTAAGGAAGGCCTGATCCATGCTGTGCCTTCTGCGGCTTGAAATGAACCTCTCTTCTTCCATAGGGATAACTAGGAGGGTCTAAGCCAGGCCACATAAGCAAGCATGGATATGCACTATAGGAGAAAGCTCCTTAGTTTTATGGATACTGTGGGCCTCTTTAAACAAGTGCCAAACTGGAGTTTTGTTGGAGGAAACCAAAACTCAATTCATGTGTTATATCCCATTTCATGCACCTGCCCTGGCATGACTAGATGATATGAGTAGTTCCTGGGCAGATCCATTAAACCAGCTGTAATACAAATAGCCCTCCCCACAATGGCCCCTCTCTGCTAGTTAAAGTATGCAGGTTGCAAAGGACAGAATGAAGACACTTCTACCTCCACACATGCACAGGAGCCAATTTGCATCCCCACAGTGTTTTAAAGGTAAGCTTTGAGTCACATGTTGCACACACATTGAGCTGCGGGTTTCTCCCAATCAATCTTGAATTTGGTGCACGTGTAAAGAGACTCTGTGGCAAGAGAACTTTCAGAGATCTCCAGCTTTTTTACCCCAGCAGTTTGATACACAGTACCTGCCAGAATTCTCTCTTCTTGCAAGATACAGGTACCTTGTCATCCAACCTCCAAACTCTTTTGGTGATCTCCTGACACTCAAGGCACGCGTCCCAAGCCACAACAGGAGTTTCCTAAAAGTCAGATTCCTCTTACATTCACACCACAGGGACACAGCATGAACCAGAAGAAGGGAAAGAAAAACAAGATGAATAGCAGATACTTAAACAAGTCTCTCTCCAATGATAATAGTAATTCATTTTCCAGTCAGAAAAGCCTTGCATCTGCCTATTGAACATTACATATAATATAGTCTGCCAAAATGCAGAGTAAGACCTCTTGTTTTTTGACTGTTTGTTGTCCATCCCTCCTCCTGTCAGCATTTGCTACCAATCCCCAAATTCTATGGGTCCACAGGAGACACAAGGAGTATGTCCTTATAGCTCTTTACAGCCACAGGATGGGTAGGCAATGGATGCTGAAGGCATTATTTAATTAAAATATTTATACCCCACCTTTTTGTGATTCAAAGTGGTTTACAATGGCAAATTTAAAAAAAAAATTGTACTGTGGTGTTGTCATGGCGTTAGTATTCCCCGGCATTTAGCTTTTGTCCACTGCTGCCAGCTCAGCACCTGCACTAAGTCAACAAGGAGATGGGATTTATGGGGAAACCCTTTATTCATTTGGGACTCCTTCTGTCCAAACTGGATCAGAACCAGGTAGTGGCCAGTGCTACCACCACCGGAGAAGTTCCAGTTATTAGAATCTTCCCAGTATAGTACTGAAAGAGATGGGCCATGTTCACATGCGCTCTGAGAGATCACGCAAACTCACAGCATGAAGTGTCTTCCTAGAACGATCTCCCAGCACAATCCCCTTTAATGGCCCGATGATGTCAGAAAAAGGGCCATGAAATGGGATAGTGCTGAGAAATTGCGCTAGGAAGACGCTTTTATGGCGTGAGTTTTGTGCCATGTTCCTGGTGCCTGGCCGTGTGAAACCGGCCATGGTCTCTGGATATGTTTGCACAATAGAGGATGTCGGGCTCGCTCTTCCTGAGTGCTTGGTCCCTCACTTCCTTCTGGGTTTCCCTCTTGACTAGAGATGGAGCTGTTTATCCTGTCTCGACTCCTTGTACAGCCCAAGCAATCTGTGGGTGCAAGTTTCCTAAAGGGTTCCCTCTCCCTCAAGAAGGAGGCACTTTGGTTTCTAAAAAAGCTTTACTCCACTAAATATCAAATTAAATAGAAAGTCCAGACATTTGGGAAGCAATTACAGAAAACTGAACTATAGCTGGATTTCACTAGAGAAAGAGGAAATGGTGCTAGCTAGTGTTAATTTGTTCCCTCTTTGAACATTCCTTCATCCTCCTTGTTGGAGGGATGGGTCAGTCTCTTCCCATGACTGAGGCTCATTCCCTCAGGGTTCCAGAACTTGGCTAGATTGATAAAGACTAGACCAGGTTAGGCTAGACAAAGGCTAAACAAAGGACACATCGCTGCATACATTTTTATCATGAATTGTGGATTGCAAGACACCCCATGTTTGAAACAATGACAACTGTGGATCTTACTTCTCTATTCCTATCACAATCCAATTCATCTTATATACTAATAGACGAGTGGCAAAGATCTGAGGATACTTAAATCTGGAGACTGGAGGAACAGACAAGTCAGATCTTCCTTCACATCTGAAAAATGCCCCAGGTTTACAGAAAGATATGAAATCTAAAAAAACCCCATGTTTTTTAAAAAAACCAAAATGAATAAAGGAGTGCTTGTATCTTTATCCAGTACTCTCTACCTCAGCTGAGCAGTCTCTTCTGGAATTAATAACTGGACCTAGAAAAGAAGAAAATATTATGGACCATTATGCTTATGTGATAGTTACCTACCTTGATTTTGGTCTTCCATTGAGAAGTGTATCCTAATATGTGTATTTATTGCTATTTATTTATGGATATTAACCTTGAATATCTATTAATATTTATATCGAATGCACTAGTCACTTTTCACTTTAGTATATTTATAAATTAATATTTATAATTTTGCTTATTGACCTCCACAGTGGTTTCTCCACTGAGTTTTTTGCTACTGTTGAACAGCAGTCCCGCCCCCTCCAAGCCAGTGTAGTGTAGTGGTATGACAATGATGAGACTGCTCTCACAAGCCTTTCAAACTCTTGCCACCCAGCCAGGTAGGGTTGCCAGGTCCCTTGACTCCGCCGGCGAGAGATTAGGAGCCTGGCGCCAACCTTATTGCTGCCCAGGGTCTTGGGTTCATGCGCGTACATAGCACACGTGCATTCCTGGCTTGTGCAATGATGTCACTTCCAGGAAGTTATGTCATTGCATGGGTCAAAGGGCAGCTGGGAGTGCTCATGTGCTCACCAAGGCCCACTGCAGGGCATGCTTTGGCCAGAAATTGGCCCGCTGTCAGGTGCATTTCGACCAGAATTGGGCCGCTGTGGGTATGTGTGTGTGTGGGGGTACTGCGCCATCTGGGGGCATGCCCTGGGGAGTGCTCCCCCCCACTGGCCAAGTAAGTGGGCATGGGGGGAAAGGGTGGGAGTAGGGGATCCCCTGTCCTGGATGGGGGAATGGCACCCCTACGGTCAGTTGTAAAGGCTGAGAGTTCACCATGCACCTCCTGTCTAGCCTCCTCTATAGCAGGCAGAGAGCCCTGACCCAAATCTTCACAGGGTCTCCTCTTCCAGAGGCTCCACCAGACAGGCAGCCAGTTTTCTATATGTACCTCCCCTCATCCAACTACAGCCCAGGGCTATTGGGAAAAGGGAACTCAGAGGTTACTTTATCTATATAAATGCTGCCACCATTTAAACTAGGCCCATTTAACATACCAAAGTGTGTGGGGGTGGGGGGTGTTAAAGTTTCAGAGCAGGAACTGTGTGACTCAGGTTCGAATCACCAGTCTGCTGTGGAAGTTGACTGGGAAACCTTGATCCAATCATACACTCTCAGCCTCTCCTGTCTCTCATGGTTGTTGTGGAGATAATATGGAGGCAAGGAGAATGATTTAAGCTCTTTTGGGTCCCCACTGGGGAGAAAGGCAGTACATAAATGCAGTAAATTAAGGAATATGGGTGAAGATGGGGGGGCAGATAAAAAGGTAAGTTATTTAGTGGGTTTGAAGGAGATACAGAGGTAGGAAAAGGTGAGCAAACGGAGGCTGCCAAAAGAGAAAGAGGAAATAGTGTGGGGAGGGGGATACAGGGAAAAGTAAAGTACTTACTGCAAGTCCTTGCAGGTTCCCCACCATCAACTAGGCCCAGCTCAGCTGGCGTCTCACAGGGGAGAGGTTGCCAGTGGGGAAGCTATGGGGGGAAGAAGTGAAAAGGGGGCATGGTGGGAGAGGGAAAAATGAGATGCCCCCTGCAAGTCCTTGCAGGTCTCCACTTGTCAATAATATTTTCAGTTATAGATAAGTCTTTCTGGTCACAGCTCTCAGTTTGGGGTTGGGGCAATTTGGCTCTTGGCACCTTAGAGGCAAAAGTGTTACCTTCCATCAGAGGCAAAGTGACAGCAAATGGATGCCTTACCCACCTTACTCAGGTTTTTCCCAAATCATGCATCACATCTTCCACCATAGAGTTACTGGGAATCAATTACTTATTCCAACTTGCATTGTTTTTAACATCAGAGTGAACCCCAATCATAACAGAAGTTACTATAGAAAAAGCAGTAAGTGCTAGGTGGGCTACCTTAAGTGGGGGAACAGCCAGTAGGTGGCAATCTGAGGATCTCACTTGGCACATGGGAACAAATGGGAAAAGATAGACCTTTAGATATGTTGGTCCCAGACTGTGAAGGGTTTAAAAGCCCATAACCAGTACCTTGAATTGAAAGGTAGGTAATATAGCTTTGTAATATATGAAAGATAATCCATTGATTCCCCACAGATCAATTTCTTCCTCAAGTTGCTTTTTCTCCTTGATTGAGAAAAGACATATGGTCATGGTCTCTTATCACATATGGAGATAAAAGCAGCTGGTGGGAGGTTAATTTTGATCAGGAAAACAGCCCGAGGGGAAAGACTTATGTCCCCCTGTATCAATGCTCCAGTCATATTCAGAGTGACCCTGTGCACTTGCAGTAATGCAAAAACTGTTAGGAGAGATACTCTTCGTATCTCTGACATCAGATTTAGTTCAGTAGTTACTGCTCTCTGTCTTTTACAAAGCTTTCTTAGGTCCTGTCAACTTAGCTACATTTCTTCTTATTACAAAACAATCATCCATCCACTTATTTCAGTGCTCCCATTGACTTCAGAGAGAGACTTCTTTTCAATGGGAAGAGTGTGGCTATTATCTTTCATTTATTTCTTTTTTAGCACTTTCTGCCTCCAGGTTCATAGATATTCTTTGTATTAGAAGTGGGCATGTTCTGTCAGGCCAGACAGACACCTGCTCCACAGCTCCTTGATTCCAAAATTCAAGCTTCAAAGAAGCTAAAACTTTTAAATTCAGAAATGGCAAACATTGTAAGATTTCCTTTGTCCCTAGGAAATTACATATTTCTAGCTGAATCTAGGAAGGTGGGTTGTCACTTCTTGTTCAGTAGCAAAGAGGGTTCTCATTCAAAAGTCCCACCAACAAGAGATTTGGCCAATTAACTGTGACTGGTTTATCTCAGGAGGATGGAGTTTTGGAATTTGCTAGGTGTCCTGAGCCAATTGGAGCCCAGTGATGGTGAGGATTCCTTAGGAGAAGAGGAGACCCATGTAGTCAGCTCCTAAGCAGCAGAAGCCAGCAAGCAGGAAGATGAGCTGCAGGCTTGTTAGGGTTCACAGCCAGCCAACAGCTGATGCAGAGCCACCCACAGCCTCCAGCCCCGATGCAACAGGTGAAACCCAGTTGGTTGTTTCCAGCCCTCCAGTGTCGCCCACACCCTTGGTGCATCAGCTGTGGAGGCTAAGAATGGAACTAGAGGAGAGGCAAAAAAGTGCACACCCTCCTGACTTGACACTAGCTGCATGCTGATAGTAAGGATAAGTAGCTGCAGGATAACTCCCAAGCAGCTGGCTGTGAATAGGACCCTTCAGCATATGGCTATAAAAACCAGCCAAGGGAGACCATTAGGCATGAAAGCAACAAGTTGTAATCCCTCAGATGCTGCAATCACGGCATCAGAGTCTGCCTTGTTCCTGTGACTTTCTGGACCATTCCTTGACTCTGCCTTCATCTCGTCCCAGAATCTGCCGATAGATGACTCTTGAATCTCCAGATCTTTCTATACAGACTGCTCCTTGGATTAAATGACTGATGGCTCTTGACTCTGTGTTTTGACCTAGGACCGGACCTTGACTACGCTGCTTGAGTTGGTGCCTGGGCTTTGTTCCATGCTCTGGTGGCATGACTCATGCTGCCTCAACCCAGCCTGCGACATTAAGATCCATACACAAAGCTACATAAACATTCTGGAAACAAGTCTAGGTTTTATTTAGCACTGGTTTATCCTTCTTCTTGTGTTCATGTATACACGGGGAGTGCTCAGGAAGCTGACTAGGAGGTATGATGGTCTATCACACACTTACAGCATCGTAACCCCTTCTTATGATATTGCAGCAACCTGGCGCCACTCTGCCCGGGTTTCCTGCTGGTGCTCAGCCATGGTGGCTGGGTGTGGGCAGAACTGGGGTGTAACCCCTTACTCTGGTGGGCTAGGGGGCTAGCTGGGGTGGGCTGTGAATTAGTCCACTCCTTAAACCATTTTGGGCACAGGAATGCACCCAGTAGCAGCAGAGCTTGCCTCAAAAAAATGTGGTGTAACCCATAGGTGCCCATTGTAAGAGAAAAGTCACCTCCCTCCCCCACGCCCAATTCTGCCAAAGTGGCCTGGTGGAGCATAGGATGCCAACTACTGCGGTGACCAATCCACTCATGCCCCCACAGCAGCCAAGCTCCCTCCCCGCCACCCTATTATCCCCCCACCCCCCGCATAACCTCTAGCTGGGGTGCCAATGAACCCAGGAAAGTAGGGGCACAGTGGGGGGCTACTTGAGAGCTCTCTGCTGTGGGGACTAAGAGTGCAAGGCAGGAGAGAGTGCATACAGTGGCAGGGCAAGAATAAGCAATAAGAGTTTAATGGGGTCTTATTGCTTATGGGAAGCTGTGGAAAGAATCTTATGGGCTACAGTTTTGAAGTTCCATGGTGTTCTTGAGAACAATTGTTGTTCGAAACAGGCTGAGAGCTAGCATCCTGTTGAACATAATGGAAAAATTGATTTGGAATGACTATCACAACGTGGGCTTAGTCCGTTGAGACACAACTGGTGAAATCTGGTGGTCAATTTTTGCTGTTTGTCTTGAAAGATCTCATACAGTGATCTTGAAATATACACTGAGGAGAACTTGAAGGAAAGTTTGGCTGGAAATAATAATACTTACCTTATCTCTTGAAGTAAACGTTTGAGACTTTGGCAACTGGATGCCTAGCTCGTCCTTATGAAATAAGCACAGGTTATTAATGACTTCATAGAGAGAATATTGATTGAGTATTGAGACCTATAGAACTGTATTTTGTATAGATATTTATTGTATTTATTGTATTTACAGTATTTAAGGAGATAGGATTAACTATTCACTGTGAGCACTGTGCACTTTACTATACCAAAAATTGAGTTAAAAATTAATATTTTAATATACTGAACTGTTGGTGTTAGTTTCCCATGAAAGATTTATATCTTTACTTTGGTGCTTCAGGAGGACACAGCACACCATCAAGAAGCAGTGGGGCAGATGTGGGTTGAACCTGGAGACCCTTGCTCTGGGCCTGGACTGGAGGCCACCAGACTGGGGTCTGTGCCTCCAAGGTGAGTTGTCTACACCCAGAGAATGTTAGTTCCTGTGGGATGGCAGCCAGTCTTCACACCATGCACCTGTGCACAGATAGAGGTGGCACATCCCCATTTCCAGAGGGCAGCGGTGTCGGGATGGCCCCCATTGGATCCTTCTCTTCACCAGTGAAAGGGGGAGACTGGAGAGGTGGCTGGCTGCCAGTCCTTTGTTCTGAGACCATTAACCCAGAGACTATTGAAGAAGAAGTGTCAGGAGGGGCCAGCAGCTCCCTTGGATCTGTCCTTCCACATGGAATACTGATCTGGGGAGATTGTAGGGCATGTGTGTGGGTGTGCAAGTACATGCCAGCTCTGTCAATCTGTGCCGAGTTAATAGTCTCCATCAGACCAGCCCAGATACCAAGGACTTCCTGGGCTGGAAGAGCCTCCCACTCCCATCCCCTGTCTCCCCCCGCCCCTGCCATCTCCAGAGAGTGTCTTCAGGTGCAGTGAGTGTGATTGTGGGGTCTTTGAGTGCCAAGCACCTGCTCTCTGCAGGGGAGGGGAGTGACATTGACAGCACCGTGGGGGCCATCCATGAGGGGCATAGCCTCGATGACCTGCCTGGCCCTGCTGAGGAATGAGGGGGCCTGCCCTGCCAGCACCTGGGATCCACCCCCCATGGAGGGCTTTCCCTGAGCTGGGCACCTTGGTAGGGGCACTGCTGCTCTCTGGAGAGGAGGACAGAGACATTGACAGGCAGCAGAGATAGCGGGCTCCACATTGACTGCTTGTTTGCTTGCCACTTGCCGGTCTGTTAAGAGAGGCAGCATGACCATTGGGGGATGCTGGAGGAGTTGTCAGGGAAGTGTGCGTGTGTGCGCGCAGGCACTCCCTGCTTTGGCCTTGCTGCACCTTGACAGGCTTGGCCATCCGCATAGCTCTCCCACGAAAGTTCTTAGGGAGGGGATGAGTGATGCCACAGATCCATGGGTGTGTAGGCACCAGTGGCGGGGGAGGGGGGGAGCCTTAGGATTGCACTGTTAGTGTTTGATTACTGAGTATTTGATGACTAGCAGCTGTAATGGCTTGCTCCCAATGGAAGCCACCACCTGGTGCTGTAACTGTCTTCCAGTGATGAACATGCGTGTGTGAACCTGCCCAATATCCAACTCTAGCCGAATTAGACCTACAAAAATTACTTTGGGTTTGATTCTGCATGTTGAATTTCTAAGTGAAAAAGTGCTGCTGGATCACATAAAATTACTGTAAAACCCAAATGTAAAATCAAGTCCTGCTTGTCCTGCTTTCTTTCTGTGACTCATGTGCACAGGCAACAAAGAAAGAGCTATTGATTTATGCTCAGGACTGCTTTGGGTTTTTAAAATAAATAATCGATGACTTATTTCATGAAACTGAGGGATAGAATAGAAAGGCAATATCAGTTTCTTTGCAGGATCAATGGCTTGGTGTGGTGCAGCATGGGTAATCACTGAGAAATTACTGAGAGGCAGAAAACCAACAATAATTTGGCTGAACACTGATATGGTTGTTTTTTAGAGACGTGCAATTGGCTGCTACTGAATGGACAACTCAATGTATGCCAAAGGTTTTAGTGGAGACATGGGGAATTCAGCAGTAAATTATACTGCTGTTTGTATTCCTCATTATGACAAACATGCTGAACAAGGAGGAGAGTTTGGCACTGGTGGAAACCATTAATGAACTATGATTGTAATCCCAGCATTTCCCAAAGCTTCACGTTTTCTCAAAGTAGACCCAGCTGGGCAAACCAAAGCCGCCACTTCTGCATCAGTCCTGGGGTTTACTTGTCATTTTTAATGGGGCTGCATCAGAAACATTAGACACAATGTTAAATACACATATAACTGTTTTGATGGAAAAGGATGATAAAGGTTTTTTTTTTAATTGCTTAGCATTCCTTTCCGGTGGTCAAACTGGGAAGTCTGGGGAAGGGAGATACAAGCCAGGTGAGGTAAGGGGTCCATTCATGATTACAGGCTATGCAAGAACTGTATCTAGTGTGGTACAGTTATAGGTGGAGGGTCAGATAGGCTTTCAGCATATCTGCCATGCTTCTTACAGTATATGTATTTTGGATGTATGTATTAGTGCCTCTGCGTGTGTGCAGAGTAAAGCCAACGTTGTGTAGACCTGTTGCTAACTGCTTATCTTCGAGGCAAGGTGTTTTGGTTACGAGTTCCTGCTGGTGCCTGAGAATGTGACCTTGAAGTTACTACAGAGACTGAGCTGAGCTCATCCTCTCCCCCTCCCCTCTTCCCAGGTGATGCACACCAAAACTCCTAACTGTCTCTTCTTCCTACTGGGAGGGGGAGGAGACATTGACCTATAACTGATCTGACTTTCCCACCTATAGGCGTTCCAGTCAATTCCACTGTTATAGCATCTTGATACTGATATTTTTCCTTGATAAAAAACCATATTTAACTCATACACAGGAGCGATGCAGTGAACAGTTTGTGGAAGTACCTGGCAAGACCTGACATGGAGAGAGCCAGTGTGGTGTAGTGGTTAAGAGCGTGGGACTCTAATCTGGAGAACTGGGTTTGATTCCCCACTCCTCCACTTGAAGCCAGCTGGTTGACCTTGGGTCAGTCACAGCTCTCTCAGAGATCTCTCAGCCCCACCCACCTCACAGGGTGATTGTTGTGGGGATAATAATAACATACTTTATAAAGTGCTCTGAGTGGGTGTTAAGTTGTCCTGAAGGGTGGTATATAAATCGAATGTTGTTGTCGTTGTTGTTGTTATTACAGAGATGACAGGATAAAGCTGGGAGATGGGAGGATAAAAAGAGGAATATCTTATTTATTCATCTTAAAGGGACACCACAGGTCCAGCAATAATGTCACAATCTTAACATATGACATTCATTGGATTGGCAGCTGATATCAAAATGGCATTGTCCTAATCTAATTGCTTTACAAGGGATAATTGTAGCAATTCTAGCACTGGCCAATCTGTGAGGTGTTACAAATATGCTTTGTAAAGTGTGGAATTGGAATTAGATGCGACAAAGAAGAAGCTACCTTTAAATTACCTATAATAGCTAATGCCAAATCTGGAGATAATTCTCAACATTCTGTGTGCTTTCATAGGGAACTTCAAGGGCACCTCTGTTAGTATCTTAGTATTGCTGTGATGTGGTGGAAATTGCTCTCAGGTCATAGCTAACTTAAGGTGATCTCTGCTGGGGTTTTCAAGGCAAGAGACTAAGGCAGGTGGTTAGCCATTGCCTGCCTCTACAACCCTGGTCTTTTTGGAGGTCTTCCATCCAGTTACTAACCAAGGCCATCCTTACTTAGCTTCCAAGATCTGATGAGATCAGGCTAGCCTGGGCTATCTAGGTCAGGGCTCCACCACCACTGCAAAGGTACACATAAAGCAAGGAATGGATCAAGAAAAAAAAACACACACACCCATCAAATTTGGTTTCTGCAGTTTGAATGAGGCTGCAGTTTGGGTTTATGGGAATAAGCTTATTGAATTGAATGAGACTTACATTGAATAAACTTGCTTAGAACTGTACTCTGCGTCCAGAAAAGCCTAAGACTGTCCCTGGAACTGGAATAAATGCTTTAGGAGAACAGGAATGACATTCCCCAGAGTGGAATGATGGTCCCTGGGAGTTGAATGAACAAACAGGGCACTCAAAAAGACTTTCAGGAGACACTTCATTTCCCCTGTATCCCCTTCCCCACTATTTCCTCTTTACTCCCCCTGTAGCTTCCATAGCCTCTCCCCCTTTTCTGCTTTCCTTTTCACTGTCTTCAGCTTCCTTTGCTCCCCAGTAGCTTTGCTCCAGGAAAAGTCTGGCCAAGTTGCAAAAGTTGTGTGGTGGCCAATGCAGTCAGCAGGCCCTGGCTTGTTGTGCAGTGGGCAGCACCACTATGCAGTTTGTTGAGTTGCACAGTGGACTGATTGAGTCACATGGTGGCCCCATTGCCAGGCCCAACTAAATTGTACCAGTCATGCACTGGCCACAGCCAGGCCCTTTTAATACTAATTTGTGTTGGAAGACATTCATGATAGATTGATGACATATTGACAACTGTCCATTAATCTGCACCCACTAGAGTTCAGATATACCTTCTTCTGATAACCTGCCTAACCAATCCTTCCAATCCAAACTGTGGGGGGAATGATGAGAACAACAACTAGATTTTGGGATATGAGAAATCATAGACTTAAAAATGAATACAAGCACCCTCTCCCCGTGATGCCCTTCCTGGTCTGGATTATAGCCCCAGACCCTGCTTTGCATTAAGCAAATCAGGAAAAAGGATACTGCAACTGAGCATCACATGTAGGATGATCTCTGATTGTTCTACAGTTGATCTCTGCTTTCACTGTCTGCTGCCTCCAGCTTGCCTCTTTGCAGGCTTCAGCTGACCAAGATGGGACATATACAGATATATGCAGTGGGATGTCTTTGCTTTTTGTATGTGATCACTTAGGAGTTTTTCTAAATGATTCACTGGAGCACTATAGTAACCTGCAGTCTATAATGGAGGGAAAAAAGTGGACACCTGGTGCTCGTTAATCCTACAAATCATTTCTTAGGCACTGAAAAAGGATGGCATCAGGATCCTGGCCTGTTATTAAAACTATTAAAGGCATTTAATGTGAAGGTGAATTGGCTGAGATAAAAAGGAAAACTCAGCATAATTATGGGATTTTAAGACAGCTGAGATTGCTTCACAGGGAAGATGGAAGGATTCCCAGGGCCCACTATTTTGGGGGCTGGACCACTCGCTCCTAGGCTTCCTATTCCCACAAAGCTTCTTACTAAAAAAAAAAGGCTGTACCCTTGCCAATTACAATTTAGCAGCCCTGCAAGATTTACCTCCCTCCACAGATCCCAACACAAGAAAAACAGAAGCAGTGAACAAAGAGGCCCCTAAGTCTTTGATCCCTAGGGAGACAAAATGTACCTCAAGAATGAGAGCATAAATTCCTGTACTGAAATAGTTCCAGTTTGGCATGTGTCTCCAAGCTAAGTAATAACTGCTAAAGACTGCATTTGTGAGCTGGTAGGCTAGGGCAGCAGGCTACAGTCAGTAACTCAGCACGAGGGAGGAGGAGCCTAGTTTTGATAGAAGGAGTCCTATCAGAACAAGTCTTAGTAGAAGGGAACCACTGGATTCAAACCAGTATCGTATCACTCCTAACTGTGCTGGGTGTGCTTTGTTAATAATAAAGCATAATATGCAAACTGGCCAGTCAAGACAATGGCTAGCAGCCGTTGCAGTGCTTGCGACTGGTTGAAAAAAATTACAGCTGTGATCATGGGAATTTTTGCTTAAAGTTGCATGTAAAGGCAGGTTAAACTCAGCCATGTTTCAAGCATGTTGATAAAGTGTATTATAGGTTTTTCCTTAGATTGATGACTTCAGTGGAACATGCAGTGTGCTCAGCTTGAGCCCTGAGACTTACCCCAGTGAAACATAACAGGATATCTGTTCATAGGCATTAAGATGGTGTGGTACATTTAGCCATGGATAAGATTTGCCAATAGGATGAGATAACTTCCCTTTTAATGAGAAAAAATCAGAGATGGGTGACAGTAGAGAAAATGAAAAAAAAGAAGGCTTTGCATTTCCAAAATAAGTACAAGAGACAGAATGTAGGGGAAATCTCAAGTGTGATTTCTGTCATTTCACAAAGTTCAGTCTTTTGTGTGGGATATTTGGCCTGATATGGTTTTGCTCTTACTGCCCCAAATCAGACCAAATCCTCATGAATTGAGTCTGATATCAAACAAGGATATTTTCCAGATAGGGATTCTGTCCATTTCACAAGAAGAAATGAGAAATGCAAAGGAACAAACAAGATCACCTTCCTGCAGATTTAGATTATTTTGCTCCTTTGAGTGCTGAAAAGAGTTGTTTTCTTTCAAAGAGCCTTGCTTTTATTACACATTGCTTATTTACACAGTTACAGACTGAGAAGGAATGAATGGGAAGTATGAGTGCCTTCCTCAAGGCAAAAATCATTACAGTCCCAGATTTCAGCAACCTCAGAGCGGAACTACAAGTGACAAAAGGCACAGGTTGGACACTTGTCAGCTTCCCTCAAGTTTTGATGGGAAATGTAGGCAGCTTGGCGGAATGTTGGGCAAGTGACAGTTGAAAAGTCCATTGGACAGCAGTCAGAGAGCCAAGCTGCAAGACTAGGATGCCTACATTTCCCATCAAAACTTGAGGGAAGCTGACAAGTGTCCAACCTGTGCCTTTTGTCACTTGTAGTTCCGCTCTCAATCTACCCCAAGGTTCTATGGATGAGTGTTTGCTTCTAGTTTCCAATGTATATAATGGGGAGGAGTCATGGCTCAGTGCCAGAGCATTTTCTTGGCTTGCAGAAGCTCATTCCCCAACATCTCCAGTGAAAAAGGATCAGGTAGCATGTGACATGAAAGACATGACACACTGGAGAGAGCTACTGTCAGAGCACGCAATAGTGACCTTGATGGACCAATGGCACTGGCCTGATTCAACATAAGGCAGCTTTCATGTGCCCATGCTTGCCTAGGACACTCTCAATTGATTCAGGACAGGGAAATCCCACTTACTCAGTTTGCTTCCCAAACCTTGTATTTCATATTCAATGGCCAAGTAAGCAGTTCTTCACTCAAAGTGAATTGTCCATAAAACCAGAAATACTTTTATTTTCATTGGTCTTCTTTTCCAGTGGCATAGGAGATAGTATGCCTAAGAACAACTAATCAAGTATTGCAGGATTGCAGTATCTTCTAGCAAAAAAAAGACAATTCATTTGAGAGTCAGTATGGTATATATGGTGGTTAAAATGTCAGACAAGGAACGGAAAGGCCAGGATTCCAATGCCCACTCTCCCATGAAGTTCAGTGGGTGACCTTAGGCCTGTCACTCTTGTCCAACCTATCCTACTCCACTGGGTTGTTTTGAGCATAAAAACAAGGAAGGAAGAACTACGTATAGTGCTTTGAACAATTTAGAGGAAGAGTGGGATAAAAAGTAGCAGATGTATTTTCACATATTAATTTTAAAATATGCGCATTTTAAATTGCTCATTGGTTGGCTTTGAGAAGCCAGAAGACTGGCTAGGTGGCTATTCTCAAAGTTTGTTGGAGAGCCTTGTATAGGGTTGCCAGCCTCCAGGTAGTGGCTGGAGATCTCCTGGAATTACAACTGGTCTCCAGGCCACAGAGATCAGTTCACCTGGAGAAAATGGCTACTTTGCGGGGTGAACTCTAAGGAATTATGCCATACCAAGGTCCTTTTCCTCCACAAACCCCACTTTCTCCATGTTTCACCCCCCAGATCTCCAGGAATTTCCCAATTTGGAGCTGGCAACCTTAGACTGGTATTTATTTAATTTATTTATATATTAGATTTTTATTCTGCCCTCCCCGCTAGGCAGGCTCAGGGTGGAATACAACGATTCCATTTACATACAATACAAGTTAAACACTTAACATTATATAAATAATACATTAAAACACATAATACAATAAAACATTCTCTTCAGATGGCGACTATAAAATCTCAATAAAATGCTACTCTGATGCTGGTAATGGTAGCTTTCTTTATTTAGCAGTAGATTGTCTGAGGTGAGACAAGGAATTTGTGGCAAATGAAGACAACCTCTTTTCTTTGACACCAACCACTAACTCTTAACACAGATCAAGGCTATATGCCAACATCACATTGTAATTTATTTGTGAAGCAAATAAGCTTTAGCTCCTCAGACTTGCACACTCCCTCCCTCTTCCCTCATGTAAGGAGGAGCCATATTTGAAAACTTCCTGATATAGGAAGCTTTCAGTCTAACTATAGTTTGTTGCAATGTTTGAATTTTGATACCTTAACTATTTGAAGTTTGTTTCTTTACTCTGATGATAACAACAACATTGGTTTTTCAGACATCCCAGTCTGTTTCAACAAACAGTCTAACTTTCTTGCATAAGTGATAGATGTAAGCAGATGCTGAAAACAATCAAACCTCAGTTTGTTAAAATGCCCAGGTTAGCAGCTAACAATTCATTTTGGTTATTTCTAAACCAGGACACCTTCATTCACCAGCTGTGTGTTGAGGGCAGGTAGTTGAAAAATGCATGGATGAGCCCGAGGAGGGCTTTTTTTTCATGACACCTGAAAGCAGGCAGAATGTACTTTGCACCCATTTCATTTTCTGGGTAACCAGAATTTGCAGTTCAGTTCTCAGATAAATAGCTGAAGAAAACACTACTGTGATAATCATTATGCAACATCTTTCTTAAAATATACACTTCTGCCAAGGAGGCACTAAATAATTATCCTCTTTTTAAAATATTTCCCCCATATCGAAAAGTAAAGACTGAAGGCAATGAAGAGTAGAAGAAACAAGATCTAGCAAGGGCTAGCCATGCCATAAGTCAGTAACTCATGTGGTCAGTCACTGGGACAATTTCTATATGCAGACTGTCCTTCTGAACTGGGTTCACACGTGCAATCTCAGTCCCTACCTGTAAGGTTTGAAGGGCAGCTTTGTGACTGTCCTGATTTTAAATGAGGCCTGAGAGCAGCATTAATCAGTTATGCCACTGGTGCTTCCTGCTCTTTATCACAGCTTTTGCTGAGAGTTGGTGGAGTGAATATCTCAGCAAGTTTCACCAGCATTGGCCTGAGTTGTAATATTTCTGTAGTATTGTGTAAATAAACACTAATGAACACATTAAGCTGCCCTTACATTGAACCAGAACCTTGGTCTATCAAGATCAGTATTGTTGCCTAAGAATGGCTGTGGCTTTCCAGGGTCTCAGGCTGAGGTCTTTCACATCTCCTATTGCCTGGTCTTTTTAACTGGAGATGCTTGAGACTTTATGCAAGTTAAGATACTTAACCACTTTGCCATGGCCCCTCATCAAAGGAAGGGAGTCATAATTTCAGGGCTGTTATTTTAGAGGGGGAGGAGCATGTGTTTGGAGTGATTCAGAAAATTTATCTTTGACAACATTTGTGGGCCATAGGGGTTGTAGAGTGGAGTCCACCCGCATTTGGCTTTGAAATTCCTAGAGATAGTGGTTCAAGCTAGGCTCCTCATACAATTAGCTCCCCATCCCCTACACCTTGCTCGGCTGAGTGGCTTACCTATCTGCATAGTGTTTCTTCATTAGCTCTTCTCTCTTCCTTCCCTTCCTTCGTCATAAAGTGTCCAAATTTCTTCAACTACCTCCATCTGGTGCCGCTCAGTGGCACTTTGTATTTGCTTTGTGTAAGTAAGTGGGCCATCAGTTATATCTTGGGGCTGCAGATGTATGAGTGCAAATGCCTTGGGACATAATTCCCAGGGTGAGCCCATCATTTCTATGCATTAAAAAGTGCTGGTTTTATACTAGTAAGACCTTGCTTGTAGTTCATTGTGAGGTCAGAAATATAATGAATCTACCAGATTGAGCTCTGTCACCAGGGAAGCAGAACCGCTGCTGTGAAACGATCACACTTCATTATGGGTGGAGAGCAGCCTGCATGTTACGAGACAGCTTGATTTCAGCTTGTGCCAGACAAAGCGTTTTCTCTCCTCTAAAAGAGACATCCCTTTCCTGACTCTCAAAAAAGCTTCACATTTTTAATTTAGGGATGGCATATTTAAATAGAATGAGGCCACATTAAAAGCACCAGTTTCTGAACAACCCCAATTGCTAAACAATGTTAGGAAGATTTTTAAAAAGAATAGGGTGGTTATTCTTGTCCACATCAAAGCTTTTAAAATCATGTTCTGTTTGAAACTGCTTAGAAATAAGAGTCTTTTTCTCCTGAAGCAAGAATATGGCACAGCATCAGGAAGTAATTGGGAGCTATAAATCTCTTGGAGAAGGACTTTTGTCTTGCTAATTTTCATGTTAGTACCATTTGCACTGTCTGCCTATTACTAGGTTTGGCATCTGCATACAGTAGTGATGTAAATATCAATACATTAATGTCTTCAAAGAATACAAAGTGAAATTGAATGCCAGTAAGCATAAAGGAAATGTAACAATAGCTCTTCCATTGAGTTTTCAGCTGATAATGGATTACTCATAGACTTTTGGCTCATAACCAGAGCTTCATTTGTGCTTGAAACCAGAATTAAGCAGTGATCATTTTAGATGCTACTGCTTTCCTGCCTATGAAAGGATACAATACGATACATGTACCACAGTGCCAGATCTTTTCTGCCCAGGAGAGGATGTAGTTGGATAACCAGATGAAGCTGGTAAAAGGCACTCCTGGCCACAGCTACCACTTGCTTATCCAGGAGTAGGGCTGGGTCCAAGAGCACCCCCAACTAGACATGGGCACAAACCAAAAAATTTTAATGAACCAGCGGTTCATGGTTCAGTGCCACCGATGAACCCAAACTAATGAAACGAAATTAACTTTTCCTGCTGACGAACCAGTTCGAGGTTCGTGGTTCATGGTTCGTGGGCATCAGAATGGCCCCCGTTGGACTTAGAGAGCCCATATTCTCAGGGAGTGTTTAGCAGGCTCTCCTCCAGCCAGTATCCAAGTTTGGTCAAGATTGCAATAGGGATCTTGGAGTTATCCCCTCTCCAATCCGAGGCCCCCAGGAAACTCCCATTCGATACAATTAGAGCCACCAGTTGACATTGGCCCAGTGTACAAGGGGATGGCCATCAGAACTGCCTATCAGGGTTTGCAGGGATAAGATTGGAGTGCCCATGGCTACAGAACACCCCCTTCCCTCTCCCTCCCCCCAAGTGTCTTCTCCCATGTAACCAATTTGCAGCTCCATGGTTGGAAGGAAGATCCGCCAATCAAGGTAAGCTGGGCTTCGATTCAGGTTTCCAGGGCGACAGAAGGAGTGCAGACAGCGTTCAGGCATTCCCCAAGCTCCGTTTCCAAGGGAATTGATTGATGGTGCCTGACTGTCTGGCTTCACATACCGTGGGCGAATGCAATGAACCAGACTTCTAACGAATGCTGGTTCATTGGCCATGGGACCCTCATGAACCGCCGGTTCGTGAACAGACGATCAGGCGGTTCGTGAGTTTTTTTGGTTTGTAATGCGGTTCGTGCCCATGTCTACCCCCAACCTATGGACGTCTTCCTTAAAGGTGAGTGTAATCCCATCCAGAATGGGTGACACCTTAAATCTTGGGTCAGAACTTCTGCTCACCAGTAACACTTCTGTCTTTTTAGGATTAAGCTTCAGGATTTTTAGGATTAATTTTAGGATTAAGCCCATATCCATTCCAAAATACCTCCAGGCACCATTTCAGGGCTTGTATAGCCTTTTTGGAATCAGCTGGAAGTACGAGATAGAGTTGAGTGTCATCTGCATATTGGTGACAGCCCAGCCCAGATTTCCAGATGACCTTACCCAGAGATTTTATTTAGGTGTTAAAAAGCAGGAAGGACAGGCTAGAACCTGGTAACTTGGATATTTCTGGTTACTTGGGTACTGTGTTCTTTTTGATGCAGCTTAAAAATCCCATTTACTATTTAAGCTTGTTATAAAACACTGTATATTTGCTGGTCCAATGCTTAGTTTAGACTCCTGTCCAAAAGAATTTACTACAAAAATACTTTGGCTGACTTTGTAAACCTTTTTTCTCATACAAAAATAAAACTGTTTCCTTTTATAAACAGTTTTATAAACAGATGTATTGGTCCAAAAGACAAATCCAAAAATCAAGAACACAGCCCATCGAATACCTGTTGTTAAGACCACCCAATGACATACAACAGTATGTGAGTTTTTTAGTTCACCAGAACTCTTCTTCAGGCTGGATGATACCAAGAGAATAAAAATAAAAAAGAGCGAACTTGAGGCATTCTCCCTTCCCAAAGTTTTTAAAAAAATATTTTCTCTTTGTAACATCCAACCTGAAGAATAGTTTTGGTTAACTGGAAAGCTCACTTGAGTTGGTCCAAAATGAAAGGTGGATTGTGTTCTTGGTGTTTGCTTCTATAAACAGACTTTGTGTCAGTTTCTTTTTTTAACAGCACGTTAATAATCCACAAATAAGTCAGAAAACAGCATACATGCCCATTGACAGAAATTGTAGATTTGTCCTTAAAAATATGTGCAAATCACTTCTGTACAAATTACTAATTAAAAAAAAATCTTAGGTATGTTGGTTTTTAGAGTAAAAACATTTAAATTAAGACATCTGGACTTTTATAAAGTAAAAACTGAAAACTATATCACCTGGACACTTGCAAAGTGAAAACTAAAATCAAGCCACCTCGGCGCTTTTTAAAGCGAAATAATTAAATTTAAGCAAACTTTTTAAAAAATCCTGAAACCTTTTTGTGTCCCTTTTGCTATCTTTTGGAAGAAACAGAGAAATGTCTCTGTTAAAGGTCCACTTCCTTAATAGTCTGCTATATTTTTATCAACTTTTATAGAAATACAGGTCCTGTTGTTTTCCCCACAGTATCGCTGATGCTTTATACTTGCTTCTCTAGCTTAGGAGAGTCACTAGGCCCTGCCTCTGAGCAACTCGGCTCCTCTCTGCCTCACAATCGTATCAGTGTCCTTTAGCTGCATTATTCTGTAAGGCAAATACAGAAATTCAGGCTCATCAGGTAGTTGGGGTGGGTGCAGGAGCCTGGATGTTCCCTGGTGATGTCTCCTTTTATTGTCAGTGATGGAATCACTTGCAGTTTACCTCCACTCTGCACTTGAGCAGTTGGATGCTTCCTTCAGATGACTGACATCTGATAGATTGCATTGTCTGCTTTTTGTACCTGCACAATCTATGGCATATATTTGAGAAATGGCTACAGTGATTCTGTCATCTCTTGTTATCTTTTGGGAGATGGTTAGCTGAGTTTATGGGCAGATACCAAAAACACACAGAGACATCTAAGCAGCAAATCTCAAGTCAAAAAGGGAGGGGAGTGAATGTGACAAAGCAGTCTAAGGAGACAAAATACACTTGAATTACACTCAAATTCCACTCAAATACACTCGAACTACCCATGTAATTCAAGTATTTTGTCTCATGTGGTGAGACCCTAATCTGATTGAAATCTGATTTCAATTCAAGAGCAATTCTCTACTCTGCTAGAAGCAAACAGGGTGCTTTATAAAATAGTCTTGTCCTCTCTCTCCCCCCCCTCCTTTCTGACTGAGGATTAGGAGAAAAAGGAAAGCAGAAAAGAGAACAAAAGACAACTGAACTGTACTTTTTAAAAGCATCCTTTCTGAGGCACAGAAAAGCTGTACCTCAAAATAAAAGTAAAAATCTTCTACACGCCTAGTGCAGTAGGGGTCTTAAAGGCAGAGGTTTTTTCTGGGAAAAGAGGTGGCATAACTCTCAAGAGGGAAATGAGGAAGAAACACATGGAATTCTTTGAAATCATATTATTTTCAAGCGCTATTGCTGAGTGTTTTCAAGAGGTGCTGGAACTCTGTTCCCCCACGTTCCCCCTGAAAAAAAGCCCTGCTTAAAGGTATAGCTCAGTAACTGCTGTACATGAGCTACAGGGCACTAACTTCAGCTGTACTGTAGCTGTGTGTTAAGGGCGTGTGGGCTCTTCTCCCATGTCCTAGTATATTAATCTTCTCTTTTCTAGAAAAATTTCTTAGAGCCTTTGACAATTAAAATCTATTTGAATTTAGATAATAATCTGTGATAATTGCCTTCCATGACAGGAAAACAAGCTGTTGCCTTGTATATCTCAACTAATATTATTATTTCCCCAGAATATTCAGCACTTTCCATTTAGTTGACTGTGAGTTGGCACTGGCAGTTATATTGCATTTAGACATTAGGTCGTACCCAACCACAAGTAGAGACCCTGTGGAGGGCTCCTCCTTCTCAAGAGGAGTGCTAGGCACATGTGGAGATTTGTCGTGGGAGGAGGGAATGGGCAAAAATTGCCCCTTTTCTGCTGGTGTAAGTGCCCTTGTGTAAGTAGGAAATTGCTGTTGGTTGCAATCAATGGTTTTTAATACTAAAATGTGCCTTCACGTCAGTCTATGTTTTATTCACTCTTTTATTACTTTAATATCTTTTGAAATCAAATTAATATGCCTTGTGGGGTTTCCTTTAAATATTATATTGATGCTATTCAAAGTATTGGTATTTTCAGCTCTGGATTGTACAAAACACTGGGGAATTGAATGAATTTTTCATGGGCAGTAAAATAGTATATATGAATAATCCACAATTCTATTTCTCTTGTCAAACTTTCATGATTCTTTCCCACCCACTATTTTGTTTGCAGTTCTCAATGTGCCCTCATAGTTCTGTTCTCCATCATACCAATTTGCGAGGGCAGAATGCTCTCTGCCCTTCCGTATCCTATACAGGGGCATGGATAGGCAGGGAGAGAAGAGTCACTGCAGGCTGGAAAGTCAACATACCTGGGGGGGGGGCGATATGCAGGGGGAGCTTTGTTCTCTTAAATTCACACCTGGGGAAAGAATGGATTCAGGAAAGCATAAGAATAGTAAATAATTTTTTTAAAAAAATCCTGCCCTTTCTCTAAGGAGTTTAGGGCAGCATACATTGTTCTTTTCTCTTTAATTCTGTCCTCAGGACAACCCTGTGACATAGGTTAGGCTGAGAGAGAGTGACTGGCACAAGATGATACAGCAAGCTTCAGGGTAGAATGTGGGTTTGAACCTGGGTCTCCCAGATCCTATGCCAACCCTAACCATCATACCACATTGGCCCTCATATACAGCTGCGCTATTTTCTTCCTCTGGAATAGGAAATGTTCCTAGACTGTCCCACAGAGAACAAATTCTAGATTTATTCTGGGACAATATCTAGGAAGTCACTGCCTTTTAATGACATATAAAGCTGCCTGTTTCTGATTCAGACCATTGATCCATTTAGTTCAGTATCTGACCAGCAGCGGCTGTCTAGATTTTTAAGCTGAGGAAGTTCTTTCTGACTTTTTCCATAAAAAGCACGTGAAATCATCCTGTCTGCAAAAAGCTTGCCAAGTACGAATCCTGTGAACTGCATTAAATTCATTAACGTGAACATAGTGGGATAGAATTTACCATAAGCCTCCTTAGGTTTATATGGTGAATGTCTTGTGCACTTCTGTCGTGCAAGACAGCCATTGTTTAGGGAAAGCAGCACAAACTGGAGCTGGCAGGGAGAGAAACTGCTCATGACATTTTCCTTATGATTAAGATCACTGGGATGAAGATCCCCCCAAGCTCTCTAAAACATCTGTGCCACTGAAGAGGAATGTGACATTTCTTATAGGAAGCAGAAATATGTGCTTTGATGTTTGGATGACAAGTGCCCCAGGAAGGGCAGTGACAATGATAATAACACATTCCATCAATAAAATATTGCTTTCATAATAAGAAGTTTTAGTAGGAAGTATTTCTCCTTCAGCGTGAGATAGCCAAAATAAAGCACTTTAAAGTCCCATTGATTACTAGGGGAAAGGTATGCACATGTTTAATCTCTCCCCTTCCAATACAGATGGACACGTACATGCATCTACACACGTATCTTGGGCTAGATCACATCCTTTGTACTTTTGCACCTCTGTGATTCTCTTGGTTTAGATGACTTGTTGCAACTGCTTTTAGGGAGGAATGATCCAAACAATGCTATAAATACATTCTAAGAGCATGAGCTTACTTTGCTGGAGAATTGTGGTGTGAGATAATCAATGTCGGTAGCTATTAAGTGCCTTTGGCTTAGGTCGTAGTAACTACATCTGTGGTCAAAGAAAGAGCTTACAGGAGGAAGACTGAACTTTAAAAGCATGGAGAGATGAAGACAAGCTTGGAAGTTCAAGATCAATAAATCACTCAAACAACTATGAAGAGAAACCCTGCCCTCCTTATGCAGCGATGGGAGACTAGTGTTCATTACTTGGCTATTATAAAGAAACAACTGCCTTCACATGCACATTCTTCTGTGTGGGTAAAAAACAAAACAAACAAACAAAACTCAGATATGATATCTCTACCCATTGTGGGCTTCACAATATTTACGGTTGAAATTAAGAGAAAATAATGTTCTTCAAAATGTCCTTGAGACGTTCAGTTTTGGATAGTAGGCAAAATGAACTTATCAAGTTAGGCACATATGAGATTTTAAAAATGAAGCCATGGCTAAGTTAGCCATGTACTGGGTGAGACCTTCAGGAGAACAAACAGATATGGATTTTTATAAAACAAAAGAGAACAGATTTTATTGAACAGAAGGATGCCAGCCCCTGCTGAAAGTATAATGTGTAGAAAAGTTCTGGTCTCAGATCATGGGATGACCTAAGGTTCATATCGAATCCATGGAGAAAGGCTCAAATATTGGAGAGCTGGATTACCTAGCTGATTTAATGTTTTGGCTTTTTCTTTTATTGTGTAAAGCTCTTGTGGATGGCTTCAGACTGAGCCAAGGACTGGCAGGAAGGTAAAGGACTGTAACCCTTTCTGTGCTAGCCATTCATGTTCCCCTAAGCTGCTTTTCTCTCCAACAGCTGAAAGCTATGGATCCTGGTATTTATTTTTCAGGAGGTGGGCATGCATCTAGAAAATATGTACATTTTTATTGGATAAAAGCAGGGGTCATTTTGTAGAAAAAGAGCTGGAGGAACTCGTTAGCATAACTTATTAGCATAACTCATTAGCATATGCCACACCCCTTGCCATCACCAGAAGTGTGTCCTTAGCATAACTGATTTGCATATGCCACACCCCCTGACATCACCTATCCTGGCTGTTTGGGACCCAATCCGCCATTCAGGGCTGAAATTGGGCCCAAAATGACAAAAAGGGCCTGGAAATGGCCAAAAAGGGGCCCAAAATGGTCAGGATCAGGCTGCTACTGAGCGGGAGAGTGATCCACCACCCGTCAGAGGCCCGATCTGGGCCGTTTTGGCCCCAATCCAGGCTGAAACAGGCCCCAAATGGCCGAGAGTCAGGTGGGCGGGGCCACCTGTCATGTGACCTCTTTGGGGAACTGCCGGAACTGTGTTCCTGTGCGTTCCCCCTCCAAATGAGCTCTGGATAAAAGACAGGATGGGGAAAGGTTAAACAGCTCCTTCTTCTTCCGCTGGAGCCATCTGCACTTGCTTCAGTCTGTAAAAGAAAGACCTCTTGAATGTAGTTCCATGTAAATGTAGTTCTGTCCTAAGAGATAGAAACCTGAAAACTATTTGTCATGATCAAAATGATAAAAGTCAAGAATGAAAGTCCACTATAAATGCGGCAGTAAAGATGTACGCCAAGAGTAAATTATGAAAATGGTGCTATATATATGCATGGCAATTTCATTGAACAGTTTTGCTAACAATGAACATGTCAATGTTTTATAGAAATAACAATCTCTTCATTTTTAAAAAGCTGATAGCTATTTCAAGGAGTATGATCTTAATTCTTTTGCTGCAGTCTCTCAGCTGTCTGATGAATGATAAATATGAAGCATGGTACTTTGCTACACATTCTCTGACTTCTGCAGCAATTTTAAGAAGTTATTTACAACTGAATGGTGTATTATCCTGGACCTGGCATGGTGCAATGTGCAGAGAAAAACCAATTGTGCAGAAATATATGGGGGTCATGTGGATAGAGAAGTTATGTGTAGCTCACAGAGGAGTCAAAATGTCCACATGGTTTCTTCTATAGGTATGTGGAAGGGTAGAAAATATGCACATCATTTGAAAGATAGTAAAGGAAAAAGTACCAAAATGATAATGACAATTATGGCAGAATGAATTTACAAGGGTTTCATTTTTAGTTTAAATGGAAATTTGGGTCAGGAAGTACTCTCTGCTTAATGTTAGCTATGAACTTGTATAAAGTATTGTAACATAACAGATATAATGTTATAACAAATTATGTTACCAAGATGTAAATAGGGCTGAACTGAAACAGAGGGTAGGGGGTGGAGCTTTCCAAACATTTTTGCCAGTGTTCCCAACATTTTTTGAGACAAGGACACTGTGAAAGGCAATGGACACATCCACCCGTTTAGCATGCATAACCCTGAAAAATCTTTGTCTTCAATGATATGAAGTGATTGACTGGGATCACCCATGTGATGATCAATTTAGGAAGCATTACTGTGATTGTAACTGAGCTTCATTTGTCTTCAGTGACATCAGTATATCATCATATTTGAATGGCTCCATGATGCAGTGTCATCATATTTATTGTGTGATCCCTGATTGGCTTGGATCAGTCCAGACAGCAGAAACATCCAGACTGGTGGGTAAAAAAATGATACTGAAGCACAGGAAGTAATGCATATAAACAGCAGAAAACGAGATCAAAAAGTGTGAAAGTTTGCACATTTAAAGGATTTTCCAGGAAATATTTCTGCCCCTTGAAAACTCAACTGTTGCTGCTAAAGTGAAATGGATGAACATTTGGCCCACCACTAGATATAATATCACTGCACCAAAGACTAGATTTTGCTTTATTTTTTTGGCAGCAACTCTCTAAGTTTTATAAAAATAAAGTAGTATAAAAATAAAAACAGGGAAATATACTTTAAACCTCACGTGTACATTGGAACATATGCCACAATTATGTTGTCTGTGTTCAGGCTCATGTGTATGACCACCAAGTGAGTTCTTGCTGACACTCTTCTGTTGATTTAATGGGACCATTTTGACAATAACATTATCAACAAAACATTAGAAGGTTGCACATCCAAATGCCATTTATGTGCTTATAACACGTTTTAAACACAAACTGAAATTATATAATGTCATTTTACAATCTGTGTTGCTCTGACATATGTTACAACACAACAGGTGGCAAAAGTGTGAAATACAGAACCAGTTGTGTGTCAGCAAGAGTGTCAGCTCTTGAAGATATTTGGACACCTGAAACTGATGAAATAATGGTGCCAGGTGGTAATTTGTATTGCAACACCCTAAACAGTAGAAGGGTGAAAGCAGGAGTTATGTTAATTTGAATGAGGAATACTTGCAGTGAGGAAGCTGCCAGTTTAAGCTACTATTTCTCTAAAACCTTAATGCTTCTGCAACAGTTGAAAAAGAATTAGAGAATGCTCAAGTAATTAACTTCAATGCAAGTTTAACAGTGGCATTGTAAACAGAGTCACACCCTTCTACACCCATTGAAGATAATGGGCTGGATCCAGTAAAAATTTCCACTTGTGCTAAAGCTCTTGTGCAAGTAGAAACACAAGAAAAAGGCTGTGTTAAGTCAATCTCATTTAGTTGCCACTTGTGTGCCTGCTTGCTTAAGATATTCTGCAACGAAACCTGAAGTTTCAGAAAGTGAACCTAGCAGCGCCTTCATTCTCAGAATGGCTTCCTGAGGTATATGAGAGAGGGAGGAGACTGTTGCCCTTTTAAAGGCCATTTATTTGTTTGTGTGAATGCCTTTTCAAAGAATTCTACTGTGCACTGGGCACGAATAAGAGATGTAATGGTAGGTCAGGGGTAACACAGGATAATCCTCCAAATGCATTCCAAGTGCAAATGGCTGAAAGCTGACTGCATGGCTAACTGGGAGATATTGTACAAGAGCTTGCATATATTTGTCATTGTGTAGAAGAACAAACTAGGACTAGAGTGGGAGATGTTGCACAAGATCTCAAACAGTCCCTTCTGTGAACATAACTATGTTGACTTCTTGTTTGGTATGTGCATCACTGGATCCCAACCTGATGTGCTTAGAAAGGTGTCACTGCTCAGAATTGCACTGTAAAGAAGCTATCCTAAAACACACCCCTGAATGGCTTAGGCTGGCGACTACACTCTATGCTGGTATGTATTGATTCCAGAGCTCCTATTTGTCATTCCACAGTCCTGCTTCCTTGCGTTTATTCCTTCCCTGTTGTGTTCTACATGTGGATGGAAACAGGAGCTGTGGCTGCATTGTTGTACATTGCATTGTACATTGTTGGCTGCCTCTACCTCTGCCTTGCAAAGGGCACTGTTGGTATACTAGAGTGTGATGGGTGGGCATCAACAGGATCACTGTGGACTCCAGTGCAATTGCTATGCTCTCTGCACCTTGGTGAAGGCTTTTTTTTGCGGGGGGCGGGGTACATGCTACAAATCTGCAGAGTGAGTACAGGTTATCAGCTAGTGCTGCTATCAGTGACGTGGCAGCATCAAGGTTTTATACTCGCCATGCCTATAACATTACATTTTCACAGAGCAGGATACAGCCCTCTTTCCTATCACCCTCCTCTGTTTTATGCTCAACTAATCTTTGTCATTTAGCATTGGCTGACTAGAATTTGAATGTGAGAGCTTTGGAAATCATTCTTTTTGAAGTGATGTGAGGCGGCATGGAGGGTCTGACTATGGTGTGCATTGCAATCTTGGATGACTCACACATGTAAGCCATTATCCACTTGATAGCCAGTTTGGTGTAGTGGTTAAGAGAGCGGGACTCTAATCTGGAGAGCCAGGTTTGATTCCCCACTCCTCCACTTGAAGCCAACTGGGTGACCTTGAGCTAGTCACTCACAGCTCTCTGGAACTCTCTGAGCCCCACCCACCTCACAGGGTGATAGTGTTGTGGGGATAATAATAACACACTTTGTAGACTGCTCTGAGTGGGCATTAAGTTGTCCTGAAGGGCAGTATATAAATCGAATATTGTTGTTGTTGTTGTTAATGTTGTTGTTGTTATTATTATTATTGATGATGGAGTCATCAATGAACACACTTGTATAAGCTAAATTAAACAGTTTCTTTTTAATAAAGCTTAATTTTAACCTAGTTTTAAAATTTTGTCAGTTAAACTGAAGAACAGAAAGCCCTACTTCATCTTGTTGTGCTAGTTCATTGAAGCACCCCAAATAAGGATACTGTAGATTAGCTCCTATTTGCATAATTATTTTCTGCTTTTTCTCTACTGGCTTGGATCTAATGCTACTGGATTTGGGGTATGTGTATGAAATAATTTCAAGAGTCAGTTTGGACAAATCAATTTTGTGCGGCACTGTTATGTACTACCTGCATGTACAATGTAGAGAAGGTCAGTATTCTATTTTTAACATAGCCTGCCTTATACAAATATTAGCATATAGCACTCTCACGGGTAGCATTACAGCCTGCAGCAATTTCAAAACAAAGTTGGGAATAGATTGCTCCTGCAGTGTGGCTGAGCACTGAGACATATGTATGTTTTATATGATTCATGTACAACATTTCCCATTTTCTAAATGCAAGGAGAGAGGAAGGAAAAACAAATATTCACATTACAAATATTGAGTAGTGCATAAGTGGTTATCTTCTTAGATGCTTAATGAGGCCAAACTGTGGCCATAGGTGGACACATCCAAATCTAAGGTGGACAGTGTGTTCTTTGGTATCCCAGTGATTACTAGTTGGATTTTTTGTGTGTGTGATTGAGACAGGGCTGTTCAAGATGCACTATGTACCTTCCTGACAGAGTCTCTGCCTCACCTCACCTCACCAGGTTCAGACTCAAATGTCATATGAAGATGGATCACGTAGCTTTCCTGGTTCCATGGGTTCCCAAGGTGACCAGGGCCCTCTCTTGGCAGCGGAAGCTTGAGGTGGGGAGTCTGGAATACAGCTGGCAGATTGTACGACTCTGTCAGCAAAAAGGAATTTTCCTTTTCATCATACTAGGCATGGTAACTCCAGAGGCTAATGTTACACAATCCTTTTCCTATTGTGCCTAGAGAAGACTCTCAGGCTAGAAGAACAGCAGTCCTACTTGGCTGGTCCCTAATTCCATGAATTTTAAGCCTAGGAATCCCTGTCATATTTAGCAGACTAGGATGCTATGATCATTTTTCTGATATTCAAAAGTAAGACAATCTCATTCTCTTGGTTATTAACTTTCAATCCTGTTTCATAATTTAAGCACCCAAGCAACCAGTCTTGATGTATTAATTTCTCCACCACAAAGTCCAATCTTTTTTCACACATCCTGTGAGATGTTAGGGATGTTTCTGTATTCTAACTCTGTCCTTTTTATATCACAACCATACAGGATTTTGTGTGTGTGGGGAATCAATTATTCCCCACCAAGACCATCTTTCTTGCTTGCTTAAGGAGGTTGTCCTCTTAATGAAACCTACGGATCAACATCCAACAACTGGAAGAAGAATACCATCCAACTATCAGGAGAGGAAAACTCAACTTTTACAATAATGCAACAACATGACAGTTTAGCATCTGGATATTTTAAAGATCATTTCAATTCCTATGAACTTACTCACACACTTCAGTCATCCACAGAGGTTCTGCATTCCATCACTATCAGATGTACGGTGGTTGAGGATGCAAGAAAGGGCCTTTCTCACAATCATAACCAGCCTTCAGAATGCTTAGCTCTCTTCTTGTTAGTATGATGATGCTAGGATAAGAAGATACAGCTATTTTAACCTTTAAGGACTAAAAGTCTGGGGCCACTTTGCTCCTGTGTAAACCTCCCCAAGCATTACATTTGTCATCACCATTCCTGCTTCATGTCTTCTCCAGAGGTGAGGTGATGAGTACACACAAGAAACAGGCCCCTTTCATTGGTGATGCCGCCCCCCTTTTAACAACGACAACGACAACGACAACGACCACACTCGATTTAGATACCACCCTTCAGGACAACTTAATGCCCACTCAGAGTGGTTTACAAAGTATGCTATTATTACCCCCACAACAATCACCCTATGAGGTGGGTGGGGCTGAAAGAGCTCCTAGAAGCTGTGACTGACCCAAGGTCACATAGCTGGCTTCAAGCAGAGGAGTGGGGAATCAAACCCGGCTCTCCAGATTAGAGTCATGTGCTCTTAACCACTACACCAAACTGGCTCTCACTACACCAAACTGGCTCTCAGCTTGACACTGTAATTACATGTATATAAGGGTGTGCTTCCATGACATTGCTAAGATGCTCAGTTGTTCTAAAGGCTGGAGGAGACCTGGATAATTTTCTTTAAGATTCAAGGTTATGTATGTTGCAATGATGAAGTAATGGGAGAATATATCCTAGCTCAGTAACTGCCTTAATTTTGAAACATGCCAAAATGGGCAATGGTCAGGCTAGCCGGTGCTTTCTTATTAGCCATTTTATTGCCAAGATGTCCTTTAAATTTGTTTACTCAATTGCAACCAACTACAATGGTTTGTGTTAGCTCCACTGATTTCAGAACTTAATCCCTACTCCCAACTATTATCAATTAGTTTTCTACTAGTTAAACCAGCATCATTTCCTGTAAAGAATCTAGAGAATTTTGTACTTTGCTGAACTCCTCCAAGGCACTTTCCTGAAGTGAAGTGCCATGCAGTGTTGCTATCAAGTAGGAGAGGAGCTTAAGAAGGTAGAATGGAGTTTTTTTCCTTTTCAAACACCATATGACAGACTCTGAGGTGAAGAATCCAAAGAGCAATGGAAAAGCTTAGAACACAGAAAGCCTACAAAGAGATTCCAAACCAACTAGGACAACACTAGACAACACTTCTCTCTCAGCACATTTCCATTTATGACTTTCCACTATATTTGATTTCTAGTATGCTGAAGGCTGGCCATTCAGTCTGAACAAGCATGAAGCAGTGGGCCTGCATTACAGTCTATTTCAATAATGAATATTGGAGTGTTACAATATTCTGTAAATGTCAGGGTGATTTCTTCATTCCCCACTCTGCATCTCTGATATTCTTCCAGAATGCCAGTGACCTTTGTTCTTTTTTTCAAAACCTCCTCAGAGAGAGAGAAGCTGAAATAAGGCAGTCTTAAGAAGCATCTCCTTTCATATGAACTTCCTCACACACTATAATCTTCAGAACATGCTGTGCCCCAGATCCTGTCTTTGACTGAAAGTAGATTGGTGGAGACAGACAAGGAATGGGATCTTCTCAGTAAATCCTCAGGGACGCTGATACTACTGATGTGTTAAAGATTTTAGAAAAAATGCCAAGGTAGTTTTATTCTGACAACACTTTGGGAGCTAGTGGAAACATTTAAAACTGCTGTTTTGGCTGCTGTTTACTTGGTCATTGCTTAGTTGTTTTATTCTAATTGAATTTAGGCTTTTATTTTGTAAATGTTGATGATTAGTACACATTTTATCAGTTGTTGTTTTAAATACTTTGCAAGCTGTCCTTAGACCTCTTTGGTGATGTTTGCTTATGGGAAGAGGGTTGAAGAATACAAATGGTAAAATCAACAAATAAATTAAATACATGTCACTATCAGAAACTTAATCAAAGTGGAGAACATAACATGACTTCTATAGCCATATATGAATTTATATATTTATTTCTATTTATATATTGGATTTATATCCCACCCTCCCTGCAAGCAGGCTCAGGATGGCTCACAATAACAGCAATTACAAAATATATAAATACCATAAAATATTATGAAATATAACTTAAAACCATATAAAACAGTAAAACAATAAAACACAGTCAAATAAGGACCTCTAAGATGTGGCAGGGCGGTAACTTCAGTACATATCACCATGGGTAGGTACAACAGATCTCAGTTAGGCTTTGGAAGTGGAGCAGACCAAGGAAGAGACCAGCAGGATAGTTCGTCAACCATTCTCATAGGCCTGTTTTGCAGGCCTGGCAGAACTGTAATAAGTCCAGCAGAGCCCAGATCTCAGCTGGGAGAGTGTTCCACCTGGTTGGAAGTTGGAACCAGAGCCAAGAAAGCTCTGGCCCTGGTTGAGGCCATGCGAACATCCTTGGGGCTAGGGACCACCAACAAATGTTGGTCTGCAGAGTGTAACATCATCTGGGGAACATACTTGGAGAGACAATCCCATAGATATGAAGTCCCAGTCTGCTAAGGGCCTTGAAGGTTAACACCAGCACCATGAACTTGACTTGGAATTCAACCAGAAGCCAGTGCAGTTGGCATAGTTCAACAGCACTCACGTAAGGACATGTGCCAACGCATTCTGAACCAGTTGCAGTTTCTAGATCAGTTTCAAGGGTAGAGATAGGCACAAACCAGAAAAAAAAACCCATGCAGTTCGTGTTTCGTCAAATTTCACGAACCACGAACTTTCATGAACCTGCCCCTGGTTTGTGAACCGGTTCGTTGGGTTCGTGAAAACGTCATATCCAGGTCAGAAAATCATCACTTCCAGACCAGCAGAAGGTCACTTCTGGGTCAGCAGAAGGTCTTCAGGAAGTCCATCCCCTGTTGCTTAGGAAACTGATTGATTGGCACCAGGCTGTCTGCAGTCACGAACCAAAAAATGGACCAATCGAACCAGCCTAAACTTTCATGGCGGTTCATCAGAAATGGGATCTGACAAACCGTGGTTCGCAAACCACAGATTGCCCTAGTTCATGCTTAAGTTTGGTTTGTATTTTGGTTCGTGCCCATCTCTATTCAAAGGTAGCCCTGCATAGAGTGAGTTACAGAACAATGCATTAAAAGTGTGTTTGAACAAGGTTATAGATCTCGTGCTTCAGATACCAGAGTTAATTCAGCATTAAGGAAGAAAACAGAGATGATATAATAATGATGTGTTCCATAAGCAAGATCAGAGAGTGAGAAAGACTTTTAAGCAAACCTATTTCCTCCTCTGGACAGTTCCTTCTGTTCATGCTTACTCTTATCAGTTGCGTTACTAATATACTCTTATTTACTGGCAGAGCTTTACTGAGGCTCAGACTACATGTTAAATGGAATTTGGTGGTGGTGGTGCTTTCCTTCATGGACTCCCCCCCACCCACCCAAAGCAACCTGAGGCTGGTTATGTCTGAATGGAAAAGGTGCATACAAAATAAAGCTGTTTAACTCCCCAGTCCCAGGTTCTTTTTCAGCTCAAAATTATCCTTCTCAAAATGTTTTTTCATTTGTGGGGGGGAAAGAAAGGGGGTAGCGGAATCTTCCCCATATCATTGCCCCAAAGGGATGAAAAAGCACTTTGGGGAGGGGGTTCTTAATAGGAAAATGACAGGAGTGGAAAGGATAAACTGCTCCCCATCTTCAGCAAAGAAACAGCGTGCTCCATGTTGATTATGTTAAAAAAGTGGAAGAAAAAGTCGTGAGGAATCTACTTAAATGTAGTTTCAGTTCAGCCTTCCCATGGCTGTTAAAAGCCAGTTTCCTAAATAGCTGTCAATCAATGTAACCTCTTATTAAGGACAGTAATTGACAAAAATCCTATCTCCCAACTCACCCTCAAAACAGCAAAGTTCATGCAGCTATGTTTCTACGTAATTTTATTCATTTATTTAAATATTTTAATCTCACTTTTCTACCACTCTGGGCACTTAAAATGGCTAACAAAGTGAAATACATAAACAATCCTTGTCCAACAGGCCCCCAGTACAAAACCTATGAGACACAAGTGTGTCCCAGGCTGGAACAATGAAACACAAGTATGTCCCAGGCTGGAATGTCTCCGACAGGGCCATGGGCTGAGGCCATTTTCACAAAGCCTTTGTAAACCATTCTGGCTGCTGGTTGCTAGTGGATTTTTTTGAGCCATTTCAGACTCAACCGGTTTGACTGCCTGTTGCTAACAGATTTTTTAAAACCTTTTTACACGAAGCCGCTTGTGTGTGGTTAGCAATGTGGAGTTGAGCCTGTTTCCTCCCCCTCTTTCTCCGAACACTTTCTCAAGTGTTCTGTGCACTTCTGAATTGCTGAAGTTCACTGTCTGAAATGAGAGCTGCCAGTGCCAATTTTTTATTTCCTCATTCATTTCCAGCATGTACTTCCCCATTTTTGAACAGATAGTGATTTTCATTTTGAACAGATAGTGATTTTCATTATAGCTCTACAGAAGTGAATGCTGGCATTGCATGTATGATATGATATCATCATATTAGTGCATTGATGCTGTAGTGCTATATAGCACTATACTCAAACAGTTTTTTTAAAAAAATGTGCTGCAGTGCTAGATAAAGTGGCACTGTTTGAAATGGCCATAGTGATTCACATATAGTTCACATGCAGTTCATAAAGAGATGTAAATGCTGTCTGAAATCACCACCCCCACATTGCATTCCATAGGGCAGCAATGGATAACGGCTCTTGCCCTTCAGCTTGAGCAAAAGGCTTATACCTCAAACCCAGGCTTTACCTGTGAAGAAAGAATGCTTAGTCCAGATCTTATTCAGCTGGCTCAGATGTTTGGGTGGATTTGATGATCCAAATGCATTTTCATAGCATGTTCATGCTACATGCTCTCCTCTAAGGTCAGGTGCAGGTTGAATTTTTGAAGCTGGCCACTTGCTAAAGCAGATTACATTTAAGGCAAAGATTGCCAAATGCTGAATGTGCACACCTAAACAACATATTTTTACTTTCCCCACTTGTTAGCACATAACAACCAGAATATAAAGCTGTATACTGTTAAATCTGTTTTCATAACCAGCAGAATCACATGGTAGCTTTTTTCCTGGTCTGTAGCACTTCAAGTAAGTAATTGGGGGGGGGGGGGGCGGTGTGGCGGCTGGATATTGAATTGTAATTCTGGTACCAAAAAGCTCCTTGTAGAAAACTAGCATTAGCATGGGGAAGGGTTTGACTTAGCCTTCTCCCTGATATGCTAATTTTCTGTGTGCAGTAGATTTTGTTGATAATCCAGCATGCCTGTGCGGAACCCTGAAAAGAACAGGAACTCACTTTATAAATTAATATTTGCTTAGTTTTGTCTTTGCTGCTGGAATATGTTTGTGTACTGCAAATTATGATACATTGTCTTTCTGATAGGATGCCAACTAGGCAATGCTGGCTTTTCTTGGATCTTCCTCCAATATTCAATACTTTAGCTCATAACAGCTGCACGGCTGTGTTTAGCAACCTGCATGTCACATTTTCCAGATACAGGAAGCTTCCTGTGAGTGATTCCCCTGCCTGAAAGCCTGAATCACTATGTTTCAGCTCCACCATAGAGGTTGCTGGATTCTTGGGAAACAAGACACATAGATCAAAAAGAGTCCAGTAGCACCTTTAAGACTAACCAATTTTATTGTAGCATAAGCTTTCGAGAATCAAGTTCTCTTCATCAGATGCATGATACAAACTGGGCAAATACAGAAGAGGAGGAGGGAGAGGGGAGAGAAGAGGACATATATCAGAAGGGGACAAGATGCAATTAGCAGGGAGGCAACCAAAACATTCCTTTGCTAGTAAATGTAAACATCTCCTTTTGGTGTGGAGTCAGTTTGCCGTGTTAGTTTGTAGCAGTATAAGCATCCAATTCCTATGTAGTATAAGCCTTCGATAACCACAGCTCTCCCTGCCAGATGCATCTGACAAAGAGAACTGTGGTCCCCAAAAGCCCACGCCAGGTGCCACTGGGCTCCCCCAGACCCCGCCGCTGTAAAGGAAATCTGTTACCTGTGATAATGTGATAACCATTCATAGTCTCTATTCAGTCCCAGCTTGACAGAGTCAAATTTGCATATGAATTCCAATTCAGCAGCCTCCCATTGGATTTTGTTTTTGAAAGGTTTCTGTTGAACCACAGCGACCTTTAAGTCTTTGATGGAATGTCCTGGTAGATTGAAGTGTTCTCCCACTGGTTTTTGGAAGTTGGCATTTCTAATGTCAGATTTGTGTCCATTTATTCTTTTGCGTAGAGGTTGGCTGGTTTGTCCAATGTACAGAGCAGAAGGACATTGTAGGCACATGAGGGCATATATCAGATTGGAGGATGAGCAGCTGTAAGAGCCAGAGACAGTGTAGTTAGCCCTTTACTTATAGTGTGTGTGTGTGTGTGTGTGTATATATATATATATATATATAGTATAACCTGTATCTGGAATATATCGTGTAATAACATGGGAGAATCGCTTTGTTTGTATATAATGACATTGTTAAAATTCTTCCCATCTGGGCTGAATCCACACTACCTTGGAGCGTCCCGGCGTTGCACTAAATGTTCACGAAACACCCGGAAGTATAGCATCTTTCAAGCGTGATTTCTGAATTGCGCTAGAAAGACGCTATACTTCTGGGTGTTTAGCGAACATTTAGTGCAACACCAGGACGCACCGAGGTAGTGTGGGTTCAGCCCTCATTTTCCCTCCAAATGTTGGAGTTCCAAATTAATCAGTCTTGTTTCCAAAGTGGAAGCAAATGAACTCAGTTGTTCAGATGTGAATTCTGTACAGAGCACTGTGCCACAGCTTTCAGTTCCTTCTGTTCATGTGCATCTTTCCCCCCTCATTGTTACTTCTGGGCATTCACACACAAATAAAACTGCAAAAAAACAATCTTAATTGTACTTGCACAGTTGTATTAAGAGTCTTTTTGTGTAGTGTTTAACCACTACGTGCATATCAATAACACTCACCAAAGGAATCTTACTATCTAATCTAATAGATTTAAGAATGGACATAGTCTGAAGAGAACTCTGAGTTGATCTTAGGTGACCCATATACTGGAAGAGATGGCCTTTCAGGTATGTAAATCCCAAGCTGTGCAAGGCTTTAAAGGTAACAATAGGCACCTTGAATCGGACTAATTTGTATTCTAGATATGATTTTTATTGTTTTAATGATATGTTGTTGATTGGTTTTAATGGTTTTTAAGATGTGTTTTTCATTATGTATGTTTTATATCTGTTTGAGCCACCTTGGGTAACCCTGATGAGGACAGAAAGGCAGGGTATACATTTTGTACATAAAAACATATAGGTAGCCAATGCAGCTGTCTTAATGGGGAAAACAGGCTAACATCTCAGAGCTTTAGACAACAGACAAGTTGCTGTATTCTGTACAAACTGAATCTTTCAAGCTGCCTTCACATAGAGAGCATTTAAAAGCCTTGACGTTATAGAAACATGGATCCATATGGCCAGATTATCAGAGTTCAGGAGGACAAGAGGCAGATGGAAAAATGAATTCATTGTGGCCATATTGATTTGGGGTTTTTTAAGAAAAAGGAAGGGTCTGATAGTACACCAAAGCTCTTAACAGAGTAGGTCAAATTGAGCACCACACCATCTAAAGTGGATAAAACAATCCCCTCTAGAATTCCCCTCCAGGAAAGGATCCTGGGCATTTTGAGTAATTTATCAAAGACTGAAATCTGATAGCTCATCTTTAATTTTATTAGTGTGTGAACGAAGTGTTGCCATTTAACTATGCTGATTAGATGCTGTTTAAATGTCTCGCCATTGATCCTATAACATTCATTTTTATACAATATTTTAATTCTGCCTTTTATCCAAAGAGCTCAGGATGGCATACATTTTTATTTATTTACTTAGTTCATAGTCTGTCTTTCAAGGATTGCCTAGGATTCTGGAGCAGGACATCTCCTGCCCCAGTAGGCCTTTCCTGATGGCATTCCAATAGCGAGTAGGAAAAAGAAAAAAATTAAAAAATCACCATAGGTGGCAGCTTTACATTAGTTCTGGAAAAACCTGGAAGTGATGTCAGTCCTCTCTAGGAATAATAAAAAATTCCATGGTTTTACCACATAAGTTCTGGAGTTTCCTAGAAATGTATGACATCACTTGTGGGAATTGCTGATGGCTGCTCCCCACGTCCCTCACACACCTGGTCTCCTGTTGGTTGGAAATCCTGTGCCTTTCTCACTGAGAAAGGCATAGGCAGATTACAGATTACAAGGAAGATTACAAAATATAGAAAACAGTTCAATCAAACAGCAAAAGACATCCAGTATCAATATAACAGAACTGGGATTATTGAATTAGAAAACAGCAAGCATGGTACCCCCAAGCAGCTGTAGGTGACATCTCATTTCCCCCTTCCTCACTATTTCCTCTTCCCCCGCAAAGACCTTATAGCCTCTCCTCTTTTCCAGTTTCTTTTTTTCTTTCTCATTCATCAACCAATTTACCAGTCTCTGTCCCCCTCCCAGACCTCCTTCCCTCTCCCTAGCAGCCTCTCCTGGAAAAAAACCTCTGCATGGGTCTTGCTGCCAGGCAGAGCCTGGCCCAGTTGCATGGTGCCAGCTGCTGGGCTGGGCCTGCTTGTATGGTGCCAATCGCCAGGTTGTGCTGAGATACACAGTGGAAAAAACTGCAAAGACTTGTGGGGGAACCTCACTTCCCCCTATCTCGCTTCCCACTAGCTGTTCTTTTCTTCCTCCTGGCAGCCCCCATAACCTTACCTTTCTCTGCTTCCCCATTTTTTAGATTTCAGATTTTTCTGTAAACCAGGGGCTTCTTTCAGGTGTGTAGAAAGATTTGTCTGTTCATGGCCTTAGTCTCTGAATTTAAGTATCCACAGATGAGGTCATGTTGGGAGTTAGATGTATCAATGCAAACAGAAAATGGTCTAAGGCATGATAGACCATATTTTCTCCATATACCATTTTCTTGCCTCCCTCCCCATTTTATATTCTCACAACAACCTTATGCAGCAGGTTAATCAGGGACAGAATAACTAGCCCAAGGTCACCTACTGGGTGAGTACATTAAGACAGTCATACATACTCGGATTTATAGCAAGATAGATTTTTGTGTAGGTGAGTGAGAGTGTACGTATGGACATGCTCCCTAAACAAAGCACATTGTCTCTTATAGCAGGAGAGCGGCTTGTGAAAGAAGGATACCAGCTGAAGCAGGAGATGTGCTTCATTAGCATTCCAAACACAGCTGGACCAGAGACTGCACCAAATTAATTTCAAATAAGAATTACAATAGGAAAGGCAGAGAGAATGAGGGAGAACTTCAAAGCATTTATCAGCAGCACTGCTTGGAGGAGTGCGCCCAGTGCCTCAATCCCTAATGCGATTCAGTAGCAGCATTAGGAATCCTGTAACAAAATATGCAGTGTGGGAGTAGCGGGGGGGGGGGGGGGGCTGTTGAGACTGATCCCACTGCAGGAATTTCCTTTAAAGAGGCTTTTCATTTCAGAAATAGGAAGTCAGCTTTGTCTTGAAGATGCCTGTGCAGTCATAAAAGCAAGACACTGAAGCTGGTGATTTCATGTGAATGAGCTGAGCACAGGGGGAAAAAAACCTTGAGAATTGTTTTAATGTAAGACTACAGACCCCAAGCAATTATGCCTTCCTACCATGGTAATGACTGCTAGCAGACAGACAGATGTGAGGTTTAAATCTGCCAAATTTGTCAGCCCTGACCCAGGAGTCTGATCTTCATAAGATCCTATTCATTGTGGGATAAATAATGCATGGTCGGTCATGCATTTTTCATGCTAAGGCTTTTAAAGGCCATTGTAGTGATTCATGTAAATTTGATTCCTCCCTTCTCCTTTCCCACTCGCCTTCTGCATGCTCAACTTCCAAGTAATTATCAGTGTTTGACTAGCAGTCGTATGGTGAGCTGGTGCCATACAATGCTGCAGAACATGCTGCAGCCTTGACACCTGACCATGCCAAAGCAAAAAGGGACCACGATGCAGTGAAGCAAGCAGCTCCTGTTCTTGGCTGTGCAAAATATCAGTACTTGAGTAGAAGAAGTGCTGATATTTTGGACTTGACAGCCCTGTGGAAGCCCCCGTCATCCAGAACAACAAAGCTGAGGACCTTTTTTGAGTAATCTGGATAGCAGAGGATTGGCTTTGTGAGGTGGAGGAGCAAAGGGCTTTATGTAGAAAGAGAACCTGAACTGAAGAACACAAACTGAACTACAAGGATAGAAAACCAATGAAAGGCTTGGCCTTTCAAACCTCACAGATGAAATCCTTGCATTTCAGAGCTGCTCCAGCAAGAGTTCCAGATGGAGGCAGGGATTAATGTGGGTCTCTGTCAATAAGGGAAGGGCTCTTTCAATATAGCACATAAAATTGTGTATTCTCTAGCTTTAAGAGGAAGGTGATAGAAAGCTAGAGACGATGGGGACAGGTGACTATCATGGCTCTCATTCACTTGACCTTTTGAAACTGTGTTAGCCCTGAGTTTTAATAACTGAAGGCAAAATTCTTATTGCAGAGCCCCAGTCTGCAAAGGTCGTATGAAAACCAACTTGCAAGTAATGGGCATGTGCTGAAGTAATTCCAGATAAGCTGGAATACTCAGCAGCTACTGTAGCTGTAGAAGTGGAAAAGAGCAAGAGTCCAGTAGCACCTATAAGACTAACAACATTTGTGGTAGGGCATGAGCTTTCGTGAACCACAGCTCACTTCTTCAGTTACAACTAGAATGTGAGTCCATCTGTCTTTATATCTTGGAGAATGGAGTGATTGCAGAAACTGAATAATACGTCCTAAAAGTGGCAGTTCTCCTGCAGAGGAATTTCAAAGGGAGATTAGAAAGAGAGATTGTTGAACTGCAACTGATAATGAAGCTCAAGACTATGCATCCACCTGGACTGAATCAAGACAAAGGCTTCCTGTCTCATTACCAATGCTGATTCCACACCCACTACCCCTCTGCATACCCCACCCTATTCAATTATGCCTGCCTTTGTCGTTCAAAGTTGAAGTTCAAATAGCTGATCTATGTATGTTGAATACAGCATGTCCCCAGCAACATCAGTCAGGTTCTTTGTGACTGTGTAGTAACGAAGGAAAAAGTCAGCCTGGATTCATCAGCTGTGACTTCTGTGGGTCCAAAATTGTAAGTGACTGAGCACCCTAAACCACTTCCATTGCTGGTCAGATTCTCTAATATCTGCATGTGTAACATGCAACCACTGATTATAAAACAGAACATTTCTTTACACTGTTGGTTTGGACATTCTTTTTTCCTTAGGAAATCCAAGTGGCTGTAATGCCCCTAGCAGCTGTCATCCTCCAATGGGGGGGGGATCTCTGAACAATTATCAGTATCCTTATCAGACTAGAATTTCAAGGATTCTTCATGGGAAGCTATGGCAGACTACTAGAAAACCAAATTAACCAATTCAGATTTGAAATATAGATCGGTTGCATTTGCCCCAAACTTTTGGTTCCATTTTCACTCCTGAAATCAGAGCTGTTCCTGATGTTGCACTAATTCTTTGCTGGTGGTGCCTTTTCAGCATCTTGGAATAAATAAGAGGAGGAAGGGAAAAGTAGGAAGAAATTAGTGGGGGGTAGGGTGGGGATAACCCACTCTACAATGAACTTTAACGTGCCAAACTCGATAGTAAATCATTGTTGTAGGATTAGCTTCTTCAACTCTACTTATTTGTGTGGGTGGTTTCATAGATAGTACTGAAGAATAACAAACTATATTCCAGTAACATCCATTTATCCAAGGTAGCTTTTAAGGGCCAAAACAGACATGATAAGGATCCCGGGTTTCCACTGATCTGCAAAGGTTAATTAACCATGTGTGCATCTCCAATTCTATAGAACAAAAGCTACTTATGACTTGATATGCAGTGGATCCCTCCTTCCCCTTTGTAATACTTCATTCTGTTCACTTTCATCCTGACAAACATTTCCTATGCCACCCAGGGGAACCTTAGCAGCACTGATGGGTCCCTGCATTTGATTGACCAGTCAACATTTGATTAACAAGAACTGGCAACTGCTCTGACATTTACTGTGCAATGTCTTCAGTCTCTGAAAATGTTTGTTTCCAGTAACCTAAATATGAATTCTGGCTGTGCAGTATAGTCTTGTGTGATTTGAATTACCATATACATATGTGAAAAGATATTTATCTAGTGCAATAACAGAAGAATGAAAAATTAAAACCTAACAAGGCCATTGAATATGCTGTTAATGGCAGAAGCAAAATGAATGGAACTAATGCAATGACTGCAGGGTAAAGCAGGGTAATTTTATATTTAAGCAGCGTCTTGATTTGTGTAGCAGTAATTAAGCCTTCCATAATGTTCTTTTGTAGGCAAAGATCTGAATGTCTTTAACTTGCAGAATGCTTCATTTGGAGACAATGGGATTTCATACACGCCTGAAGAATAAATAGGTGCTTAAATATTTTTCTGAACAGGAAATGATGGTGTATATGTGATTTTTTTTTTCATATATAGATGGTCTTTCTGTACATGGAAAAGTATGCAAATCAACTGCAGGACTAAATGTGACAATCGTATAAACATACATTTTGCTAAATTTGAAATAGTACATTAGGAAATCTTCATTGTGTCATTTATTTGTTTCTGACTTCTGTACAGAGTAGTGTGGGTAGTTTGCTGTGACTTTCAGTTCCTTTTGTTCATTCTCTGTCTATGTTACTAATGTGCTTGTGTGCACCAATAAAATCCTACAAAAATCTTGATTGGCTTCTACGTAGGATTATATTAAAATTCGTTTTTTCTGGTGTTTTATTGATGTGCGGGAACATGCACATATCAGGAAAACACCACACAAAAAATCTTGATGCAGTCACATGGATGACCATGCTGTTATCCAGGAGTTTTGTGCAAAATTGCATCTTCCTGGCATGATTTTGCGCAATAAGACACTGTCTTCTGGATATTTCGCACAATGTTCTGCAGGCAGGTAAGATGGGCTTAGACTGGGGTTTTTTTTTGCTGTGTTTTATACATGTGTACATGTACACTGGTAGAACTCCACACTAAAGCATCTTGATGCAACCATAAATAGAATCATATCAAGATTGCTTCTTTCCAGTGTTTTGTCACACAAGGCATATGCCCATTGGTAACATAGAGGGAAAAGATTCAAATGAGGAATTGAAAACTGTGACAAATTATGCATGTACCAATGCCAGAATTAGTTTTAGAAGTTTCCCTAACCCCTATACACATGATATATTTGTGTATAGGGACCAATACATAGAGAAGGGGATAAAGTACACAGTCTATGTCTCTGGGTATTCATGTTTGCCACACAGGGGCAGAACTCCCATGTGTTGTACCATGTAAGTAAGTTCCGTCCCAGTAACTAGGAGCATTCCTGACCAAAGGACTGCAGCTGCATGCATTCAGAGCCAAACTACAAGTGATGCCTGACACTAGTTGGACGCTTGTCAGCTTCCCTCAAGTTTTGATGGGAAATGTAGGCAGCTTGGCAGAATGTTGGACAAGTGACAGTTGAAACGTCCATTGGACAGCAGTTGGAGAGGCAAGCTGCAAGACCAGGATGCCTACATTTCCCATTAAAACTTGAGGGAAGCTGACAAGTGTCCAACCTCTGTCAGACATCACTTGTAGCTTGGCTCTGAATGCATGCAGCTGCAGTCCTTTGGTCAGGAATGCTCCTAGTACCTATGTGCAATGAAGAGTGGGAACAGGGCCTACCCACTTGCTCCTACTTCCTCTGTATGAATATTAGTCCAGTACCCAAATGTGGTGCATATAGTTAGACTGCAGTTCACGAGGTGTGGAAAGCAGTGCAGAGAAAAACCAGAGAACAACAAGGAACAAAAAGGGCTGAGTACGCTTCTCCTTAGAAAAAGGAAGGTTTGAAAAGGCCCTCACTAATGAAACATCAGCCACCACATATGAAGTTTTTCACAGCTACTGTAGGCCTTTCTCATGATGTAAAAATCAGTCCCACAGGGTAGTTGAAGGGAGGTTCTTTTCAGGTAAGGTGGGTTGGATTGTTAGGGAAAATATTAATGACTGCTTAATTACAGGGGAGGAACAGCAACGTTTATGCAACACTAGGGAAGCAGAAAATGTCCTTAAAGGGCTAACATGTTTCTGGTGGTAGCTTTGTAGTTCGGTTGCCTTTCTTATTCATGGTTTGAGGAAGTGGGAATAAATCAGGGTTCTCATGTGTTATTAATCTGAGCTGGATGCAATCTCATCTGGTTACTGAAAAGAGAAAACTAATCCATCCACTAGCATTCACCCTTAAAAGAGCAGCCCAAGTTTAACTATTCTTGACAAGTTTCAGGAGTTCCATTTAAATTTTCTTGTCCATGCCAGAAAACACAATGGAAGCAGCAAGTTCTGCCAGGTGAAGGCAAACGTGTTACTTTAAATAATTCTGCAAGCTACAGAGCACAAAATAAATCATGGGAATGAATTACCCCGAGATCAATGAAAGGGTATCCCTGAGCTCGAGCTCATTGCTTATTTTAAATGCACCGACATACAAGCTGTACATTCAATAAGTCTGCTGATTGTCATGGAACACTCTTGATCATTTTGGCACCAAGAATCATTTCTGCATTACCTCTCTTCCTCATCTCTGGAGACTGGAATTGAGATGGTGCATTTAGATGTGTTCTGAAGATGTTGGGGCAAGTATAAGGTTCCATTTATTGATCATGACAGTGTTGTTTATTTCTTTGAGTAGGATATTCAAGTTAGCAGTTGACATGATAAATAACCTTTGGGCTTGCCCGCCCAATATTTTTATGTCCTCGGCTTGTTGTCAGTGGTGTTGCTTTCTTGTTCTAAGGAATTTAGTAGAACTCTAGAACTGATTGGCTGGGGAATAGCTGTATATATTCATCCTTCTCTGTTTACAATATGTAAATGCTTCCTTTCCAATAGAAATTGCTCAAAGCAGCAGAACAAATTTTTAGAAGACCACAATTACACTATATAATGTGCATGTAGCATACTGAAGAATACGGGGGAGGTTGGTAAGCTTCCCTTGGAGACTGTTGTGTAAAATGGATGCCACCACAGAAAAGGTTCTGCTGTGAAACTTCAAATAGTGGGGACATGATTTTACCAGATAACCTGAAAGAATAGAATATATCATATAAACGACATTTTCATTCTAACATTTTTGTGCAACATGACTTCTGTATTGATTAAGCCTTTACCATTGTTCCTAGAGCCCCCACTAGGTGGGCATGAATAAGCAAATCTGACACCCTGCCTTGCAGGGGCAGATTGGCTATTATGACCACTGGGACTTCTCCTGGTAAGCTGGAGATCTGCACGCCTCCCCCCCCCCCATGGTCTGTGCCAGCCCAGTGGCAGAAAGGTCATCTCCTAGCCAACTGTGTGTAACCTGGAGAAGGCGGTGTCTGACCTGACTGAGCTGTGCATGGTTCAGGAAAGAGGTACACAACTTGAGAAGATGGGTCATGGCCTGGCCAAGCTGTACACAGCTCAGGGCTGGCTGAGCAGGCAGGCATGCTCTTTTCCCCTCCCTCCTTCTTTGAAGGGCAGAACCAGGGCGGTCTGGGGAGGGATAGGGGAGCAGGACCCTTTCTCAGGGTTATTTTTCCTCTCAGTCTGTCCCTGCTGTGCTGTCTTATCCTTTGCTCTTCTCATGGGTGGAGGCCCACACAAGTTGCTCTGGCCTATTAATGTTTTATTATATGCAATCTGTTAACCAAAGATGGATATGACGGATTGCCAGTCTGAGTGTGTGTTTACATGGCCACAACATAGTTTCAAAATGAATGTGGGAGACAAAATAACAAACAAAAACAAAAGCATTACAGGGCAAGCATATGGACTGTCCTGTCAATGCACCATAATGCAGCTCTATGTCTGATGGACACAGGGTCAATAAAAGATGTCTCAGTATATGGGTCATACATGTTCAAACTTGTTGCAAGAGTCAGTCCACATTTTCTGGGTGGTAAGGACTGATCCAAGAGGGAAGTAATGAATGAATTCTGAACAAATGTTTACCAGCCATGAAACTTACAGAGAGCTCTTGGCAAAGTTCTTTCTCAGTTGAATCTACATCAAAAGGTTGTTGTGAGTGACCTACATGACTTTAGTTTCGTGTAAGTTCTATGACTTCTGGAATCAAATTTCCCTGGCTCAGAAAGAGTGGCTGGGAGAAAAGGGGGGGGGGGGAGGTCTGTGACCACTAGCCATTTCCCACTGACAGATTGCTGGATCCAATCCTTAAGGTTTTGCTTGGGTGTGGAGATCTCTAGCTTAGCACCGTGTGCTCCCTTTATGGATTTCTTGCTTAGGGCACAAATATGCATCTTAAAAATCTTTTAAAAATAATATACGGTTGTTAAAAAACAGACTCTGTGTACAAGTATATGATACACTATATGATTACACATTTAAAAGTTGGTCTTGTAGGAAATAGGAACTGAGTAATATCCTCTTAAGGAATGGGTCAATATACTAGACAAATTCGGACAAGAAGGTGGAGGGGAGGGGAAGTTAAATAAAACTTTAAAGGAGTTTTAGAGTATGGATGTTTCCGTAGTGTAGAGTGTGTGACTCCATCCTGTCTTTCTTTCTTTGATGGGGACTGCTTCAAATAGCTTCTCCCTGTTGCTAGGTTACCAGTCTGCATTCTGCAAACTACTGTTTGGCTGAAAGTAACCTGAGATTGAAATGCAGGTCCCATTTGTACTATTTTTAGAAATGAAAAAGGGGAGGAGAAACACTGTATTCTCCATTTCAAGTATCGAGATTTCTTTCCCCTCCTCCTGGCATCCCCCATATTTTCAGCTTTCCTTGCTCCCTTCTCCCCTTACCATCCACCAACCAACCTATCTTTTATCTGCTCCCTGTCTTCAGTTATATTTATTATTTATTTACTTCATTCATTCCTCACCTTTCTCTACAATGGATCCCCAAAGCAGCTTCCACCACTCTCCTCTCCTGCATTTTATTCTCACCACAACCTTGTAAAACAGCTGAGAATGTGTAACTGGTTCAAAGTTACCCAATGAGATCCTATGGCAGAGTGGGGATTCAAACCTTGGTCTTCCAGATCCTAGTCTGAAGCTCTAAACCACTACACCACACTGCCTTTAATGGGGTGGCTGCTACTGAACAGCAAGAAGCAGCCAGTTCTGGGTACATCATGAAAGTCGTCTGGTATCAAGTTGCTCAGTGGCTGCTGTTATGGTTGCCTAGCAATGGCCACTGAGGGCATTCCTTTCTTACAGTTACAGGTGCTGCTTCTATTAATTTGGGAACCCTCCCAAGTATTTTTTTTCAAATTTTAGATTTTTCTGCAAACCTGAACCTTTTCCAGTCTTGTATAAAGATCTGTCTTGTCTGTTTATGGCTCCAGTCTCTGGATTTAAGTACCCACAGACTTAGCCATGTTGAGAATAGATATATTGATGATGCACTGACTGATATCTTTCTCAAACATACATGCATTTTTTCCGGTGTATTAATTATCTTCTGTGCATTAGTATTCAATTATAGTTAAGTGCAATAACTCCTTTACTTAAATCACAATTTGATCACAAATAGCAAGCAGTATTCTTGATCAACAAAATTCTTGATTTTCATTGAGCATTTGAAATAGTTCTACATAGTATTCCAAATGGTTTTTTTACATACACATTCTGACACTACTTTGTCATGGCTTCTTCCTTCTCCTGTCTATCAACTGCCATCCACCCAACACTCCCAACGAATTAATATTCATCATGGTAGGATGCTGTTGGGCAAAAGTGCATGGCTGATGTTAAGAATTCCAACTTGACTGCTTTGTGTGCCTGAGTGAATTGAAGTGGATAGAAAATAGTCTGCAAATTCTTGCATTGCTGCCTGGAATTGTCGTTCAGTCCAGTAAATTCTCAGTGCCAACATGATGAATGCTGCTGACTGCACAGGCTCAAAAGAAGCACATAGGAAGAGTAGCTGATTTTAAATGATGCATGATCTCAGGGCATATATAGCACCAGCAATCCAGAAATTTTTTAAAACATATTTTAAATATGTATGAACAATGGTGACCTAGCCAAATGCTAAGCTCAATGCCACCAGTTGCACAGAAGCAAAATAACTCAAAATACTGGTCATTATGAGTTATGACCAAATCATCAATGCATCTTTTTTGGAGTGGCTTATCTTGGGAGAAAATGGGCATCGTGAATTTTTATTTGCAAAACTGAAGCATCATTACCCAGTTCAGTCTTCCTATTCAAAATGTTCTGCAGATGTGGAACGGCTCTTAATGCATACATAATAAAGGTGAGTGAATCCATAGATCAGCCTTGGGCAAAAAAATCCCATTACGCTCAAGGAATCCAAGCAATATGGATCTGGATCAGTGGGTCCAGAGGCACATCTGAGAACATGTGATCCATCTAATGGCTTTTAATTAATTTGAATTAATAGACTAGCCACAAACATTTTTGTCTTGTACCACTCCTTGCTATATACAACAATCTCTGCATCAAAGTTACTATTTTTAATTTGATTTCTACTTTTAATTTGATTTATCCTTCTAGTCTACTGATTTCCCTGTTCTTCCTTAGGGTTTCTTCTTCAGTTTGATAGGATTAGGAAATAACATAATCCATATAATATGAGTCATAATTTTCACTGCACAAATTTGTTTGGCTGTCACCCTGCTACAGATCCAATAGGGGAAAGATGCTGTTTATGTAAGCAAAAATGCATTTAGTGCCATAATCAACAGAGAAGCTGATTTCTATTTTCTTAGTAGCTTCTTCAAGGGAAATGAGCACAGAAGTCCCTAATGAATTAGAGTTGTAAATGGTTTCAGGACTAATGAGAAGAAATCGTGTGCGTGTGCACACACAAGGACACAGAGACACTCCACCACCACAAAGAGTAAAGACCTGCATGGATTTCCCACACTGTTTTCAAAGGAATAAGTTCTTTTCTAGGAACTTTCTCCCTTTCACATAACATTGAGATAAAATGTAAATAGAAACACATTTCCTATCTGACGAAGGAACAGCACAATTACATTTTGTTCCTGTTTAAAATTTAATCTTTGCTGTCTGGTCTATCCTTAGGGAAAATTCAAGCACATAGTGCAAAATCTCCCATTAGGAATTAGATATAATTTAGGGAATATTTCTTTCTCATACACACATGGAATGAATAACTATTGTTTTATATAGGTTATTTCCGGCTTGAAGTCCACCCTAGCAAGGCAAGGGGATGCCATTCTCCTGCTGGAATGTGGGGGGGTCTCCTGCCCCCAGCCCTTACCCCTGCCTCTGCTCCCCTGGCTGATGGAGAGAGGGGAAGGCACCAGAAGGGGAGGCATGTGTGCAAAGTGTGCATGAGCTTCTGCATTGTTCTGGAAAACAACATCATTTTTCGGTACAATGGAGAAGCAACTTTCCCCCCAGTGTGACCCATAGCTTCTGCGTCATGCTGGAAAATGACATCATTTTTTAGCATAATGGGTGGGCGCAGGGGGTAATTACCTGTCCTCAGTTTGGCTCTTGGGGGACCTGATACCCCTAGCTTTATTTGAGCTGCAGCACACAAAGCCTCAGCCAAGCATCCATCTTGGAATTGGGCTTGAACTAACCTCAACTTCCTCAGGAGCATGCCTATTGTGATGGCACAATAAAAATTATCTGCCACTCAGCCACTAGGTGACAAGGAACATACATCACACAGTCCACCTTTCTATGGCTGAAATAGTGCCTAAGGAAGTTTCAAGCATAAGAATTAAGAATACAAATATACAGCGTAATGAAAGCAAGTAAAAACAGACATAATTTCTTTTAATGTTATCCATTTGAAAACTATCCAAATCAGCTATTAATTACAAAATTATAAATGAAAAATAAAATCAAAATAGACCAGTAGCTCACATTAAAATAACATCACATTTTTTTTTAAAAAAAGTAGAAGCTTTTCAGAACAGAATAGTTTTTGGAGGAAGGCCAGGAGTACAGGGGCATCAGCAACTTCTTGGCACAGAAGAGAATGCCACAGAGTGCCAAAAAAAAGCCTTGTCCATGTGTCCAGCAACTTGCTTCTATTAGTACCAGAATAGTATAAGTGAATAGTTTTAAACCAGTGCTATGGCTCTTGCAGTGTATTGGCCCTCCCACCTTGCCATACAAGGAAATGCTGGAATCCAGCTTCTTAACAAGGCAGGTTCACTTTCTAGTTCCAGTTCAGTATGGCTCTTGAGAGGAGGCTTCAGTTCTAGGTTTCTTCCTGTTGTATCTTTGTGGTTATTATGAAGAAATGACACTTCACCCGAGTACCTCTGTAAGAATTTTCAATGTTGCTTTATTTTATTCACTTTTATTTATTTAGAACATTTTAATACTACTTTCCCATCCAACTTAGAGTCCCCAAGGCAATGAAAACCATTAAAAGAGGTTTTAAAAATACATTATAAAAACAATTAAAACAACAGTTTGTGCATATTGAGTTTACACTCTGTAAATAGTCAGGGATTAAACTCAAACAGCTCTAATATCCTGGTTAAAAGAGCTACTTTCTAAGCAATAAAACTGTTAGTATGGTAATGATGCAACCCCTGAACTCAGAGCCAAGCTACAAGAGGCGAATTATATGAGGAGGAGCACATGAAGGGAGTTGCAATGTTAGCCAGGAAGGTGAGTTTTAAAAGCAATCAGAAGGCTTTGTCAGTTTCCCCTCTCTACAGAGCCAGGGAGATTGCGGGTTTGCACACTTCTGGACGCTTCGTTGCCGCAGAGAGGCCCTCCCCTTTCCCTCCTTCCTTTGCTGGCCGGCCGGCAACAATGTTCCCTTAATTTTTTTTTTAAACTGGGCGCCATTTGTGCAGTCACACGTTTGTGCACATCGAACTCCGCAAATGCGCACAAATGCACAAATGCACAAAAGCGCACAAAAGTCGATGCTGCATATTCGCATACCTGCGCGTTTGTGCTTTTGCGCAAAACACGTAAAATTTTTTTTAAAACAAAACCCGAAATGCGAACCAATGAAGGCCCCCGACATCAACTGTGACAGGGAGGAAACAACCAATCCCAGGTACCTCAGTTGGCCGTGCGAACATCTGGAAGCGGGATGGCACGGCACGCTGCGAGACAAAGCGGATGGAGATGAAAGTGAACGCGTGGCCGGTAAGCGATTATTTCCGCAAAAAAACTGCAATTTCTGGCCATCTGGAATCGGCCCTTGTGTAATTTGTCTCTTGTAGCTTAGCTCTCAGAGGAAAGACATAAACTGTGCATGTAAGCAATGGGCCATTTAGCCTCAAACAGACCAAGTTGTTTTAAGTTTCACTTTTTCCTTATTGGTGAAATCACAAGTGAACTGTTTGTTTTTAGTGCTTGTGGGAAGAAGAAGCACCTCCTTTAAAAAAGAGGGGGCAGTCAAGCTTTGGATAGTTCAGGAGAAGCCATGCTTTGTGACACAGCCATTGTTTGGGGAATCGAGGAGAAGCAGACATCCTAAGCAGACATACTTTAGAGAAGAGATATGCCCAATGGATAAAGGATGGTTTTGAACTGAACAGAGCCTACACAACTAACTTTATACCAGTAACACATGTGTTCCTATCCCTTTAACACTGTGAGGTTGATGCAATGCTCTGGATTCAGTACAACCATAAAGTTTTGCCTGTATCCTAGATTATTGCATCAGTGTCATGCTGGCAACCTGAAGTCACTTCCCACTTTTAAAAACATCCCCCCCCCGTCCCTGCTGGTCTTTGGCAGTGTTGCCAAGTAGGCCCTCTCTCCTGCTCTAAGGCCTGCCATGGACTGTGTTAAAGTTTCCTGCGTTGCTGCTTTACTGCTACACCAAGACTGCCCTGCATGTGTGCACTCTAAATACACGTGTCAGTTTCCTGCCTGCTTGTTAAGTACCTTGCTGCTACAATAGCCTGTGTTAGTTTCCTGACTCTATGTCTGGATGACTCCACAAAGGACTTTCTTCCTGGGCAGCCCTGCCCAGACCTCTACCTGTACCTCCCAGTGTGTGTTTGGACTTTATTACACATGTGCCTCGTGCCTGCATTGCCATCTGCTACGGACCGCAACTGTTCCCTGCTTTGGACTGTGTTTTATGTGCTGTTCCCCCTGCCTCCATGGAAGCCTGCCTCATCTGGGCCCAAGCCACTGTTAGCAGCCGGGCGCCTGCCGGGGAAACCTCCAGCGAGCCTGGCCAGGCGCTCCCTGGTCAGTTCCCATCTGGAGCCTCCCGCGTGCTGGTCCCTGAGCTTGTCCTCGCTATCGGGCAGCCTACTAACCAGCCCCTGCCATGCCCAGCCAGCGACCATGCTCTTAGGCAGCCAGAAGACCAAGAGGAGAAGCCTGCTTTGAGGAGCCATTTCGGAGAAGCGGACACACCACGTCCGCAGCGAGAGAACCTCGCCCCGCTCTGCATATCTTAGGAGCCGCCCCAGAGAAGAAGCTAAGTGCCGACTATCCCAAGCACTTAGAGAATGCATCTCAAAGAAACCTCCGCATTCCAGAGCTGATGACATCAGGACAAGCCCTGTCCACTGGAACATCCATTCAACATGCTCGGATCTCCCCCTCCCTCCTTTGTCACCTCTTCCTGAGGTGTCACTATAACACAATCAGATCACTAAAGTGGCCCATCTAAGACATTCAGTAACCCATTAAAGCCTTTGTTTTAATCCGTGAGAACCACCAGGTACAGCACCAGCCCCAGGGTACGTTTTGGGGTATTTAAGCTGGTCCCTCAGACCACATGGTGCGTGTGCCATTCCTATCCAGATCCCCTTGCTGTCCCTCTGTGGATCCATTGCTGGCATTGGATCACCTCGCTGTTGTGTCTCTGCTCCGCTTCAGGATTGTGAGTATCGCCCTTATCATCGTGGGTACCTGCTCATGCGACCGTCTCTGTATTTCTCACTCTGCATTTCCTAGTTCTTGTATGCTTTCTTGTATGTATGTGCAAGTTCAGGCTTATGCCACACTATTAGTAAATACACGTGTTTATTGAATCTATTTGTAGTCTGCCTCTTTATCACTAGAGTGTCTGGGATCGGGACCTCCGTAAACGTTGGTTAGATCCGCGCTAATTTTAGTTCCAGACTGCTGAGCTAATTTCCCCATTTAAAAAGAGCAGTTCTGGTAACAGCAGGCTGATGGGCAGCAGAGGGGGAGGCCAGAAGTGGGAGTGGAAGACCGGGTTTCCCTGCTTGAGCATCACAAGGATAAGTTTAGCTTTAGGGGGAAAGGATTTCATGTTTAAACCTGTTTGGTTTTCTCTGTTCTCAGACACTTTAGTATTCTGCTGAGCAACTGTTCTTATTACTTTTGTATCTATCTATGGGATGCTTGTATTCTTATTAATACACTCTCTCTTTTTTAAAATGAGAGTCTTTTGGGTCTCTGCAACAATGAACAAAGCCCAACGCTTTGGAATCATGCACACCAAGGTATAAGAAAGGTTTCACAGTTGGGAATATCTCTAGCCAGTGAGTTTTCTGAGTTTTGCTCCTTCTTCCCATGTGAATACTTGTAATGCAAGACGTTCTCAGGCTGATAGACTGCAATTATATTAGTGGCCTCTATTGTGGAAGTGGAAAGATAAAAGAAAGGGGATCAAGTGGGATAAAGGCTGGAGAGAGATGAACTCCCTCCTCATTGGGATCCAGCAGCAGCTTAGGACCAATGGCTGTAGTGTAAATCCTTCAACTTCTGTGGTAAAAAAAAGGGCCAACAGGGTCCTTTTACCACAGTAACAGTAGTTTCGTATTGGTAGACTTCTGTGTGGTCTCTTTATGATACTTAATAGCACCCAATGAAAAAGAACGGATAAGGAGCCCCTGGAAAGTAAGGAAAGGGCACTTCTAAGAAGAGAGAAAACTTAACCAACCTGACCTTTTCTCTCTATTGTATCAACTGGGATGTAGGCATTATTATTAGAAGTGTATCTCAACCCCCTCCCCCAATTAAACATGATGATTTCTAAGAAAGGACCTCAAGGCTACAGGCGTAAAGAAGTGGGCAGGCTACTGAACTTACATTAGTTTACATGGCAGCAAATGCAAACAACTTAGCACTCTGTATCGACTTCCCAGAATCTCTTAAATCTGCTGGCTTTTGTTTGGTAAGCGAACTTCATTTGTGGACAGCTGGTCTAGCTTACTCGGTAGCGTCACCATTATTTTTAACCCTCTTTTTGGGAACAGTTTGTTACTCTTTTTTAAAAGCTGTCAGTTTTTCCCCCATCCTCATTTCCATCTCTGCTCTCCGGAACTTTTACAGCTGGAGATCAAAGGCCAGATTAAGATCCCTGTTGTATACTGCTACAGTTCCATTTGTCCATTTATTCTAAACTGGTGTATTTGAGATACACTTGGTATATCTGAGAAAGAAGCTTTGCACACACATGCACACACACCCTCTAATGTCTTCAATAAGCATGTTGATGCTAGATTTTTCTCTAATTTGCTAACTCTTGTTGTGACTGAAAATTAGGGCCAATTTGGTTAAGGTTGGCAGAAATATGTGATATGATTTCCTCCTTTTTAATGCAACAGTTGCAGAAGAATATTGCTGATTTCTTCCATGCTTATCCGAAGTTATATTGTATCTATGGCTGAGCTTGTTGCCAAGTAGGCCCCCTCCCCTGCTTTAAAGCCTGCTATGAACTGTGCTAGAGTTTCCTGCATCACTGTTTTACTGCTGCACCAAAGACTGCTTTGCACGTGTGTGCTCTGATACACGTGTCAGTTTCCTGCCTGCGTGTCAATTACCTTGCTGCTGCTATAGACTGTGTAGTTACTGACTCCATGTTTGGATAACTGCACAAAGGACTCTCTTTCTGGGCAGCCCTGCCCTGACCTGTATCTGGAATTCCCAGTGTGTATTTGGACTTTATTACAAGTGTGCCCCGTGCCTGCATTGCCATCTGCCACGGACCGTGCCTGTTCCCTGCTTTGGACTGTGTTTTAAAGTGTTGTTCCCGCTGCCTCCATGGAAGCCTGCCTCATATGGGCCCAAGCCGCTGCTAGCAGCCGGGCGCCTGCCGGGGAAACCTCCAGCGAGCCTGGCTAGGCGCTCCCTGGTCAGTTCCCGCCTGGAGCCTCCCGCGGGCCGGTCGCCGAGCTTGCCCTCGCTACCGGGCAGCCTGCTATCCAGCCCCAGCTATGCCCAGCCGGCATCCATGTTCTCAGGCAGACAGAAGACCCAGGGAAGAAGACTGCTTTGGGAAGCCATTTCGGCGAAGCGGGCACACCACGTCCGCAGCGAGAGCCCCTCGCCCCGCTCTGCATATCTTAGGAGCCGCCCCGGAGAAGGAACTAAGTGCCGACCATCCCAAGCACTTAAAGAATGCATCTCAAAGAAACCTCCGCATTCCAAAGCTGATGACATCAGGACAAGCCCTGTCCGCTGGAACATCCTTTCAGCCCACTTGGATTTCCCCCTCCCTCTTTTGTCCCCTCTTCCTGAGGTGTCACGTATCGCAATCAGATTACCAAAGTGGCCCATCCAAGCCATTCAGTAGCCCATTAGAACCTTTGTTTTAATCTGTGAGAACCACCAAGTACAGCACCAGCCCCAGGGTACATTTTGGGGTATTTAAGCTGGTCTCCCAGACCACTCGGTGCCTCGGCCATTCCCTATCCAGACCTCCTTGCTGTCCGTCTGTGGTCCCAGTGCTGGCATTGGGCCACCCTCGCTGCCGTGTCTCTGCTTCGCTCCAGGATTGTGAGTATTTCCCTTACCATCGTTGGGAACCCGCTAATGCGAACGTCTCTGTATTTCCTACTCTGTATTTCTTAGACCTTGTATGTTCCTTGTATGATTGTGCAAGCTAGGCTTACGCTACACTCAATACACGTGTTTGGACCTTACTCCTTGTCTGCCTCTTTTTCACTAGAGTGTCTGGGATCGGGACCTCCGTAAACATAGGTTATGATCCTCGCTTAATATTAATAGTTACAGACTGCTACAGCTAATTCCCCATTATAATAAAGAGCAGTTCTGGTAACAAGCTATAAGAGAAAAATCATTGATCCCCCCCCCACCTTTATTAGAGAAAAACAACATGCGACTGAGCATTGCTTGTAGTTTGGTCCTGAGATGTGTATTCTTCTGTGAACCTTTCTGATTGGGAATTAGAACACTGGAAAATGCCTACATTTGGGACTGATTATACTCATGGTTTATCCATGTGTTCTAGTCTATATCAGTGAGGCAGAATGATTGATCTCTGCCTCTGTGTTGATTTCCAACTAAAGCAAAATATTCAGATTCCATATATGCTGAAATTGCTCCACTGGTGTCTAAAAGTGCTCTGGAATCCTGCTGATATGGCTGTCTGCCCAAGGCACTATGTACCAATTTTTAGAGGCAGAAAGCTCTTCAAACTCTTCTTAGTTTTCTTGTTATTTGCACCACCAGCAGCAACAGGATACATGTCAACAACATATATTGAGTTTGCAGGCATTCTGAAAGCTGGTAGCATAGAATATAACATGTGAATTGATGCAGAAAAGCAGGATATTGTCAGCACAACTTTAAAGGTACAGATTTCAAATGTAGAAGTGTGTGAATTAGAAAAGAATTAATCAAAGCCCACACTGAACATGGCCTGCTTCTTAAACCTGTAAGATTAATTAATTAAATCTGAAATCTAAAACAAATAAACATGGGGGGGGGTTAAAAAACCCCAAATGATAAAAGGAGCACCTCCAGCTTTATCCATATGCCCTTAGTAGCTGTTGCTAGGCAACCATAATAGTTTAGCCATATTCCAGGCTTGGTTTCTGTAAGTAAAAGACAGGGGGCACAGCAGGGCTGTTTCCAGGGGTGTTTTGGCCTTTAAGGGAGTACTGTGGACTTCACTTGTCAGAAGTGTAAGCTGGTCAGGCTTTTGGAAGAGAAGATTCAGAGCCTAGATGAGTGGATCACCACCCTTCAGGAAATCAAGGAAGGGGAGGATTTTATTGAGAAGAGCCTGGGGGCTTTGCATAAGCATGAAGAAATAAATCCAAGAGAAGAAGGAAGGGTCATCTCTATTCTGAGTCTCCTCTCAGTTCTGCAGTACAAACCGAAAGATGTGGACTAAGGTGACGCTATGGTCCACTGGCGCTCAAGAATCATTTTGAGGTGCTTGAGATGGTGACAGAGACGAGAATGGAAGGAGAACCACAAAAACCTGGAGAAGGGAGTGAAGAGGGCATGGGGCCACACAGAAGTGGAAGAAAATGGAAGGTGGAGGTCATCGAGGAATCTCTGCTCAGGGGTATGGAACATCATGTGTCCAGGCCAGATCCCCTACTCCGTGAGATGTGTTGCTTGCCGGAAGCCAGAATTGAGGATATTACAGACTGACTGCTGAAACTGATCAGACCAACTGATCAGTACCCATTTCTGCTGGTTCACGTGGGTACTAATGACATGGCTGCAAATACCATTGCAAGAATTAAAGAGGACTATGAGGTTCTTGGAAGGCAGTTGAAGACAGTGGGGGCACAGGTGGTTTTTTCTTCTATCCCTGTCAAAGGAAGAGGAATGCAAAGGGAGCAGACCATACTCGAGGTGAATCGTTGGCTGAGGTAGTGGTGCTGGCAGGGGTGCTTTGGGTTCTGGGATCATGGGATAAGTTTCCTTAGAGAAGGCCTTCTAGCACATGATGGGCTTCACCTCTCAAGGTCAGGGAAGAAAATGTTTGGAAAGAACCTGGAGAGCTTCATCAGGAGAGCTTTAAACTGATGCCGCAAGGGGAAGGGAATGATCAACAAGGGGATTTCAATGAAGAAGTGATAACAGCAGGGGCTCACCTGAGTAGGACAGATCAAACAAAGGTACAAGGCTACAAATGCCTATATATCAATGCCCGAAGTATGAGTAATAAGAAGTACAAGCTTCAGCTTCTCTCGCAAACAGAGGGCTATGATATAATAGGAATTAGCTGGAGACTTAGTGGGATGATTCCTATGACTGGAATGTGGTAGTGGATGGGTATGAGTTGTTCAAGAAAAACTGGAAGGGTAGAAGAAGAGGTGGGGTGGCATTGTATGTGAGGAGAGGGCTTGATTATCAACAAGTTCTGGAGAATGTGGTTGACAGCCCGGTGGAAAGTATATAGGTGGAAATAAGGGGAGGAAGGACAAAGGGTATTGTTGTTGGAGTCTGCTACAGACTGCCTGACCGGGGAGAGGAAATGGATGCTGCCCTCATTGAACAGATTGGTAGAGCATCCAGACATCAGAACCTTATAATTATGTGTGACTTCAACTTCCCCAATGTGTACTGGGACACAAGCTCAGCAAAGCGACAAGACTCATGCAACTTTCTGACCTGCCTGGCTGATAACTTCCTTTTTCAAATGGTGGAGGAAGCTACAAGGGGCTTGGGCATACTAGACTTAATATTAACCAACAGGGAAGAATTGGTAGATGGGGTGAAGGAGGTGGGGACCTTAGGGGGAAGTGACCATGTCGTCCTTGAATTCCAGTTGCTGTGGGGGGCCAAGGAAGTTCGTAGCCAGACTCATAGGATAGATTTTCGTAGGGCCGACTTCAATGAACTCAGAGGCTTGATGAGAGTCATTCCATGGGGGAGTGTGCTGGAAGGCAAAAGAGTGAGTAAAGGGTGGGCTCTTCTCAAACATGAGCTTTTGCAAGCTCAAGCCCTCACTATTCCAGCAAGATGGAAACATGGTAAGGGCTCCAAGAAACCAAAGTGGATGAACAGAAAGCTCCAGAATAAGTTAAGGGAGAAAAAGGAAATGTTCAGGAAATTGAGAGAAGGACAGACCTAGGAGAGATATATAGAACTATTATAAAAAGATAGAATGAGTAATATATATAGAGAATAAGTCAAATTGTTTGATATAAACGAATGTATGATCTATATGGTTTATGATATATAGAAATACCTGAAATTGAAAAATTGGGATAAATTGTTTATCTAAGATGGAAACAAAGGCTTACAGTTTGGGCATATAATGTTAAAAATAGTTAAGGATGTACTGCTTAGAATAATGGAGAATATATATTTGTTTTAGATAGAGGAAGCTAATAAAAGTAAGGGAAAGGGGACAAAGGGTTGGAAAGCTGTTGGAAGTCAACAAAAAGGGGGGGGAAAGGGAGGGGGTTAGAGATGAAAAAATTGGGGAAAATTGAATGTAAATGTGGAAATAATGGATTCTAACCCAATAAAAATTTTTCAAAAAAAAAAAAAGAGAGAAGGACAGACCTCTAAAGAGGAATATATGAAGGTTACTTGGTACTGCAGATCAGCCATCGGAGAAGCCAAAGCTCAGTATGAGCTGGGTCTGGCCAGGGGGGCTTGTTACAATAAGAAAAACCTACAGATATGTGAGAAGCAAAATCAAGGTAAAAGAGGCAATTGGACCGCTGTTGGGCGTGGAAGGAGAAACTATGATGGAGGACAGAGAAAAAGCAGACAGGCTTAATGACTTTTTTGCCTCTGTTTTCTCCTTGAAGAACTTGAACCCATCTAGAGATGTTAGTAGATATGACAGGACACCTGAGGGGCTAATTGACATTGACACAGAGGGTGTGGAGAAGCACCTGGCTGCACTGGATGAATACAAATCCCTTGGGCCAGATGGTGTTCACTCAAGAGTGCTCAAAGAGCTTTCTAGAGAACTTGCAGAGCCTCTGTCCATCATCTTCAAGGCCTCCTGGAGGACTGGGGATGTGCCACAAGATTGAAGAAGAGCAAATGTTATCCAAATCTTTAAGAAAGGGAGGAAGGATGACCTGGGAAACTACAAGCTGCTCAGTCTGACTTGGGGAAGTCAACATGGTTTTGTCCCCAACAGATCTTGTCAGACCAACCAGGTTTCCTTCTTTGATCGAGTGATGAGCTTACTGGATCGTGAGAACTCTATCGAGGTGATTTACCTAGGTTTCAGTAAAGCTTTTGATAAGGTTCCCCATGACATTCTAATGGGTAAACTGGAAGACTGCAGACTGGACTATAGGATAGTTCGGTGGATAGGAAACTGATTAGAGGACTGCACCCAAAGAGTGGTGGTCAATGCTGTTTCATCAGATTGGAGGGAGGTGTCCAGTGGGGTGCCACAGGGCTCGGTTTTGGGCCTGGTACTTTTCAATATTTTTATCAGTGATCTGAATGAAGGGGTAACCGGGCTACTCATTAAATTTGCTGATGATACCAAATTGAGAGGAGTGGCAAACACCCACCCAAGAAGATAGTTAAAATTCAACAAGACCTGAATACTCTGGAGAAGTGGGCAGTTGTGAACAGGATGCAATTCGACATAGATAAGTGCACAGTATTACATCTGGGGCACAAAAATGTGAAGTTGGGGGATACACTTGTGGGTAGTAGTGTATGTGAAAGAGATCTTAGAGTAAGAGTGGACTGCAAACTAAATATGAGCAGTCAGTGTGATGCGGTGGCAAAAAAGGCAAACTCAGTCATGGGTTGTATCAAAAGAGCCATTGCATCAAAATCACAGGAGGTCATAGTCCCTCTCTATACTGCCTTGGTCAGGCCACACCTGGAGTATTATGTGCAGTTCTGGAGGCCTCACTACAAAAAGGATGTGGACAAAATTGAGAGGGTGCAGAAGAGAGCGACGAGAATGATCAGGGTCTGGAGACTGAGCCCTACAAGGAAAGGCTGAGGGCCTTGGGAATGTTTAGTTTGGAGAAAAGGAGATTGAGGGGGGACATGATTGCTCTCTTTAAATATATATATATATTAAATTTAATTATTTTTATTTCAATTATTAACAAAACTGTTTACAATATGCAATACAACATGGGTAAATTGTTAAAAACTACATAACAGAGAAAGGTAAAACATGGAAAGACAAATTCAGGTTGAATGATCTGATATATTTTGGATTATAGGTTCAGGATTCTTTGGTATATTTTATTGGGAGGATATAGATTTTCTTTAGAAATGTATTAAAAAAAAGGGGAATCATTTTTCCATAAAATTTGTTGTTTGGGGGAAATTTTCAGCTTGATAGATTCCATCATTGATTTTTTCAAATAAAAAATGGTCCCATATTTTATAATACCAACTGGTAATTGTCGGTACAGTATGTGATTTCCATTTTAGAGCAATTAAATTTTTTGCTGCCATTAAGAAGATATTGATGAGGTCTTGTCGAATTGGTGGGATCTCTATGTCATCCCATTGATTCAGAAATATCAGCTCAGGTTTCTTTGGTATTTTGTAGCCAGTTAACAAAAAGATTTGGTGTAAGATTGTATTCCAGAATTCTTCTATGTAATGACATTTCCACCAACAATGTATATATGATCCTGTATCCCCACATCCTTTCCAACATACAGATGAACTCTGAGAGTAAACAGCTGCTAATTTTTTGGGCGTAAGATGCTATCTTGTTAATATCTTATAGGACTGTAGTTTAATATTAACTGTTGATGAATTAAATATTTTAGAGGACCATAATATTTCCCATTGTTCTTTTGATAATATTTTGTCACAGTCTTGGTGCCATTTCGACTGATATGTTAAGGTTTTAAGTTTAATGTTTTGTAGCAAAATATCATAAATTTTGGAGATTATTCCTTTATTTGAAAGACCTTTCCTATCTATAATTTGTTCAAATGCAGTCTTTGGTTGTTTCATAATGTCCTTTAAGTTTATAGAAGAGGCTAGATTCTTTAATTGAAAATAAATAAGCCATGATATATTACTATTAATTTTTTGCTCCAATTCTGGTTTATCTAGTAAGCCTTCTCGGGAAGCAATATCAGTTAGCCTTGTTATGTTGTTTTGGTTCCATTTTTTAGTGAATGCGGGTGAGAGACCCGGTGGAAACCAATCCTGAAAAAGAAAAGAAGAGAACCTGGAATATTTGGGGGTGATTTTATTTCTATAAGCATCCCATACTTTTAGGATAGCTGTAAAAAATATGTTTTGTTTAGTGTTTGTGGGGTGGACGTGTTGTTTATTCCACAGAAGATCCTGAATGGATTCATTTTGTTGTGTGTTTTGTAAAAGGTTGATCCAATCCATATGATCTTCCTTCTGTATTATAGAAATTACATTTTTTAATCGTGCAGCTTTTTGATAGAGGTCAATATCTGGGAAATTAAAGCCTCCTTGTGTGTTTTTTAATCTTAGTGTTGTAAATGCAATTCTTGGATGTTTATCTTGCCACAAAAATTTATTGAAGGTTTGCCATTGTTTTAAGAGTTTTGGTGGGATTAATATTGGAATTGTTCGAAAGAGAAAAATTAACTTGGGAAGTGAAAATGATTTAATTAGATGGTATCTATCATACCATGATAATTGTTTTTTATTCCAGTCACTTAATTCTGCTCTTATTTTAGCCATTTTATCTATGTGATTTAACTTTAGTAACTGATTGAGGTCAGATGGTAGGATTATACCCAGATATGATAGTTTTTTGGTTCCCACTGGAATTTATATATGTGTTTAATATTCAATTGAGTTGTAGTTGTTGTGTTTAAAGGAAGTATGTTCGACTTGGTGTAGTTTACTTCTAATCCTGAAGTGATAAGAGTGGGTTTGTGAGGTATAGCAGCATATCATCTGCAAAAGCACTGAGTTTATATGTTTTAGAGTTAACTGTGATTCCTTGAATTTGGGTGTTCTCCCTGATCGCTATTGTCAGTGGTTCTAAGGCAATTGCAAATAAAGCAGGTGACAAGGGGCAGCCTTGTCTTGTTCCTCTATGTAGATAAATTTTGTCTGAAGTGTTGCCATTTATTTTGACATGCGCTGTGGGCTGTGAATAGATTGTCTTTATTATACGTTGGAAAGTCTCTCCAAAGCCCATATGGTATAATGTTTCATCTAAATAAGATATTTCTATGGAATCGAAGGCTTTTTCGATATCTAATGATAAGAATAGAGCTTCAGTATGTTGTTTTTTGCATATAGACATTAAATTTAAAGTTTTATAAATATTGTGTGTTAAATCCCTGCCAGGCATGAAGCCAGTTTGGTCCTTGTGTATATAGTGAGTGATAAATGAATTAAGACGTTCGACTATAACTGAAGTAAATATCTTGTAATCTTGATTTAAGAGAGAAATTGGGTGAAATGAGGCTGGGGTTTTATGATCTTTGCCTTGCTTCGGAATTACTGTAATAGAAGCAGTTGACCATGAATGGGGGTTGTATTCCTGATGTTAGTAACATGTTACAAGTTTCAGTAAGGGGTTGTAACAGAAGTGGGGCAATTTTTTAATAAAATTCTGCAGGAAATCCGTCTGGTCCTGATGTTTTGTTGTTTTTTTATTTTTGTATGACTGCTGCAATTTCTTGTGTGGTGATTGGATTCTCCAGTTTTGATTGATGTGCTTTTTCTAATTTTTTAAGATTTTTAAGTGATTGCAAAAATTGGGATATGCTTTCTATTTTTTTTTAATGTATATAGTTGATTATAGTAATCTCTGAAGATATTAACTATGTCTTTTGATTTAGTGTATATTTGCTCTCTTTAAATATTTGAAAGGCTGTCATTTGGAGGAGGGCAAGGAGCTGTTCCAGTTGGCAGCAGAGGATAGGACTCGAAGCAACAGCTTAAATTACATGCAGAAAGGTACTGGCTGGATATTAGGAAAAACTTTTTTATGGTCAGAGTAGTTCAAAGGTGGAATCAGCTGCCTAGGGAGGTGGTGAGCTCCCCTTCACTGGCAGTTTTCAAGAAGAGGCTGGATGAATATTTGTCAGAGATGCTTTAGGCTCATCCTGCATTGGGCAGGGGGTTGGACTAGAAGGTCTGTATGGCCCCTTCCAACTCTGTGATTCTGTGTGAGTCTGTGAAAAGGTAAATTCTTTAGCGAGTTTGAAGGAGAGAAGGATGTAGGAAAAGGTGAGTATATGGAGGAGAGAGCCAGGAAGAAGAGAAGAAATAGTGTGGGGAATGGGATACACCCTGTGTGTCCTTGCAGGTTTCCTGCCATGCAATTGGGCCTGGCTCAGCTGGCACCACACAAATGAGCCATACGGGAGAGGCTGCTGGGAAGGAGGAGAAAGGTTAAGGCTGGAGTGGGGCAGACAGTTTTGGGTGAGAAGGAGCAAAGGAAGCAAGAAGGAGAGATGCTATGGGGTGCAGGAAGGGAAAGAGGGCATGGTGGGGGGAGGTGAAAAATGAGATGCCCTCCACAAGCTCTTGCTTGTCCCCACTTGTTTCCTTTTACTTTGCTAACCATTTTTTTTGTGTTTGCACAGTAGGTGAAATTGATTTCCCCCCAGAATCATGAATAGTTGGATAGGGTAATTAAATGTCAAGCTGTGTGAAAACACATGTCCATGAAATAACTTTGATGATGGTGGTGCTGGAAAGTGCCATCAAGTTATAGCTGACTTATGTCCACCCCTGCTGGGGTTTTCAAGGCAAGAGACTAACAGAGGTGGTTTGCCATTGCCTGCCTCTGCAACTCTGATCTTCTTTGGAGGTGCCGCATCTGATTACTAACCAAGGCTGAACTTGCGTAGCTTCTGAGATCTGCTGAGATTGGGTGTACCTGGGCTATCCAGATCAGGGCAACTTTGATGATCAAATGGACTTAAAGGAACATCAGACAGTAAGACTATAAAAAAAATACAGTTTTAATGAACGGTTACTGGATGACTGATTAATTTGCTCACAATTAATTTATGCAATTTATTTATGTGAATGGCAAACAGAGATGATAGATCTGTGGAGGAGTGGGAAAACTAAGGCTACCATTGGGTGTGTAGGAATGTGCATGTATGAAACACTGGGATATCACTTTTCTGTGCTGTACTGTTGAAATACATGAAAAGGAAGCTGAGGAAAAGATTCAAAGCTGCTTGCGAACAACTAAACAACATGTTGAAAAATCAACTCCCTACTCATGCCTGGCAATCAGAACATGAGCTGAACAAATGGTTCCAGCATCCCTTTATCTAACCTTAGACATGAGTGCCATTAGAGTAACTGTCGCTGCAGCTTCAGATATGCAATGCTGTCCCCTGCTGGCTATATAAGGGGGCATAGTTTTTCTCACTCCTATGTTAAATTGAGCACAAGGCTTCATAATTGCAGGGCTGGACTTGATGACTCACTCGGCCCAGCCAATCATGAAGGACAGAGAATAGAACTCTATTTGGCATGTGTTTTGGAGCTGCTACCCTAGCCACCCTAGCATTATAATGTGGGACTTGCTGTACACCTTTTTGGGCTAAGTAGGAACTTCAAGGGGTCTCCTTCCAATTGACTTAAAACTTTTTTTATACCTAGTTCACATTATTCATAGAGATAGTTTCTAATAATCATGACTGGTCATCAACTGATTAGGCTCTAACGAAATATGCAGAAATGGTGCATGTTCGTGCATATAAACAGGGTTAGTTGGCTGGCACCCTACCTAAGATGAAGGGAAGTTTGTATGACCCAGAGGAGGAGGGCTGGAGAGGGTACTGAGCATCATAAGGCCAACCCTTTGTTGCATTAAAGCATGTGGCAGGAGAAGATGAGATTTGGAGCCTCTCGGAATAGTTTTCTGTGTAGGCTGCCATGAGCAAAAATGAAAGCAACATGAACTGAGTTTGGATCCAGGGTATCTTCCAGAAATGCTTCCCCCTAGTATAATTTGCACTAGAATTAGATGCTGTCAGTAGTATACAGACCAGTCATTAATAAATATAGTTTAACCCACATCTGATGTCTTATGTATTCATATTGAAGTGCAGGGACAATATGATGTTAAATGCAAATTAATTTAAATATGATATGAGCAAAGATGGAAGCAAGTTAGAGAATAGAAGACATAAGTTTTAAGAGTTTTTAGCCATACTTTTTTATTCGTGGTTGTTCAGAAAACTCACACTAAAGCCATGGAGAGGTATATTACACCTGTGAGATCATTCCACTTTGTGATTTATGTTCCATATCCAAAAAGATGGAGGCAGTATATACATGTTCAGGAATGAAAGAAGGAGAATCTACCCAGGTGTGTGTGTGTGTGGGGGGGGGGGCGAATCCTGCGTTGCTTCACAGTATTTTAGAGCTGTTCTTCTGCACCACCCATTGAGAAAACCAATGGCAACATGCTGTTCCCCAAAGCCTTGGATGTTAATTTGTCTTTCTCTACTTCATCAAATCAAAGCATCACCAATTGATTTTTAAAAGGCTTTACTAATATGCCAGCTTCAGCTCCTTAGAGACAGATACGCATTGTCTCCTACACTTTTGGCTGCTCAAAGCTGTGCAGCAGCCGAGGATTCTCAGATTAAACCTCCCCAATTCATGAGCATCGTCCCCTTTCAATGGTATTAAGGCGAATACCTTCAGAGGCCCTTTGTTTTTCCTAGCCGGGGGATGAATTTGGATAGAAAGTAATCAAAGTCTGACCCAAACAGAACACAATAGTTAATACTTGTAACTAATTTGAACAGGAAAGTGAATGTCATTTGGTAATAATAAGAAAAAAAGTCATTAATCTTCTGTATGTTCTATGGGATTGTGCTTAGGCTGTTTCTGTTCCACTAGGTGAGATGAGCACATTAATCTGAGAATTTCTTCTGCATCCTGAACTGAGGCTGCCTCTGCAACTGGGTGATTTGCTATTCTTTCTTTCCTTCCCTCTGATATCCGCCTACCTCCATTCCCTGCTCCACTGGAGAGCTTTTTTCTAACTTTTTAAAACTATCAGTAGAAGGTATATCCCTATGGTTTTAAGGCAATATACCCTCTAATGATTTTTTAAAAATGGCAAAAAAACCCAGTGGTGGCGGGATTGGCAGATGTGAGGGGGAAATGGCACTGGATGTGCAGGAGGAGGGGTGGAAGTTTCTACCGTTCCACAACACGGAGGGAAAATGCATTTTGACTCCAATCTTTGAGACTCATGAAAAGCAGTTTTGGAGAACATGGAGGCAAACCTCCTGGAAACCGCAGAATATGACAGAAGGAGCATAGGTGGAGGGCAATGCCATGTGGATGCTCCAAAAAATCTCTCTCAAGTTTGACAACCAGAGTGAATCCTACATATGGAAACAGCTTGATAATTTAAATTTTCTCTAAAATAGGGATGCTTTGTCCTGTCTTCCTGAAAATTTTCAGGGTGAGGGAATTTCACTGGTGATGGATACAGTTCCTGAGAATTTAATCCCAATTGAGTGGGATGGGATATGAGATTTTATACCTGGAAATGTGAATTTCATCCCATTTGAATGGAAAAACTTAAGTCACAAGAGAAAATATGTTTCCCATTAAAATCACCAAAATCATACAGAATAGAATAAAGAATCCCAACAGTTGTAATAACTGTAAGAAAAATTATAGACATTAAAGAAAAAAACCCTATGCAAACAGGAACAGAATAAAATTTCCTTGCGTAACTTGATTATTCCGGGGCCTTTAGTAAGAAATAGATGGAAACAGAAAATGGAAGCATGTTATTCCCAATATGCCCTTTTTCCTGCAGTGATTTTTTCTGTAAGGATTTAGAAGTATTTTTGGCTCTGTGCTGTACTTTGTATGTGTATAGTAATTTTTAGTTATATCATATAAAATGAGAAATTCATGCAGTACAATTTGTTGGTTTACTGTACATTAAAACAAAACAAAACAAATAGAATCGGCGTGGGGAAATTTAAACTGTGCTTCCAAAGTGGAATGAGTCGGGCATTTGCAAAATGTAATTACCTTGGTGTGTATGAGAGGGTGACTCCAAAGGCTTATTGCATCTTGTCATCAAGCAGAGATAAAATTCTAAAAGTAGAGGGAGGGGTTTTAATGCAGGAAAGCAGGGAAAAAAACCCTGTTACTGGTCACGTTACTGTTTTGGGGGCTCAGGTTTTATTCTAGCTTTTCAGAATCAAATATGATGAATTATCCTGGCTCCTTTCGAATAAGAATTTTGTGACTGGTATTTGTGAACTCATATTTAGCCTTTTTAATTTTTTTTTAAACTGAAACTTCTGCATCTGGTTTAAAACCATAATTAGAAATGCATATTAACTTTTAAAGATGCTATTTTATGATGGTTTTGATATAGGTTATGCTGCTTGTATTTTGCTGGAACTGTACTGGAAAATACACTATAATTATTTTAAGTAAAAGCATATTTGATTTCTGCCATGAAAAATGTTGCAAAGATGTGTTATCTCATTTGGGCTTTTGTGCTGTTCAAATTCAACCAATGCTTTCTGTTTAAATCTGGCATCAGATTTCAGAATTTAGTTTAAATGGTGCCTATTTGAAATTTTAGTTTAAAATGTGAGAGACTTTATAAGGGTCTTGATGAAAAGCTCTCATAAAACCCATTTAATGTGCTCCCAGTCAATAGAACAGAAGAAATTATGATGTGTGGAATAAGAGTTGGTGGAGCTTTAGGGTAGGTGTACAAACACATGACAGAAACTTAAGGACCTTATACAGGATACCTACTGATCAGTAAACATACATGCCTCTAGTCATCACAATCCTAAACAAAACATACAATCCATTGTCTACAGCCAAGTGCTATGTTATAGCTACATCTGTTCCAATCCCTCTGACATCAATTCTCACCTGCAGGATCTACAATAGACATTTGTGAAAGTACAGTACTTACCTGATGGAGTAAGGAAACTGATTGACAAAGCCTGAAGGATACCAAAGGATAACCTGCTACAAGGCAGGTCCAAACAAAACAACAAGAGAACTGGAGGTCACATACAGGTCTCCTCTCAAACCAGTACAATGCATCATCAATAACTATGCTAGACAATGATACTTTTTGCTCACAAGCTTTGGAGGCATACCTCTAATTTTAAATAACTTATCACTCACAATAATGCACTTTCTAACACAGGTACATACTCTGGGACCAGACCCTGCAGTAAACCAAGGTGCCAACTCTGTCCCCACGTTTACTCCAACAACACAATCACTGGACCCAGCAACCCCAGTTATACCAGGTCAGGTTCTTTCATTTGTTCATCTTCCAGTGTTACATATGTAATTAAGCATCAGCAGTAGACATGGGCACGAACAGCATTATGGAAAAACCCATGAACAGCCCGTTTGTCTGTTTACGAACAAGCCGTTTGTGTGGCTCCATTCTAAACGAACAAGTGGTCATTGCAAGCCTCATTCGTTGCCTTCATCAGCCGTTCATCAAGCCAGTCCGGGGCCTTTCAATCAATTCCCCTGGCAATGGCAGGGACTGAACTCTGTCTGAACTCCTTCTGGCTTTCCTTCTGGCTTTAACCCTTCAAAGTGCTTCTGGCAGAGAGTCCCATTTTTGCCACTGTAAAGAGAAAATGACAACAAAAGGAAGGACCCATGGATCATGCCTTTCCCGGGGTGCAATCTCTCTGAAACTTGGGGGGTCTTTGGAGGACAGTGAGGACTATGTCCCCTGCAAATTTGGTGAGTATTGGACATTGGGAAGGTCAGTTTGTAAACCCTCAAAGTAGCTGCCTTCCAACAGGCAGTCCTGTTTTTGCCACTGTGAAAAGAAAATGACAGCAAAGGTGGGGGGACACATGGATCATACCTTTCCCGGGGTGCAATCTCTCTGAAACTTGGGGGGCCTTTGGAGGACAGTGAGGACTATGTCCCCTGCAAATTTGGTAGGTATTGGACATTGGGAAGGTCAGTTTGTGGGGTGTTTAAAGGGCCCTGCTCCTTGCATGTGGCAGGAAAGGGCCCTTTAAACTATCAGCAGGCAGGCAGCAGGGGGGGATTCCCCCTGCCACTTGCCAGCTGATAGTTTAAAGGGATCTTTAAAGGGCCATGAACAATGAACAATGGACATGTTTGTGAACAGGGTCATGTTTGTTACTGTTCATTGTTTGTGGATGGCAATGAACAACGAACAGTGTGGTTGTTGGGGGTTTTCCGGGCTGTATTGCCGTGGTCTTGGCATTGTAGTTCCTGACGTTTCGCCAGCAGCTGTGGCTGGCATCTTCAGAGGTGTAGCACCAAAAGACAGAGATCTCTCAGTGTCACAGTGTGGAAAAGATGTAGGTCATTTGTATCTACTCAGGAGGGGTGGGGTTGAGCTGAGTCATTCTGTAAGAGTTTCCCAGGGTGTGGAATGCTAATGGCGGGAGGCTTCACTGTATCCTGAGGCGGTTCTTTTGCATATGGATTGGTGCTTGATGTGCTAATCTTCTCTGCAGGGCTATTGTCGGGTGTGGAGTGTTTTGTTGGCCTGGTGTTTTTCAGAACTGGAGCCCATGCTCTGTTCATTCTTAAGGTTTCTTCTTTCCTGTTGAAGTTTTGCTTATGCTTGTGAATTTCAATGGCTTCCCTGTGCAGTCTGACAAAGTAGTTGGAAGTGTTGTCCAGTATTTTGGTGTCCTGGAATAAGATACTGTGCCCTGTTTGAGTTAGGCTATGTTCAGCCACTGCTGATTTTTCAGGCTGTCCAAGTCTGCAGTGTCTTTCATGTTCTTTTATTCTTGTCTGGATGCTACGCTTTGTGGTCCCGATGTAAACTTGTCCACAGCTGCAGGGTATACGGTATACTCCTGCAGAGGTGAGGGGGTCTCTGCTGTCTTTTGCTGATCGTAGCATCTGTTGTATTTTTCGGGTGGGTCTGAATACTGCTTGAAGGTTGTGCTTTTTCATAAGCTTTCCCATCTGATCAGTAATTCCTTTGATATATGGCAAAAACACTTTTCCTGTAGGTGACTGTTTTTCCTTGGTTGTTTGATTCATCCTGGGTTTGATTGCTCTTCGGATTTCATTTCTGGAGTAGCCATTTGCCTGAAGTGCGTGGTTTAGATGATTAATTTCCTCATTGAGAAAGCGCGGCTCACATATCCGTCTTGCACGATCCACTAATGTTTTCATTATGCCTCTTTTCTGTCGGGGGTGGTGATTGGAGTTTTTGTGTAAGTACCGATCAGTATGAGTTGGTTTCCTGTAGACCTTGTGACCTAACTGAAAGTTTGCTTTGCGGATGACCAAGGTATCCAGGAATGAGAGTTTTCCCTCACTTTCTTTCTCCATTGTGAATTGTATGTTCAGGTGGATGTTGTTGAGATGATTCAAAAACTCCATCAATTCTTCCTCCCCATGGCTCCAAATGATGAATGTATCATCCACAAACCGGAACCATACACTGGGTTTGTGGGGTGCTGATTCTAGAGCTGTTTTTTCAAAATGTTCCATGTAGAAGTTTGCTATAACTGGGCTGAGTGGGCTCCCCATGGCCACCCCATCCATCTGTTCATAGAATTCGTTGTCCCATTGGAAGAAACTGGTTGTCAGACAATGATGGAATAAGGCTGTTACATCCTCTGGGAAAATCTGATTAATCAGTGCAATAGTGTCTTTTACTGGAACCTTGGTAAACAGGGATACGACATCAAAACTGACAAGTATGTCTTGTGGATTGAGTTTCAGAGAACTGATTTTGTTGATGAAATCTGCTGAATCTTTGATGTAAGACGAGGTTTTCCCGATGTGGTCCTGCAGGAGATCTGCCAGATGTCTAGCTAATTCATATGTCGGTGAGCCAATGGCACTCACAATGGGTCGGAGTGGGACTGAATCTTTATGTATTTTGGGGAGTCCATATAGTCTAGGTGGCTGTGCTTCAGTCTTGCATAGTTTGCTGTGCGTGTCGGGATGTAGTGAGGAATTCTTGATCAGCGCATTTGTTAGCCTGGTGATTTTGCAAGTGGGATCTCGTTTTAGTTTTTTGTAGGTGGAGGGGTCCAGGAGTTCCTTAATCTTCTTTTTGTATTCCTCCGTTTTCATGATCACTGTAGCATTGCCTTTATCAGCTGGTAGAATGATGATGTCTGGATCTGCATTGAGGGTCTTGATGGCATTTCTCTCCTTGCGTGTTATATTGCTGGTGGGAAGCTTTGCCTTTCGTAGAATCCTGGCTGTCTCTCCTCTTATTTCCTCAGCTTCCTCTTCAGGTAGATGACGGATGGCAGCTTCTACATTTGCAATGATGTCTTCCACAGGAATTCTGGTGGGGGTGACTGCAAAGTTTCCTCCCTTAGCCAAGATGGAGGTTTCTTCTGGTGAGAGTTGACGGTCTGTCAGATTGATGACAATGCGTGCATTGTCGAGCATTGGGCTTGTCTGTCTTTTTTCCTGTAGTTTGTTAAACTTCTGCTTCTGTCTGGATGTGTGGTTGGTAAACACTTGTTCCATCTTCCTGTAGGTGAGATTATCGACCTTGTCCCAATCCTGACTTCTCATTTTATGGCTGGTGTTGATATGCAAGCAAAATAGCTCCTTGTCTGTGGCAGCAAGTTCTCTGCGGGTAGTGTGGATTCTCTCACGTAAGAGGGCCTGTTCTAGACGGTCATAAATGCGGTTCGCCTGTGTGGTTTTGAAGATTCTTTTAGTTGTGAGAAAAGATGGAATGGTTCTTGTGTCCCTGCAGCGTAGAAGAAAGGTCAAAGAACAGAGTAGATGTGCTTTCTTGTTCCGAAGTGTTTCCAATCTTCGGGTCTGTTGGAATGTTTCCTCCCCGTAGAGGTGTTCGATGTATTGTCGACAATAGCCCTGCAGAGAAGATTAGCACATCAAGCACCAATCCATATGCAAAAGAACCGCCTCAGGATACAGTGAAGCCTCCCGCCATTAGCATTCCACACCCTGGGAAACTCTTACAGAATGACTCAGCTCAACCCCACCCCTCCTGAGTAGATACAAATGACCTACATCTTTTCCACACTGTGACACTGAGAGATCTCTGTCTTTTGGTGCTACACCTCTGAAGATGCCAGCCACAGCTGCTGGCGAAACGTCAGGAACTACAATGCCAAGACCACGGCAATACAGCCCGGAAAACCCCCAACAACCATCGTTCTCCGGCCGTGAAAGCCTTCGACAATACAACGAACAGTGTGTTTGGGTTTTTTTCCCATTTGTGCCCATGTTTAATCAGCAGTGCCCTTCAACTCTCTGCATTGGACAAACAGGTCAGTTCGTAACCCAAAGAATAAATGGCCATAAATCTGACATTAGAAATCACAACATTCAAAAACAAGTGGAAGTACCTTTTAATCTTCCAGGGTATTCTGTTGCTGACCTAAAAGTGGCTGTCGTCAAACAAATAACTTCCGAATGTAGATTACAATGTGAGATTGCTGAACTTGAGTTCATTTACAAGTTCAGAACAATGGGACTCCCTGGGCTGGATAGAGACATAGGATTCTTACCTCGCTACAGATGCTAATTCCTGCTTTAATCAAGCTGCATTGTACCTTTACATCCTAGCTCTCTTTGTTTCACCCACCCTCCTCCTGACTGGGATATGAAGGCTCAGGCATTTTCTACCCCTCCCTGTATCTGAAGAAGGGAGCTTTTGACTTTGGAAAACTTATACCCTGAAATTCTTGTGGTCTCTAAGGGCTCACTGGACTCAAACCCCGCTCTTCTACTGCAGACCAACACAGCTACCTATCTGAAACTAGTCTCCCTAATCATAGTCTTACACTGGACCCTGTTTTCACAAGGATCCTTTTCTAATGTTTGTTTATTTAAGTATTTGCATTCTGCTTTTGTCCCCTAAGGGACCCAAAGCGACTAATGACATCAAAAGAAAATACGACATAAGCCACACAAACAGACACAATGTATGTTCTTAATGTTTTATACAATATACAATACGGTATTATACAATATCTCAGTACTAGGGGTGTGCAGTTCGGGTTAATGAAACGCGAAAAAATCCCGAATCATCCTGATTCGGGGTGATTCAGGGAAACCCGAATCGATTTAGGTTTCCCGAATCGATTTGGGAAACCCGAATCGGCATGCCCCGAATCGATTCGGGGCGATTCGCGGCGATTCGGGGCAGCATTTTGCTTGCTTTTCAATGGGAAAAAGCCTCCCCCAGGCTTCTCTGAAGCCTGGGGGAGGCATTTTCCCACCGAATCAAGCCAAAATTGGTGGAGGCCTTCCTCTAACTCCCCTCTAATAACCCCCCAAGTTTCAGACCGATTGGACTTTGGGGGGGCCATGTTATGGCCCCCCAAACCAGGTCCCCCTATCCTCGCCTATAAAAGGGCATAGCTTTAGGTTGCTGCTGCTAATCTCCTATTTTGTGCTTGCTGCTGCTGATCTCCATTATTTCCTATGGGGGGGAAATGAAGAGGCAGGCTTCCTTTGCCAGGGGTGGCATTTTGCATGCAAAATGCCCCCGAACCCTCAGGGGCCCTTCTCCCACCTTTCCTCCCACCCCCACCAAGGCGCAGCCAGCTCCCACTTGGGGGGGGGGCATTTCATGGCCTCCCAAGTAGGTGCTCTCAGCCCCCAAAGTCCACCCCCTACAGCCCCACACAAACCCAATTCCCCCCAGCTGTCACACACTGACCCAAATCCCCACATTACACCCTCACAGACCTAAATCCACCCCCAGCAGCCCTACACCCATAACCCCAGGAACAGGCTGGCCAGCCCTCCCCCTTTGTTCCCTATGCTGGGAACTTCTAAACTCTCTTTCCCAGGGCAATTCCACACAGCCCAGGGGTGCCACAATGGTGGGCAAACTTCTGAGTGCCAACTTGTCCCTGGGAAAGAGCACCTGACCTGACACACAGACAACCACCCCCCTGACACCCCCACCACCTACAGAGATGGCTGGCCAGCCTCCCCATTGTTCCCTATGATGGGAACCAACTGCACAACAAAAAATAAAACACGAACAACACAAAATACAGTTTTTAAAAAATTATTTTCTCCCTTTCAAAGTACAAGTAGGCAAAGCATTATGACACATTACACCAGCAGTCCCCCACACAGAAAAATAACACAACTCTCACTTAACATCAGAGAATCACAAAAACACAATTCCTGTCCAAAACACTTTATTTCTTTAACTGCTTTAAGTTACACAGTAGGAGGGCACAACAGGGCATGATAGCAGTGTACTACACAAAATAATACAACCCACTTTACCGTTTTTGACAGCAATTGTGTTTGGGTGATTCTCTTATGTGAAGTGAGTTGTGTTATTTTTGTGTAGTACACTGCTTTCATGCCCTGTTGTGCCTTCCTACTATGTAACCTAAAGCAGTTAAAGAAATAAAGTGCTTTTGACAGCAATTTTTGGGGCGATTCTTTAATGTGAAGTGAGTTGTGTTATTTTTGTGTAAGATACTGCTGCCATGCCCTTTGGTGTGCCCCCCTGCTGTGTAACCTAAAGCTGTTCAAGAAATAAAGTGATTTTGACAGGAATTGTGTTTTTGTGATTCTCTGATGTTAAGTGAGTTGTGTTAATTTTTCTGTGTGGGGGACTGCTGGTGTAATGTGTCATAATGCTTTGCCTACTTGTACTTTGAAAGGGAGAAAATAATTTTTTAAAAACTTTATTTTGTGTTGTTCGTGTTTTATTCTTTGTTGTGCAGTTGGTTCCCATCATAGGGAACAATGGGGAGGCTGGCCAGCCATCTCTGTAGGTGGTGGGGGAATTTGAGGGAGGGTGTCTGTGGTTCAGGTGCTCTTTCCCAGGGACAAGCTGGCACTCAGAAGTTTGCCCATCATTGTGGCACCCCTGGGCTGTGCAGAATTGCCCTGGGAAAGAGAGTTTAGAGGTTCCCAGCATAGGGAACAAAGGGAGAGGGCTGGCCAGCCTGTTCCTGGGGTTATGGGTGTGGGTCTACTGGGGGTGGGTTTGGGTCTGTGAGGGGCTAATGTGGGAATTTGGGTCTGTGTGGCAGCTGGGGGGTATTGGGTATGTGTGGGGCTGTAGGGGGTGGACTTTGAGGGCTGAGAGCACCTACTTGGGAGGCCATGAAATGGGGGGCAACCAGCTCCCCCCAAGTGGGAGCTGGCTGCGCCTTGGTGGGGGTGGGAGGAAAGGTGGGAGAAGGGCCCCTGAGGGTTGGGGGGCATTTTGCATGCAAAATGCCACCCCTGACAAAGGAAGCCTGCCTCTTCATTCCCCCCCCCCATAGGAAATAATGGAGATCAGCAGCAGCAAACACAAAATAGGAGATTAGCAGCAGCAACCTAAAGCTATGCCCTTTTATAGGTGAGGATAGGGGGACCTGGTTTGGGGGGCCATAACATGGACCCCCAAAGTCCAATCGGTCTGAAACTTGGGGGTTATTAGAGGGGAGTTAGAGGAAGGCCTCCACCAATTTTGGCTTGATTCGGTGGGAAAATGCCTCCCCCAGGCTTCAGAGAAGCCTGGGGGAGGCTTTTTCCCATTTAAAAGCAAGCAAAATGCTGCCCCGAGGGTTGGGGGGGGCATTTTGCATGCAAAATGCCACCCCTGGCAAGACAAGCCTCCCCCAGCTGTAGGTTGTAGAGAAAAGGTCACCTACTTGGGGAGGCCATGAAATGCCCCCCCAAGTGGGAGCAGGCTGAGCCTTGGTGGAGGTGGGAGGAAAGGTGGGAGAAGGGCCTCTGAGGGTTGGCAAAGGAAGCCTGCTTCTTCATTTCCCCCCTATAAGAAATAATGGAGATCAGCAGCAGCAAGCACAAAATAGGAGATTAGCAGCAGCAACCTAAAGCTATGTCCTTTTATAGGTGAGGATAGGGGTACCTGGTTTGGGGGGCCATAACATGGCCCCCCAAAGTCCAATCGGTCTGAAACTTGGGGGGTTGTTAGAGGGGAGTTAGAGGAAGGCCCCCACCAATTTTGGCTTGATTCAGTGGGAAAATGCCTCCCCCAGGCTTCAGAGAAGCCTGGGGAGGCTTTTTCCCATTGAAAAGCTTACCCGAACCCCCGAATCAAGCCGAATCGATACCCGAATCGCTGTACCCGAATCGGCTTGCCGATTCGGGTACAGCTGTTCCCGAATCGGCTTCTCGATTCAGGTATACCTGAATCAGGAAAGCCGAACCACTGTGCCTTTGCACACCCCTACTCAGTACGTTATACAACTTTTTAAAAACACACATGCAACAACAGTATTCATTCTCAACATTTTTGCCAGGGTTCAATGGCATGTATTTTTATTTGGAATATTTTTAAAGATGAATGATGGTATATTGTTGTTGTTGTTGTTATTAAATTTATAGTCTGCCCTCCCTGCAAGTGGGCTCAGGGCAAATTACAGCATGCAAATAAATACAATAAATAAAACAGTAAAACCACAGAATCTCAAGGTCCAAGTTCAGTGGCATAAAACATAACTCCACAACATAAGTTCCCGGTGCTTCAGGACAAGATTCCCTGAACCCTTCCCTGCAACCCATATAAGGAGAAGAGAGAGGGTGGAGATGTGAGTTGATGTTCAGTTGGTCACTACTTGTAAATGGGGGGCAGATGGTCATATTGCCCCCCCACTAGTAGGTGACCGGTAGGGAGGCTGATTTAGTGGATCTAAATGCTGGCCTCAACCAAATGCCTGGCGGAACATCTCTGTCTTGCAGGCCTGCCGAAAGGACACAAGGTCTTGGCGGGCCCGATTGTCTTCCAACAGAGAGTTCTACCAGATTGGGGCTAGGACTGAAAACATCCTGACAAGACATGGTTTGCAACTGGCTGGTAAATGCGAATCAGAAGGCTTGCACACCATACAATTGGTACTAAATATGCATTGCTGTCATGTCAACTATTATTATGGCTGTTGCCTGGTGCCCACGAATCAATGTACTCAAAGACTGCAGTGCCAAGCAGACTGGAAATGAAGCAAAACAAGAAGTTATTAATTTGGTTTACTTGTACATTTGGAAGATGAAACCATGCTTTGTATTCTGCACTGCAGTTAGTAAAAACCATTGTTTGGTGCAATGTCTGAACTGAATAGCATACAATTGAAATTTATGGTCTTAACCGGTCCAGTCTGCCCATGATATCAGTTTAATTTTATGATAGGTTATTTACACATATATTTCACCTTCTAAAAATACACAGCTACTCATAACCTACTGCCCCGGCATACCAAATATGAGATGAAACAATAAACACCGTGTGTGTATTTTAAATTCATTTTGATGTCTGTAAATAGCTGATCTACAACAGAGCTTGTTTAACAAAACTGCCCCGTTTGAGGGCAGGCTGCACTAAGCTACCACTCTGGATGTCCACCTGGCAGGTCCACCCTAGCTCCAAACTCAGCTAGTGGTTATTGCTGGCCTCATTTTTCCCAGGCTGTACAGCCCATTTGTGGCAAGGGGTTCTCAGCTTCATCTGTTGCCCACTGGAGATCAGCCAAATAAGCATCACTCCTTTCCTTGGAGAGGTGACCCCACCCCTGCTCCGCTCGGGGACTGGTACTGTTTTTCATTTTCTAAATGACAATTCTCTCTCTCTCTCTCTCTCTCTCTCTCTCTAGTAACAAGGAACTCCAATGAGATCCTGGATCTTACTGAAACATGGAGGGAAAAGTGAATCGAATGCTAAGGTTACTGCTCTGAGCCAGAAAGCATCTTCAGATTGTATAGAAACCTGTTTTAATGTGCTGCTGCCACACTGAAGGAGGCAGTGTATCCTTCTCAGGTCTGGCATGTCCCTGGAGGCGGTACTGGCAGCCGCCTTGAGCACTGAAGTCTAAAGGTGGCACCGTGCCAGCCCCTGATGACCCCCCCCCCCGACCTGGAAGCGGGCTGTATCCCTGCTCGCCTCTCCGCCCCTTCACCATTGCCACCTGTCTCAGCTGGGCACACAGGCAGCACAGCAGCGAGCAGGGAAGCAAGCTGCTTCCCTGCCCCTTCGCCACTGCTGCCTGCCTCAGGTGAGGGTGGGAGTAACTTGTGACATCATTGCACAGGGGCGAAGCAAGTGTGCACTTCATGTGAGCACACAGGTGTGTGTGTGTGTGTGCAAGTAGGTAACTCACCTCAAGCACCAGAAACCCTGGCACCGGTCCTGATCCTTCTGTTATGATGACTGCAAAGGAGATAGCCACGAATGTTCATAAAGAGACAAGCAATATTATGAGATGGGCATGAAACAACAAGAACAGAACATTATCTATTTTCACAATACTGAGGTGCAATAGATTTGGTAACCATACAGAAAGGCAGAATGTATGGAGATATATATGTGTAACTATAAAATTATGGATTAATGTGTATATAAAAGGAAGCGGCTGACTCACCAGCAAGCTGAGTTGCCACCTGGGGCCGGACGGAGTGGAGGCGGGACGAAGAACGGAGGTGGAGCATCCATCCCGCGAGGAGTAGCCGCATGGTCAGCGCCATTGCTGCTCAAGCATCTGCAGGAACAACATGCACCCTCCCACCCTCCGCATTTTCAGAGCTTTGGAGGGGGCTCTGTCACAACTTTAGGTGTTGGCGGTTTTTGAGGCATTGGGCTGGATCCCAGCAGGGTGAGCGGGCCTGCGAGCTGCTCACCCCGACGGATCTGGAGGCACGGGTCGCCAGGCGGGGCCGGCGACGGAGCAGAGGTGCTGTGATGGCCAGCGGCAGGCTGGCGGGTGATGCATTTGTTCGGCAGTGAGGCCTACGATGCCAACGGGGATCCAGCCCAGATGCCAGGCCAATGCTCCATATAGCTGTAATCAATAAAGTTGTGGCCATTTATAACCCACACAAGTGTCTGGTGTGTTTCTTCAGCTGCAGCGCAGTCCGACATAGCCCTTAGGTGGCAAACAGATATCCCATGAGAAAGCAAAAGAAAGAACTACTTACTAGAAGACTGAAATGAGAGGCAAGAATAACAAGACATCTCTCACTGGTATCCAGAGATGCTTTATTAAAGTTCCTTAGTAAAGCATGCCTCTGAATCTTATTGTTGAGAAAAACTGTTTCAGCTTCTCAAAAAAGATCAGTCTCTTCTAATAACAAGCAAACATTCCTCTGTTCAAAGCAGTGTTTGATTGTTCAAATTCCCACTCTGCCCTGGAAGTTCATTGGGTAACCCGTGGTCTAGTCACTCTTTCTTAGCCTAAGCGACCTCACAGGCTGTTGTGAGGATAAAATGGAGGAGAGGGGAATGATGTAAGTTGCCTAGGGTCCCCACTGGGGAGAAAGATGAGGTAGAAATGAAAAGAAATGAATGAAGGAGTGTTTACAACTGACGGATGCTTCCAACTGTGCAGGGGCAAAAGCATCAACATGCTCAAAATTTACTGCATAACCTGCTCCTGATGATCTCTGAAATGCATGCTTGATATTATTTTCAGAGCATAATTGTACTTTGGTATCCTATCCAATAAACTAGCCCATGTTCAAATCTCAGATTTCCTTGCCCAGAGGCAGCATGTTGAGGGCATGGGCGGAGTGCTGCAGTGAGAAAGTCATGCTCTGCAAACAGAAATTCTTCCATCCACAGAAACACTGTCAGATCCAAGCTGAAATATTTGGAACAATGAAAGATCTTAGAGGAAATTGATTGAATCATGTACTGAAATCTCTTAGACCCAATGACATCAGGCTCTAGTTAAACAAGTTTCCTCCTCTCACGTGCCATCTCGCATTCTGAAGTCTTTCCATGTCAGGAACACCTCTGCTCACCCTCACCCCATCAGAAGGCTTACTTCTGCATTCACCTGAATGCTGGACCTCCCTCAAAGCCTGAGAAAATCAATATTTTCATTTTCTACTATTTTTCTGTTTCTGGATCTTAACTTGAGTTTCAGAGCCTTTTGTTGAGCTCTATCCCACTTCTACATTTTTCCTTTGGACTTCCTCCAGGATCTTCCCCCCTGGATTTTATTGGCTCACTTACCTTAAGTCACCTTGCAGTCCTGGCAAACTCTTATAAGGGAATTCCATACTTCCCAGTATGTGCAGGTTTGAAGATTATCAACTGCCCAGGTGTTTGGATTTCCCAAGGCAAAACTTTCAGTTTTCTCTGCTATTTCCCCCCTTCTTTCATTCCCATTCCAGTCTTTTCTTTTGAAGTTACCTGTTGCACAAGTATGTGTAGGCATTGGGATATCACATATTTTATTGTATTGCTTTTTATTACTGAATAGCATTTATTACTGAATGCTATAGGCATGATTTACATTATTCTGATGGCATCAATGTACTTTGGTATCCTATTCATTAAACTATTCCATATTCAAATCCAAGTTTTCCTTGCCCTGGAGAACCTTCACTTTCTCAGATAACTAAAACAGCATGTGTTGGTTTAAGTTTAGATTTGGATATAGCGCTCAAGCCAAGTGTTAGAACCTATGTCTCTAGCAGCTGCCTAGGACAGGATGGAGTGAGGGACAGCAGAGAAGTTTCTTGCCTATGTTGTGTGAACTTGGCTGTGCTGTGTGAATCTTGGATCCATTTGGGAAGCAGGGATCGTTCACACAGAACGTGTTACCATACACTTGCACAAATCATACATGAGACCTGTTCACAAGTTACATTGAATGCATGTACAATCTAGGTACAGTGTACACTTAATTTTTCTTTATACATGTGTTGAGTAATTTTCACAGTATGTTCAACACATGTCCAGCTCAATGTCTGATTTATCCAGGTACTGGTCCCTGTTTTCATTTGTACAGTGAAATCACATTGGCCCTTTCTTATAAACATATGTACTCATGCATGTAGGCAGAACATGAATTCATGTAACATGTGAACAGGCACATGTAACATGTGAAGCAGGCAAATATTACTCTTGGCAGACAGAGGCTTGCGTAAGACCACATATGGAATTCATGGTAGAAGGAAGATTCAAAACAGGAACTCTATACCTCTTTGTCTTAGCCACTACAATGTACCTGTTCTCTTAGAGAGTTCTTATCCCTTGGTAATCTCTGCTTCATTTCCTTACCTTGGGCAGGTGGGTGGAAAATTAAACACTTGAAGCAAAACAGCCTTCTGTTTGATTTGGATTTGATTGACAGAACAATGATATGGAGGAGATTGCAGATGCTCATGCCACTCTTTTGAATGGAGCTTGTTATTGTTGTGCAAAATTCTTCTGCCATACATGTATAGAGAATGTCAAGACTGCCTACGTAATGTCTGTGACTGAGTGGGAGAACACTTAGAGAAAACCAAAAGGGGAAAAAAAGAAATAAATATTACCATAAAGAATTGCACGAACATCTCCAGAGAATAGAGGTAAAGGTTTATGCACAGAAACGGCTTGTCATTTGCCTCTAATAAAGAACAATTGCAAACAGGTTTCACAGCGATGTGGGTCACATATTGAACTGATTATACAACATGTACCTATTGATCGGCCCTTCCTCCCTGCTTTTACCTGCACTTCTACCTGCAGCTGAAAGCTCAAGAGCTCAGCCCGCTGTGGGTGTTATCATGGTTCAATCATCAGACGCTGCTGAGGAGAGAAATGTCAGGCTAAGGCAGGAGGGGGAAAGTGCAGGGTGATTCTGACTGGCTGGGTACCCGCTTGACAAATCCTTATCCAATAACTGGATTTATAATGAGCTTAGTTTTAAGAGGGAGTTAGGTTTTAAGGCCCTTAGGCAAGTCAATGGGTCTTAGGCAGAGCTGTGTATACACCATCAATTTTTTTTTGTAATCCAAATTTATCTCTAAGGTAACCCACATTCTGTGGCTAGAAAACTTGACTTCTCTGGCCTCTGTTAATTTTGTATATTAAAAATGTGCCTAAATGTTCATTTAATTTTGGTGGAACTCACTTTGTTTTTTCAAGTCATGGGGAAAGGCAAAGAACTATATGTTATAATGAATCCTTGCTCCTTAATAACTGGAAAACTTATTCAGTCCCTATTCTAGCTATTAAGATTTATTACATTACTAGGCATTGCTTACACACCAAAACTCAACATGCATCCATAAGGGACAGAAGCTTTCAGGCCTGGCTGGGGGATTCTCTCAGATTCTGCACTTCATCCAACACAGTGGTATGAGTTAAAAGGGTCTTTATTCAGATAAGACTCCCTAGAAGTGCACTGATAGATAAGAGATTGCCCAGAATGCTGAAGTACAGTCTTCCCCGAGAGGTTATACACCAGTTCCCCTCCACCAGTCCAAACAAGTCAGTTGAAGTCAGCGAAAGTCCTGCAAAAGTTGCCCAGCCGAAGTTCCCACGCCTGGTTCGCACACACTACCAGCTCCACTGATAAAGTCTCTTAGCAAAGCATAGCTTAGGAAAGCATAGGCATAGCAAAGGAAGTGACACTACAGGAAGAAAGCCCATCCTCCCCCCTCCCCCCGCAGTGGACATGCATTCACAGTCATGGCAGGCAGGCCTGACAGAAACTGAGATTATCAGGAAGTTGATAATACTGTGCTCATGCAGAATGATTGAATTCAGACAGTCTACCTGTACTGTAGTAACTATAGCTATTTGCTTCTAGAAAAAGATATCAAGAGGTTTATATTATCTACAACCACAGTCACATGGCTGGTGGCCCCGCCCCCTGATCTCCAGACAGAGGGGAGTTTAGATTGCCCTCCACGCCGCTCAGCGGAGCGGAGGGCAATCTAAACTCCCCTCTGTCTGGAGATCAGGAGGCGGGGCCACCAGCCATGTGACCATTTTCTCCACGGGCAACCCACTGAATTCCGCCACCTCTTTCCCCAGAAAAAAAGCCCTGTCTACAACCTTTCTATTAAAGCTTGGTTTTATTCACAGTTTGTTTTATATAGAATTGGCCTTAGGAATTTCACTGGGTTGAGGCATGTCTAACAGTACACGATCAATTCTTGTTGCATTTTAATGCACATATAGCATGCTTTCTAGTGCAAATGCCTCATGAAAGGGTATGAGGAAAACGGTTTCAGATTCTTTTCATATAAACTGGGAACTTTGTGTTTATAGAGGGCATTATGGACAGGCAAGTCTAAGAACAGCGTTCAATTTACAGATAAACATTCTCTATTATTGAGAATATTATTTATGTGACAGAACAAAGAGCGGGAATTTGAACAATACTGCTTCCTTTTTTATTAAACACATACTTCAGAAGGAATTATTTATAGTAAACCGTTTTCTCATTTTATAAATTACTTAATAGGCAGGTCACATCAAAATGGAGATTAGAACCCAAGCCACTCTCTTGATACCAGATCAAAGGTTTAGCTAAGCAACAACTTTTGTACCCTCCCCCCTTCTGTTTTTCTCTGCTTCTGGTAAGAGTAGTGTTGAAGCACCTGCTGGAAATAATGCAAATGAGATGTGCTGATTTAGCATGCTTGATTTGCATAATTAGCTCCTGGATTTGTGTGTTATGTAAATCAGGTTTCCAGGGAGGGTAACGGGGAAGTACAAGTCTACCCTTGAAAGATCCTAGTGTATGCATGAATGTGCATTGCATAAAATGTTTGTAAGGTGTGTCCTATTGGTGAAGAAGTGCCGATTGTTGGCGCAACAGCTAATTCCCTACAATTAGCTCAGCTGCAGTATATGAACAGAAACAGCATCTAAAAAATGAAAAGGGGGGGAAACACCCCACCGTATTTGTTCCAGTTTTTTTTTTAAAACAAAGCTGTTGGCTATTCCATTCTTCACAGTTGCTTGTTGGGGCTTGAAGACAGCCATGTTCTGTGGTCAGCTCTCTTTAACTATCGAGAGTCTCTTCTGCAGTGCCACTGCCTACCAGTAAAGAAGAAACAAGGGTGGTTGATGGATGCAGGGATAGTTGGAGACCCAGCAAAATCTGAAGGTGAAGCCACTCACAGCATTCGGTTCGGATCGCAACGGGAATGGGAAAGGGTTACCTTCCTGTCTTGTGCTTTCATGACCCTTTGGGCCAGGAGCATTGCAGAAGAACAGCTGTTGCCTTCCTGGCCTCTTGTGCTAATTTCAGATCATGTTACTCCTAGTAACTGCAGTACCCAATGCTGGACAAATGCACACTGTGCCTTTAATGGTTGCATGGCAAGGGGAATTTTAAGTGATGCAGCATCTCAGACCCAGTTTTCCTTTGATTTGGTTAGTGCTGCAAGCTATTTTTTCTAAATGATGTCGTGACCAACATAACAATAATGAACTGAATTGGAGGTGAAGGAACATCCCTGAAAGTTGACGATGATGAGCTTTGTAAAAAGCGAAGTCAGAATAGCCTGCTAGAACTACACTTCAAGCTCAATTGGCACAAGAAATGAGTTTTGGCAGCACAGATTGGAGTATAGCAACATCTTACGTACAAAGAAGACGAGAAGAAAAAGATCCTGCAGGGGGCAGCAAGCTCTAGTTTAAGAGGACTGTAGGGGGAGTACTTTCTAATAAGGGTTTTTGTCCTTATTTGTCTGCAGAACCTGACTCTCAAGGTAATCTCCTTTTCTCAGAACTTGCAACCAAGGCAGCTAGGTTTATTTCTTCACTTTCCTATCTAGCAGCTAGGTTTATTTCTGCTCTTTCCTATCCAGTTTATTAGTTGTATTAATAAAGTGGTTATTACTCTTAATCAGTTCTATGCTGTTTCAGAGGCATTCTGCCAACAGCTTAAGGGTACTGTATTGTTGCCAGGTCCCAGCTGGCAACCGGTGCAAAGGGGGGTAGTGGCAGGGTTGGCACTGTTTTCCTTACCTCTGCAGCTCCTGCCAATAATGTCACTTCTGGCGTGATCCAGAAGCTACAGTGTCGCATCAGGGCTGATTCTTTAGGGATTAGTCAAAACACTACATTTTGGGCTGATTCCTAAAGAATCAGTGCTGCTGAGATGCCATCACTTCCAGGTAGCACCAGAAGTGATGTCATCAGCAGGTGTGGTGGACATGTTTGTGCCCATATCCCCAGTCTACTTCCTGGCCTTAGCCAATGGCAGGCAATATCTGAGCGGCCTGCCTCCTCCTGCTAATCCCCACTGATTAGCAGGCAGGGGATAAAGACACCAGGAATTTGTCCACCACCTGTGGGAACTTGGCAAGACTACGTATTGTTCCTATACCATGGAAAAGGAACAGAACTGATATGAGGCAAAGAGGGTAAAGCAGAGGGGATGAATACAGCTGAGGGCACATCAGATGAGCCCTGAAGGCAGCAGATTACTGAGCCTTTATGGCAGCTGATCCAGGAGGAAGAGAGCATGAGGCACCAGGACCCAAAACACTCCCTGAATGAGGAGCAGTGACTACAGCCTATTTGGGAAAGAAAATTTTCTTGTGAGCCAAGGCCTGTTCATGACTGAAGTCCTACTCTGAGTAGGAATATGGGGAAATGGAACAGAAGAAGGAGAGAGTTGCCTATGGCTGATTCCGCACACGTTGGATAACTTTATCAATCATGTGAGATGAATTTTTTGTTCCGCACACAACAAAATCCGTTCCAAATGATCTATAAAGAGGATTGGAAGTGCATTATCCAACATGTGCAGAATCACTCACTGATAGCTAAAAAGAAGGAGCAGCTGAAGATAAAGGATTTCCTCAATTGTTCTCAGAAGAACTCTGAGGAGAAGTGTTAGTCTTCTGAGTCCTTGGTTGGCATTTTGATGCAGAACAGATGTGGGGCAGATATAGTCTGAAGTTTTGGTGCTGATCGTCAGAACGGAGGGCTGAAAACTAGCCCCCACACTACTAGCTGATGGCTCATTTTTCTATGTTCTCCTTGTGGAAACTTATTACACATGTAGGTTGGATGTCAATGGCAATAAACTGGCTCTAAAAGTTTGGCTACATTTTACATTTAGCACATAGCATTTCCCCTTGTTTTAGCCTAGACTACCCACCACTTGCAACATTTTCATAATTCCTTGTTTGAATAACCTGAGTATTTTTAGTTTAAACACTGAATTTCTCAGACTACAGATTTTCCACAGGCATTCTTTGTGTGTGCGCAAATAAGTCAATGTCTAGAGTGCACACTATTCATTTATCTAAGATTGATATTTCTCATTCGCTAGAATCTGCCCAAAGCTACATAAAATGGACTTGGCTGTGATGACGTTGGTCATAAGTTATTCCAAAGGAAGCCAACCTGTAATGTGAGGGTGAAGTGTGTTTTCCTGGCTGAGAATGGGGAGCATATATCCTCCACGTTCTCCTCCTTTTCAACATCACCTCCCTTTGTTCTGCTGATATTTATTTTCACTTCTCACAGTGAGAGTCCCTCTCTTTCTTTCTTTCTTTCTTTCTTTCTTTCTTTCTTTCTTTCTTTCTTTCTTTCTTTCTTTCTTTCTCTTCTTTCTTTCTTTCTTTCTTTCTTTCTTTCTTTCTTTCTTTCTTTCTTTCTTTCTTTCTTTCTTTCTTTCTTTCTTTCTTTCTTTCTTTCTTTCTTTCTTTCTTTCTTTCTTTCTGCTAGTAATGGGGCTGTTGCTGTGGTAAAGTAGTATCAAGGAAACACATGACACTAAATGAAGATGAGCTGAGCCAAGCCAGTCCCCTTGCTAGTTCCATAACTGTAACTGCGACCTCTCCACCTTTCCATTGGCATTAGCAAACTTGCAGAGGAGTTATCCGTGTTAGTCTGTAGTTGCAAAATAGTAAAAAGTCCAGTAGTATCTTTAAGACTAACCAACTTTATTGAGGCATAAGCTTTTGAGAATCACAGCTCTCTTCGTCAGATTCTGGAAAGCTTATGCCTCAATAAAGTTGGTTAGTCTTCAAGGTACTACTGGACTTTTTACTAATTAGCAAACTGGAGAAATGGCCTGGGATAGGAAGGAAGGATGGAGCAAGGAAAGGGAAAGGAAGGAATGTAAAATAGACAAAAGAAAGAGCAGAAAAAGTAGAGAATGTGAATGGGCAAAGAGGAGAAGGGAACTTAAAAAGTGATGAGGGGAGAGTAAGGAAAAGGTCAAGAAGCAGAGCAGCAAATGGCTGCCAGGAAACACATTGGTAGGTGTTATGGTGCCTGTGAGGGCTGCATTGAGGTCATTATTACCACCATGCGGAGGCACAGACATTTGCTGGTATGCTTTGCTTGTGTAACTGAAGACCAGGCTGTAGCGTAGCATGGAAAGGGCCTGCAGGAGCTTCTTTGTTCTAGTCAGATCTGTGGGGTACAGTCACATCCAGGAGAACCAGGAACTCCCGCTGTCTGTGCCGCTTGTGGCACCGGCGATGCAGACCTCCCTCAACTTTACTGGTACAAATGATTTGAAGGATATGAAGTCCGTTAATTATTTTGAACTAGGAAACTGGTAGTAACATTCCTGAATTAAATGTTAGGGCTCTGAGCTCTTAAACCATTTTGCAGTTAATAGTTCTTCCCTACGGTATTTACATCCAACAGACAATACATTTCATACCATACTGATACTCCCAACTCTTCCCACATTCCATCCGGAGGGACAGAAACCCGTGCAAATCTGTAATTGTGTACAAATGGATTCATTTGACTGTTGCAACACCGGAGACTAGATTTTAATTCATTGTATATATTTCTTGCTTGTTTGCATTTGATTGCTTCCCCAACCTTAAATGAGAGGGCTTTGTTAAATTTACTTAATGGCATGATCTGAATGTCTTTAAATTTTTTTTTAAAAAAGTCTGGAATGATGGTTCTTGTTTTGAGAAGTGTCATATTCAATTCGCAAAATTCTTCCCTCCCCTTTTTTGTTTCATTTGGTGCTGTGATAATGAAATTCCTGAAAATGTGATGCATTGCTGTTACCATAGAAACCTTGAGCTGGCAGAAATTGTAACCGTTTAAGGCTGCAGATTTATTCATGTGCCCTGTTAGTCAAACTTCATACAATAAAATCAAATTAATATTTCTGTCTCATCTGGTTTTTGCAGTTTTGCTTCTCCCCCACCCAAAACATCTTTAGGAAGGAAGATATACCATCTGTAGATGACTGTAAGTAAGTGCATTCTTTCTGCATTCTTCTTGGCAAATATCCTATTGTAAGCCTTCCTTTTTGCCACATCAGTTTGAGTTGGAGATACTACAAACATTGAGCCATCTGGTTAATATGTTTGATCTACCACTCTAAAATGTAGAACAGGTTAAGCAAACCTTACCTTAATTAGTCAGAGGACAGTAGATATTCAGGGACATTTCTCTGTTTTCTGTCCTCCCATGATCTTAATATAAGGTGCAGCTCATGTACATGGAAAGCAATACAGAAAGAGGTGTTTGAAAGCATCTGGAGGAGCTTCTCTTCTGCTTTCATGCCACCTCCTAGATTGCTATCACTGCTCCAAACACACTGCAACATGTTCCTTTTCACCAAGGTCTTCTATGCTCATATTATGTCATATTTTGAACTGAATATAATATTACAACTGTCATATTACAATACAAAGTGGACCTTTGTCACCATGACCTTACTTTGACATATCAATGACTGACTTTAGTTCAGTGAGCATTAATTTCTTTATAAGAATCTAGGAATCCTGGATTTAGGAAATGGAGTCAGTGGGTATTTAAATGGCCTTCAAGGTCAAAACGGATACATTTGGAACACTGTATGATAACTGAGTGTTGGCCCCTATTTTGTAACCCTGGGATCTTCTGCTGGCACAAGAAATTTGCTCGGGTGGAAGTAAGGGGAAAGCACCAGAGAAGGCACCACCATTAGCAGAATGAAGGACTGTATTCCATATATATGGTAATAGATAACCGTGTGTTTTTGATTGAAGAAAAAAAACCCATAGGGTTTAACTGTGAAGCATCTAAACTTTTAAGCATCTGAAGAGATGATTTCTGATTCATGAAAGCTCATGCTGGAATAAAAGTTGTTAATTTTTGAGAAGCTACTGGACCTCTTTGCCATTGTTATTGAAAGTTTAATTAATGTATTTGAATAGTAAATTACATGAATTCAACATATTTAATGGTGTGCCCTGGCTTCCAATCCCCATGACAGCTGCTTCCACACATCATTATTTGCTTTACATAATTTGGTTTGATTGGTTTATATGTGCCAGCAGCCACATGAGTGTCTGTGAGCACAGATGGGTGCAGGAAGCTTGGGGGATGCCTGTTTCTCTATCCAGCTCAGAGTGAAATTGCTGATCAAGGCATGAAAGACAGAGAGGGTTCCAGGAGATTTCTCTACTTGCCACTTCCACCAGTTGCAATGTTGCCTTCAGAAAGGCAAGGAAGTTACAACACTTCCCCTTACTGTATACCTGCTACACCATAGTCTAGCCCCTGGTTCCTTTGGACCAGCTCTTGCCTTAACAACTGGATCCACTCTTGGGGCTGTGTCCACCACTCTTTGTTGTGGAGTAGCCCCCCGCCCCCCCCAGCAGAGCACAAAGATGCAGAGGACTCTTCAGAGGAAGAGGCAGACAGTGAACCTGACCCAGATCCACTGCCAGTGGCAGAGGCACTGCAGGAGGAGGCCGTCTCTGAAGGATCAGACATAGACTCCCAGCCAGGTCCCAGCACATCAGTCCCTTGGCTTCCCAGCCCTGAGCTGGCAATAGAGAGCCAGGCACCAGCCAGCTCTCCCCACTCGTCAACAGAGCCTCGAGAACGCCATCAGAGGAAGGCAAGGAGAGCCCTCCAAGCCAGAAGGTGCAGTGCCAGGCTAGAAGCACAGCATTGACCCAGAATGAACAGTGATGATGAGTGTTTGCAGGAGCAGGCCTGAGACAACTGGCAGGTGCATAATGCAGCACAGGTGGCTGGGCAGCATGAGGCTTAAAAGCAGCAGAGAAGGGAGTGGCTGTGCGGAAGCAACGTGTCTGCTTACTACTGATCTTGCTGGCATGTTTGGAACTGATTCCCTTGTCTCTGACCTCGGCCTGTTATTGTGGACTTGACTCTGGAATACTCGCTTTGGATGAGGAGGTGTGATCGTCATCTAACCTGTGCCTGAAACTTGGGACTGTGATTCGTCTTGCTCTCACAACTAGGGATCTTCCCCTGCCTGCAGTCTGTGAGTCAGTAATCAGGACACTCCTTCTGTCAAGGCTCCAAAGTAAGCAAAGCAGGACCTCCTCCATTGCTGGGGCAAACAATAGTCAGTTTCTGCCCAGGGGATGTATGCGTGGCCAGACTCTTTCTGCTGAATCTCACACTTGAGTAGGTGGTCCTGTTTCTTGTGTGGGAGCATCAGTTTGCCTTCCTGGGTTTCCACTAGAAGGGCTGATACATCTTCCATCGGTGCCAACTTCCTCTGTCAGCCTTGGGATGTCCCTGCCAGTGTCCACTTGAAACAACATGGGTTCAACCATTAATTTTAATGGTTAAAATCTTCTGAATGATGTGAAGAATTACCTCACAAAATGATTCACCTCATTGATCAGCTTCTCCAGAGACTCATTTCAAACAGTCATGTACATGCCGGGTTCCTAGCACATGAAGAACTGGTCCTTTCAAGAATGTCTCTTTCAGATCGTACAAAACAAGAAATTTTCACCTAACAAATACTGAAGATTATACAGGACTGTAATTCTTCCTTATAGACAAGAACCAAATTCAAATATGGCATCAGAACCTGTTGATTTTACCTATAGCTGCTTTGGATTATTTAGGAAAGGAAGGGTAAAAATATTTTAAATAAATCAATCATTCCTGAGCTTGTAAAAAGGAAGTCAGATAATAATACATGTCCCCTTTGCTGTATTCTGTCATCTTTTCCCCTTTTGCTGGTTCAAAGTTATTTATTTTATTAATTTCTTCCTTACCTAGCCTAAACATGTTCAAGTTATCTGCTTGAACATTCTAAAACTTATATCATTGTAAAAACATTAACTACAACCTAATACATTTTAAAAATTTCAACAGCAGCAATAACTTAACCAATAGCATCAAGCTGGGAGAAGGCTTATTTTGTGATTAAAAACAGAAAAACACATTTCACTCTCCATCTCAATAATCTTTCAAGATACTGAGAGGCAAAAATAGCTGCCTCCTTTTCAAGAGCAACTGTTTCTTTAAAACAAGTGATTGGCTGCACTGTTTCAAGATAGGAGGAAAGATACAGACTGCACTACAAATTACCTCCTTTAAAGTGGCAATTGCCATTTTAAATGAGACAATTAGCAGTACAATAAAAAATGCAGACCCTTGCCTTTCACTTTGCAAAGAAAGAATGCTTGCTAAGAGAGAATGAAGAATCACATGGTGCTACATTTGGGGCAAGCTGTGGTATTTCATAAGGGGAGGCTTATATTTCAGCACTAGCTTCTCCCGAAACAGTAACTTGGGCACCAAACACTGAATCCTGTAAAAATATGACACAGTGCTAGCCCATATGCTCTTTGAATGAAAAAGTTTCTTCAGTAACACTGAAAAGGCTAGAAAGGAGTGCAGTCACATCTCTCAAGCTTTAAGGAAACTGAAAAAAGGCCACGGTGGAAAACCTGTTTCATTACTTTGGCTTACAAGCAGTGATGTAACTAGGGGTTTTAGATCTTAGGCAATGCTCATTATTGGTCCCTCTGTTCTCACCATTTCTGCACACACAAAGCAAATGCAATATTTTAAAACTGTGTTCACAGTTACTGCATACCAAATCCTGACAGAAGCTCTTGATGTGCCCACCAGGTCAAACTGCTTCTGCTAAGGCTGCTCTAAGCCTCACCTCCACTCTGCCAGTCAGCTGGGGCTGAACCCACAACAGCCTCAGAGCCAGAGAAGAGATATTGCAAGACAGGGGTATGGACACGCTACCAGGCAGCTACAACTCCATTTAGTGGAGGAGGTACTTGGATCTAGTACAACAACAACTGATAGCATGTCTTGGGGAACTCAAGTGGCCCAGGGCACAGGGTGGGAGGCAATTACCCTGTCTATGGCCATTGAACTATTGGCAACAGGGACCAGTGAGGCATCCCAAAAATTCAGCATCTTTTTCATATTTTTTAAAAACAAGTCTGCTGCTTTAGAACAGTGTTCATATGTGCATGATAGCTGCAAAATTCAAGGGCTAGTGTTTTATTTTGTTATGAGTATTTATCTCTGATCCCTTCCTGGATAGCTCAGGCTACCCTGATCTCATCAGATCTCAGAAGCTAAGTAATCAGATGGAAGACCATCAAGGAAAACCTGCACTGGTCACTATGCAGAGGCAGGCAATGGCAAACAGCTTCTGAAAATCTCTTGCCTTGAAAACCTCAGCAGGGGTTGCCATAAGTCAGCTGTGACTTGATGGTTTTTTTCGCCACCACTATTAATCTTGTAGAGTTTGGAGACAGAAACCCAGGTGCAAGGGTTTATTCTCTCCCATGCAAACAAGGCAGCTAGAAAAAGATCTCCAGAACAATCCCTGCTCCTCTTTGGTTTAGTCAGACATACATTTCACTCAGTTAGTGTATGCTTGCTTTATACTATAAATTCAGCTCTGATCACTGCTTACTTAGCATGAACAGCTTACCCACACAATTTCAGGCACAAGCGGTTTCCATGGTTACTTTCAAATGGATGCTTGTCATGGGACCAATGAGTGCTGTAGGTGAGCTGCATGTTGCTGTCTCTAACTCTTAACACTCCTGGCTGAGAGGATGCTAACCAAATTCCACATTTGTCATGAAACATGGGATAACTGCCACCCTTTCTTTATAGACAGTTTGCTAAGAATTCCTAAAGATCTAGACATTCACAAATACAATTGATGTAGATGTGTTCTATGATGACAATGTACGTAAAACATTGCAGCTATGAGAGCTACTGTGGTAAAGTGATTGGAGTATCAGATCAGGACTGCATAGACCTGGGTTCAAATCTCCACTGAACCATGTGTGTGTGTGTTATGTGCCATCAAGTCGCCTCCAACCTATGGCAACCATATGAATGAAAGACCTCCAGATGGTCCTATCATCAACAGACTTGCTCAGATCCTGCCAACTGAAGGACATGGCTGCTTTTATTGAGTCAAGCCATCTTGTTTTAGGTCTTACTCTTTTCCTACTGCCTCCCACTTTTCCTAACATTATTGACTTTTCTAGAGAATCTTCTCTTCTCATGATGTGAGCAAAGTACGATAGCCTCAGTTTTGTCATTTCAGCTTCTAGGGAGAATGCAGGCTAGATTTGATCTAATACCCACTTATTTGTCTTTTTGGCTGTTCATGGTATCTCTCCTCCAGCACCACATTTCAAATGAATCAATTTTCTTCCTGTTAGCTTTCTTCACTGTCCAACTTTCACATCCATACATAGCAATGGGGAGTACCGTATTTTGGATTATCTTGATCTTGGTTCCCAGAGAGACATCTTTATCTTTAAGAATCTTTTCTAGCTCCCTTACAGCTGCCCTTCCAAGACTCAATCTTCTTCTGATTTCTTCATTGCAGTCTCCCTTTTGGTTGATGATTGAGCCAAGGAATAGAAAATCTTGAACAATTTCAATTTCCTCATTATCAACTTTAAGACTGTGTAATTCCTCAGTAGTCATTACTTTTGTCTTCTTGATGTTCAGCTGTAATCCTGCTTTGGTGCTTTCTTCTTTAACTTTCATCAGTAGTCATTTCAAGTCTTCACTATTTTCTGCAAGTAACATGTGTCATCTGTATATCTCAAATTGTTAATGTTCCTTCCACCAATTTTCACCCCATCTTCTTCTAGATCTAATCCAGCTTTCCTTATGATATACTCTGCATAGAGGTTGAATAGGTAGGAAGATAATATGCATCCTTGTCGGACTGTGACACCTTTGCCAATTGGAAACCATTCTGTTTCTCTATATTCTGTCCTGATAGTAGCTTCTTTTCCAGAGTATAGGTTGCTCATCAAAACAATCAGATGTTGTGGCACCTCCATTTCTTTTAACATTCTCCATAGTCAAAAGCTTTGCTGTAATCTATAAAACACAGACTGATTTTTTCCTGAAATTTCCTGGTATGTTCCATTAGCCGTCGTAAATTTGCAGTGTGATCTCTAGTGTCTCTTCCTTTTCTGGATCCAGCTTGAACATCTGGGATTTCTCATTCCAAATACGGTAAGAGTCTTTGCTATAGAATTTTGAGCATCACTTTGCTTGCATGGAAAATTAATGTGATAGTCCAATAGTTGCTGCTCTCTTTGGCATCCCCTTTTTTGGAATTGGAATGTAGACTGTTTCCCATCTGTGGGCTATGACTGAACCATGACCTGGTCCTTATTCATTCTGTCTCATCCTAACCTAACAGGAATTGTTGCTGTAGCATAGTGGTTCAGCTGCTGGTAAGCACAGTGGTAAGTGACTGGGCTCTGAGCCAGCACTCTGCTGATCCAACAACCACTACTACCATGTACTGTGCAGCTGGCCTTGGGTAAGCCTCTTCCCTCAGTCCCAGCTCTCCAGATGTATTGTGGGGATAATAATAACACAGACGTTAACTGCTCTGAGTGTGGCACTAATCTGTCCAGAAGAGTGGTAGGGAAGCACATGGTTATTATGATTATTGTTGCTGTGATGATAAAGTGGAGGAGGGCAGAAAATGTATGTTACCCTGAGCTCCTTGGTATACAGATGGTACACAGTAGTATAGTCTATAACCCTATTCCTGTACCAACATGTCTCTCTGAATCATTTCCTTACAGCACAGTCCTATTATTGGTGTAAAAAAAGCCCTCCTGAATAATTTGGTTTTGCACAATTTGCAGAAAGCCAGGAGAATGGGAGTTTTCCTGACCTCTTCAAGCAGGCTATTCATCAAGCAGGCTGTTCCATAAGGTAGGGGCCACTACTGGGAATGCATGTGTGCAGACAATTGTTGATTTTGCCCATTTGTAGGGTGGCACCTGCAAAAGGTCTGTTCAGTTGAGTGAAACTGCTGTAGCAGAACATACAGAGAGAGACAGTCCCACAGATATGAGGAACCAAGGCCATAAAGGGCTTTGTATGTGATAGCTAAACCTTGAACTGAGTCTAGTAACTGATGGGTATTCAATGGAGTGACTGCAGAATGGGAGTAATAGGCACACTCTTCATAGCTCCTAATAATAATCAAGCTGAGTCTCTGAGTTGACTTTGAGGGGAGACCTATGTAGAAGGGATTACAATAGCCATTCAGCATGTTACCATGCTATGGAACCTGGCAGCCAGATCTGTTGTGTCAAGGTAGGGGCTATCTTCCTGCCGGATGGGACACAATTTCTCACTCCAAGTATGCCTCCTCTCCTCTGCATCATGAATTCGGCTTCTGGATTTCTTATTTCCTGCTTAGGACCTTATGGCAGTGTTCAGCCTGAGAGAATAGGGGCAAGTCTGAGTTTAAAAAGCAGTCTCTGCTTCATCCCTTGCTGCATTCTTGTCAGGGACATCCATGACGAGTGGGAGGGTGAGAAATAGTTGGGTAGGGGGTAGTAAGTGGTAGATGGGTAATAGGTTTGGAAAGAACTGGCCTTCATCTAACTTCGGTACAGAAGAGTCACTTAGTGCACAATGTATTCTTCAACTCCTACAAATGGAAGGTCTGTGCATAATAGATGATAAATTCAGTGCTTCCAAAATGGTTTCATTTCCCCAGCGTAAGATCCATGTTGAAAAGTCTCATAATTCTTGTGATTTCCGGTATTTGTCAGGCATGAGCATTGTCCTGGTTCAGCCTGAAAGTTCATTCTGGCTCAGTGCTCAGTGGGTTGATGGCTCAGCAGGTTCCTCACCTGCTTCAATATGGCACCTTATTGGGCAGCTTCTCGTGAACAAAATATCCTGAACCAAAGTGCAAGTCTTGGCTATACAAGAAACGAAGAGAAGAACCCTTAGTAACAGTAAGCAAAATACACAGACATGTTCTAAGATATGTGTCTTGACAGAACGGATGGAACATGTCTCATGTCTTAGAACATGTCTCACGTATTAAAAATAAAACAATAGATGCTTCTTTACTTGAACATTTTTCCATCTCTAAACATAAAGAAACTGAGTTCAAGTATATAGTATTATATGTGGCCCCTAAGGGTTCACAACAGAAAGTCCAGCAACTGTTGTTGCAGTGGGAGCCTTGATGGATACATGACTTAAACAGTATGAAACCTTTTGGTTTGAACCAAGAATTTAATTTGTCATGTTTTTTGAATTTGTACATGTTCCTTTAATACATTGTAATTGTTTGAGATGGGTTTTTTGCACCTGTAAGAGCTTGCTTTAAATTTGAGTTTACTGTTAATTGGTTGCACATGGCCAAGATGAGGGTGCATCCGGCTGCTGCTTGAAAATTACTACTCATCAGTGCGGGTGAGTTTGAATCTGAATAAAAAGTTTACTAAGAGCCTGCACACATGTTTATTTCTATTAGAGTATTATTTTATTGCAGATATGATGGCAAGGTCTGTTTGACCCCTGATGAAATTTTCTCTTTGGAAACCAGCATTGTCAATGACCGGTTCCTTGTTGGGTCTGTGGTCCTTCTGAAGCTTGCCATCTTTGTTATGTTAATCTGTAATAAAGAAAAAAAAAGCAGACATCCTCATTCAAATTTGGTATTCGGTTAGAAAAAGAACAACCCATTGATATCGCCACTATTTTCACCAATTGATGCCTTTTGTGATAAGAATCAGAGAAGAGATAATGATTTTATAACATACCAAGATATGATAAACTCTCAAGGAAAGATAAAAACATGGCAAGAAATTCAAGATGAAGGAAAGAAAATACAATGGCTGATATATTTTCAGGCAGTTTCCAGAATACAAGAAGCCCAGAAGGAACTCAGAGGACAGCTAAGGAAGCTTACTGACATTGAGAAATTAATCATGCAGGAAAAAGAACACATCTTGTGTCTAATATATACATTTGTGTGCCAATATGATACTGAAACAGAACATGTTAAAGTGTGTATGATAAAGTGGATGCAAAATTTTGGAGAAGAAATAACATTTCAACAGTGGGAGAATCTTTGGACACGGCATAAAATTCATGACAAGTCAAACATTAAGAAAGAATTGGTACAAGATATTTTTTAGATGGTACATTACACCAAAAGACATTGAGAAAA